>NC_056733.1:1444152221-1444467221 GCF_019279795.1 Protopterus annectens
CTGCAGCAGCACATCTTCAGTCAAGTCCCAAAGCCCCTGGTCAGTGATGCTTGTCCAAATGCCACGTGTTGGGGTACCTGAAGAACTGGCTCCACTACCCTGACTCTGTGAGGATCTCCTCTGATGGGCAGAGGGTGAGTGCTCCCCAAACTGGGAGGTACATGCCTGGATTACTCCAGAGTATTTTGGATCTGTGAAAAAATTAACATAAAAGGGGAGAAAGAAAATAATAAAGGACAAAGGAATGCATAATTAAAATAAGAAAAAAAGGAGAGAGACAGACAAAAGAGAAAATGCACAAAATACATTTTAACATCATGTTGCACATCATTCAGTTTCCTACTTTACACAAATTTTTATTTTATAAATCTCTGTTAAAGTAAAGTAGAATGTATGAGAAGTGCTTATGCAGACTTTTGGATGAAACGGTATGTGAAGTGGTTATGCTTACTTGTCAGGAGAGTGTTTGCTATCAAGTAATGGTAGGGTTTAGATGTTACACTTCACCATGCAAACATAGTGATCAAATTTGTGCCTGATATGAAGTTGTTTGTAATATTGCATTGAAACATCCTTCTTACATCTTGTAAAATCAGTTGCAGACTGACATATCTCTCACTCTTGCTTGCAGTAATGTACTGAATTTGCTCTAGTGCTTCAGCTACTAGGTTGTGTTAATTATTTCCAGAAACAAGTTAAACACATGATACTATTTAGTATTTTATTCATGCTTACCAGTGGCTTTAATCAGTCTGTTATTTTGTCTTTCCTGCTATCTCCTGTTTCAGGAGATTTCTTCCTCATCTTTAAAGAAAAGCCAAGACAATTCTTATTTACCTGTATTTCACCTTTTATTTCCTTAATATTACTTGTATGACCAGTAGTTATCTGCAATGCCTTCCATTCACTGCAGTATTTGCTTACTATGTGTTTGTTGGAATATGTATTACTATATGAATTGTTATACTTTTCCAGTCTTCCCTTTACTGCAAGTTCTAAACACAATGGCATGTTTGCCGGAACATTTTAAAATATAATGCTTTGCATGTAACAGCCTGAGCTGTGTGCAGCCAGAAGGTGCACACACAAAGACAAATGTAACAAGTCAAGGAAGCCTTCATTTCCTTAGCTGTACAAAGTGTGTGTGGGGTTTGATATTTTTCCCTTAAGAATTCCAAGTATATAAGCAGATGATTTAAATATGCATACAAAAATAATAAAAAAAGTAAGAACACTAATCGCTTCTCAGTAAATTATATGCTGGACATTCTCTTGACACTGTGACCCCCCCCCCCCTCCACTCTGATTAGGGTGGGGCACCTGATTGAGTTCATCCATCTTAAATGTGCAATTAATATTGCAGAATAAATAATCTTTTACAACAATCATACTAATAAATAATTTTCTGGCCTAAACAAATTGCATGCAATTTATCTGCCATCTAGGGAAATGCATTTCAAAACAAAATTATGTGGAAATACATTTTTTATTTCTATATAAATACATGACCCAGTAGTTATAAATTTACTCATGCAGATGTATATCTGATTTACACACACACACACACACACACACACACACACACACACACACACACACACATACACACACGCATACATATAGATACATAGACAGATAGATATATATAGACAGATATGAGGATTATCTTTCTCATTCATATGTTACTTTTGTATTTTTACAGACAATTATGTTGGCAAATAAACATTATATATGTTTGTATACAGATGCAGTTCTGTGACAGAAGTTTGTTTTCTTTTGCATTATTTTAGTAGCACTGCAGATATATTTTTTGCAGGTACATATATTTCTTCTAGTAAATACCTTCAATTATGGAAACTTCTTAAAATTTATTTTTAAACCCATGTTTAATATAACCCAAATGAATGAATGAATAAATAAATATATTTAGTATATAACTCTGGCCTTTTTTCCGCTACCTGGTCACCCCACCCAGCCAGTTGGACAGGAGAATGTTTCTGTAGGTTGTCGTACTTGTGGCAGCACTCTTGGTTGGAGCTGATGATCCGTGCCACTTATGACAGGAGGTCACTCAACTCCTACCAGATGTCAATCACTTTCCATTCACTTTCTGCTGTGCATACCCAGATCTTATCCAGCTACGACTCTGTAAGAGGGTGGACTATTATCAGGGACTCCTTGTCTGACCAGCTTAGGGTGCAACCTCTTGGTTTCATAGGTTCTGCCATCACTCGAAGTGCCAGAAGCAGAATGAAGAAAGTATGAACAGGGCTGAGGTTCACAGGTTTAGAACCACTCCCTCTGGGGTCTGTCACTACCTTAACCAAACCCAGATAACTAAAAGGGGCATTGCAACAGGTAATGTTATTACTGGCAAGTTTGGTTTATAGGTTCATAGATTCATATGTCTATAATAGTCTAATGACCACCAGTATCTTCACAATCCTAACTATGCAACCCAGCCCAGCTTTTCCCAAGTTCCTTGGACACCTATATGGCAGGCATGTTAGTAAAGAGGTAACTAAGGGTTATGTGGGGGCTATATTATTTGGGAAGTAATTTACTTACTGTCATCCTCTGTCCATCAGATACAAAGGGACCAGAGTGACTTTGTGATTTTCTATCCAGTGATCACAGTTTCTTTTGTATAGGTTCAGGGATGAGCTCTGCATCATGTAGATGCAAAAGTCATTCCACAGCACAGTGATTTTTCCTAGCATGTTCTATTTATGTCACAGGCAAAGTTCATGTGAATGGATGTAGTGTTTTTATAGGTCTTTGCTTTGTGGATGTGCAAGAGATCCATTAGAGCTGGATCTGGGAATGCTTTACATGCTAGGCATAGATCACCTGCAAGAGATGGAGTACAGAGACGGGGCCTTAAGGAGATCTGTGTAGGACATAGTATTCAGAACCTTGATTATCCTGGTGAGAAACCTTTGTAGGCTATCCAACTGTAGCAAGTGCCTGGTTAGGTACATGCCAAATAGGGCATAGTACTCAATGATTGGTTTGATAAGGGCTGAGTAGAGTGGTACTACAACTTCCCTGGATCTGGATATCATACCTTGCTTATGCATCAGGTGACATAGAATTATTTCCTTTTATCATGGCTACATGTTGGTTGAATATTGGTTGAAGGCCAGATTACTATCTACTCATGTTTCTAGATTTCCTACTATTGAGTCAAGTCTTAGGGGTGTTTTATTGATGGAGTAATTAGCTTGGGTGGATGATTTTCCAAAGGGTACTATAATACATGTTTTTCATGTTGAGTTTCAATCTGTAGCTTTGGCACCAGTCATTTATTTATCTAGGATGTTTCTGCCATGGGGGGAATCTATAGTAACTCCCAATTTACAGTCATCTGTGAACTTGGTGTGCCAGAGGCCTTTGACATTAGCCTTTACTTCTGGGAAGAATATGCAAAACAGGAGCTGGCCCAACACAGAGACCTGGAGTACTCTACTGGTGACTGGTGTCCTGGTGGAGGGGATATCACCAGTCCTGACATCTTGGTTCCTATCAGCATAAAAGGGCCTAATTTGTATGCAAAATACAAAAATGGACCTTTATTTACATGAAATAGTTTAAAATCACCAGATAAACTTGTGATTACTAAAGATAGGTGGCAAATTACTTAGGAAATCGTAGATTTTACAAAGTAAGAAAAAATATTAAATATATTAAAAGTAATATGAAACAATTCATAATACTATAAAATTAATTAGTTACCTTGAAGAAATGTTTATTTTACTGATATGATAGGCATATTATCTTGGCTTTAGAGAACAGTGTGAAGCAGTCATTTGTATATGGAATATCATTACACAACAGTGGGAAATGATTAGTGATCACTGAGAAAATTATTTACTGTGGTATCGTTTGGAGATTGTGCATATGTATGTCATTTTATTGTGAAATACTGAAGTACTAAGGATGTGCTGTTGGCTGAACACACGTGTCCTAACTTGAAGATTTCTAAATGTCACTGAAGAATGATAAATAACAATATTATGAATACAAGATAATGGAAGAGGGGGAAGGATAAATCTGTTAAACATGTGATTGCTTTACTGTTCTAAATGTGTTTATGATACTACAGACATTAGTATAGCTGACTTTACTTGGCTGGACTACATTTTGCATGCATACATAATTATGGGCTTTCTGTTAATTTTTTTAGGAGTGTATGACTGCGGCCTTTGTTCACGTACAGAGGAAAATCGCATCCTAGTGGGAGCACTTAGGATATATGGGAAACATTGTTTGGTAAAGGGGGGCCCAAACAAGCTCAGATGACAAAGCCTGGAATCGGTAGATCTGGACATTAATGCAGTCGATGTCAGAAACTGCACATTAGAACAGTGCAAGAAGAGGGCAAATGATATGGTAAAACATGATAGAAGAAAGGGGAGGCGGAATTCAATTGCCTGTACCAGTACTTGATGCAGATGTTCAACAATTATTCCATTATCACCAGATAAGGAATACCTCCTCTTTATTCATGGGGATGACTATGACACAGACTATGATAGCACTGCAATAATCAGAAGTGGTATAGACACTGGCTATTACTGATGTCTGCAGCAACAATGTTTATCAGCTCAGGAAGGTTGTTTTGAAAACACTATTGCTACTTATATAGAGAAGTGATATGGAATGATTACATTAAACATATGACAATTACTAATAATAGGTGAACCTTCCACATCTACAGAGAATAACAATGAAGTCAGTGTTCATGCTAAACGTCCCCAACACCTTCTTAATAAGAATACAGTGAGTACATTATTTCTTTATTTGTAATGTTTGCAAATCATTTTACAGGGTCAGCAGTGCAAACCAATAGTACCGTAATACCAGAAATTTTTGAGGACATCAGCAGCAGAATGGTTGTTGAAGATGATGGTGATGATACTCACATAGTTATACTTATGAGACAGCCTGAGGAAGCAGCACACAGTCCTTAAGTTTAATGGCAGGATCTCATACCCACAACATGTTAGTAACTCTGTAACTCTACAGGACGTGACTGTGCATCACAAAGTCAAACACATGCTGACATTACACTCATGTTTGTACAGAAAGAAACTCCATATACTTCTATTCCAGTATCTCCAGCCCCATGCAAACACTTTGAGGATGATGGCAAATGTTCAGAGGTAGCAGTGTCCACAGTGACACCTTTACAAAGAGGAGCTAAGCACAGGAATTTGTTATTGATACCCCAGCAAACACATAAAGCATTAGCTGCCTAGCAGCAAATCTGCTGTGACACTGTTAAGGCTCAGAGCACTGCCACAGAAAGTCAGCTGGAAATGGTTTGAGTCTACCAGGGTATGTGTGAAGATTTTTAGCACTATCTGGAAATGACATAGACAAGGGATAATGCCATGATCACACTGATGTACAGTATGGTGGGACACCAAGCATCTGTGCCTGCCTCAGTTTGTACACTACATAGGACTTATCAGACTCAAGCAGGAGTCAGTTTTGGAAGGGGAAGAGGATGGGGTACTGTCCAGACAGGTGGAGACAAATCATATAACACTATAAGTGCTTCTAAGGAAAGTGCCATAATTAGTCAGGGGGAACAAGCACAACAGATTGCATGTAGATCACATCAATATTCATCTACACCTAGCATTTCCTCTCATTCCAGGTCCTGATCACATTCCCATAGCACTGTCAGACTGGTGTCTGTAAGGTCACCTGCATCAAGTAGAACATGACATTGGAGTGACTCACAATCCAGTCCTCATGACGGTCACTCTTCAAAAATCATTTCCACTATGACCTAGCCTAGCCTATCTTTAGGAGATATGTATGACACAGTTGACCTTTACCTACTGTGATGCAAGTGTGACATTTCTGTTACTTACAATAACAATATGACCTTCACAAACACAGGTCAGTGTTTAACTCAAAAGGGAATAAATTATAAAATAAAAGGGGGGTGAGTGTGCTTAAGACTCATTTCAACTATACATATTTAATTGCAGTAACGGTACTGCTTAAGACCTCAGGGAACTGTGGAAAGAAATTTGTAGGTCATAATGTAAGCCTACAGTCATTAACAGCAATGCTGTATTCATTACTATTCTTACAGATGGCAGTTCCATACTGCTTAAAAGTAGTAATACACATGTTTTCATAGAAAAACATTAATAAGAAAATTACTGATTAAAATGAGTATCCCACCTTGTAAACAAACACTGCTGCCACTTCACCCTCATCAATGAACAAATGATTTTATTCTAAAGTCACAAATTATTGTCTATGACAAAATAAAGTAATCTTATGTTCAGTACCTCAACAGACAGCATAATTTATACTGAAAAAACAGCGCATAATATATAAAAAAATATATGTTTTTATTTAAATGAAAGATATGGACTCCTGTTAAATATTGAATTAACTGTTTTTACTCACTGTACCATTTGAGTACATTGAGTATGTGCATAAATAGGTAAATCACCTCACTAGAATTCAGTACATGCATAAATAGGTAAACCACCTGACTAGAATTCATTGTGTAAAACAGTTAAAAATGTGATTATTACTGATATGATGCCTTACGTCATCACTGAACATGAATAAGTGAGCATTCAGCTTGACCTTTATAATAATATGAGTACCTGATGAAATAAAAAGAATATTATTTAAAGATGAGAAGGAATGTCAGAAAAAAAGTGACAACAGACCATGCACCACATAACATAGTCCACAGATATCACTACATGCATCAGTTATACTCTATTTGCTTTTTACAGGAAAGGAAATGTAATGGTCCATAGTTCAGGACTAGACACCTCCTCTTTACCTATGCAGCCATATGCAATGCATGAGCCTGTCACACGGGGTCTCTTACTACTGCTGCCAGCTGTTCATCATTAGTTATAGTGGGACAGGAACCTGGAGCTATGGTGACTGCATGGGTCACTTCACCACTAGATCAGTTGACCAAAGACCCCTCCAATGACAATATAAGTCTTGGACAGGGATGTGTAAAGGTGCCTTCAGCAGCTCTACTTGGATTTCTCACTATTGTCATGAGTCATGGCTTCAGTGGATATCATGTATTAGCTAAAAGACAAAAGAGAGAGGGAGAGAGAGGGTGGGCAAGGGGGTGTTGGTGGTGGTGACAAAACAAAGGACAATTTTTTTAGTTTTCAAAAATACATGTTACCATGAATAACCACTTAAATGCAATAGAAAAAAAGGCACAAAATATGTTTCCACTACCAACAAGATGACCACTGGGCATCCTACTATACAGGAAGAGATGGTAGAGTCAGCTAGTGTGTCAGATATGGGAATTGTTTGGACTACTAGGACACTGGACATAGACATTGGTGATGCACCCCATGCATCACACACTACTTGACAATTGATGGAATGGTAACCCTGCTTATTGCAGTACCACTCCCCCTGTGGACCAGAAGGGGCCCTAATTTGAACATAGTTGTAATTTATAACATTGAGTACCTCAAGGAAACATGCTACCTCATAAAAGGCACTCACTCAGTCCTGAGGTAACACCAGGAAATAGATGTACTGATCTGCACATGCCAAGAGTGCATCCAGGAACTGCTGCAGTATCCTCAAGGCCCGTGAGATAACTAATGTGCCCCCAGTCTGTCTCTGAAAGGTCCCCATGGCAAGTATAGTGAAGGCTATAAATATCCACACGTATAAGAATGCCACACATTCTTCCAGTACCTCTATGGGCCTCATACATACTCACTAACACCCTTATAATGTCCCTGTCCATTTTGAATCTATCAATTATCCCGTTTATCAAAGTTATAATATATGCTCTGCCTATATCTCTGCCTTTTTGACTGGTGAGTGCTGCTGGGCACATGTGGTCTTGGCTTGGCCATTACAAGCAACTCTCAGCAGAAAATAGGATGGCTGGCAGCAACTGTAGCATTTCCCTGATTCTAAAGTCGATATGATTGGAGAGACTACTTTTTATATAACATACATGTGGATGGCATGGAAAAGCAGGAAAGAATTGCAAATAGGTGAGAGAATCCTTCATTAGATTTCTCTGAGTTACGTCATTCCTCATTTACATCTTATTATGAGGTCATTTGCTTATGTGCATTCAAGGCCATTGTGCATTAGAGTAAGTGGCCACTATGAACTGGATCTTAGCTGCACAAATTTGCAGACAGCACAGATAGCCTTAATGGGTCTACATAATGACAATGAATACCACCCATGTGCTCCAGTATATGTCATGCAACACATGCAATACATTGACATTGTGAAGATAAGTGATATCATGGGTACTAAGATACAGATGGACTGTAGTGTGATGAGTATTGTGTATATTGCAGTATGCTCCACCTGTCCAGCTTTTTATGTTGGTATGAGTACATGGAGTCTGAGAAAGAGATTTCAGAAGCATCTGTATGCTATTGAGTAAAAATTTGAATAATGCTTTGTATAAGCATTCTTTGCACTGTGTCAATTTTAAAAAGTTCACTTTTTCTGTTATTGAAGTAGTAAATAAAGACCCTAGAAGTGGTAATTATAAGAACTTTGTTGAACAGAGAGAAGCTGAATGGCAGTTTCACCTTGCTTCTTACTTTCCACCTGGTCTCAATGACACTGCAAATATTGTGCTTTTTTAAAAAATAGGAAGGTCAACATTATAAACTTTTAGGGTTGTGATATAAGGTACATACCTTTTTAGATTCTTATATTGTTTTTCTAAGGGTTAATTTTACTCATTTCAGCCTTAATGGGTGGTTCAATCTGATTGTTTTTTTACATTTGCTTATAGATATTTAAGAGTTTAGTCTGTTCATGTATTTTAACTTGTTTCTGAAGAAGTCTTGTGACGAATAGCGACTAATAAACTGGAACTGTGCTAAAAACCTTATTTTGTGGTCCTCTTGTGCTGTTTTGTGGAGAAGTTTTTGGTTTTGAGTTCTTTTCATCTTCACTTTAACTTTGGTGCATCATTTTGGTTTATTTTGAAGTGTACTCAGATGTGTGAAATGGTGAGATGTGTCAGAAGTACAGCATAATATATTTATGTATAGCTATGTCTGATATCATTAGTTTTTAAGGAGAAGGCATTGTCTGTGTCTTATGTGAATTTCTGTGTTGGAACTGTGTTGCTGCCTTTGAAGGATTTCATTGATGAACTGCACTATACTATTCTGTTTCATGTGATACTCATTACCATATGGTTTTGTTTTGTGTTCTTGTCTCTTTAAGTATGGCCATTCATGCAAATTGTTTGGTTGCCTAATCAATTATGAAGTGAGATAAAACAGGCTGTGAACTTAATGTGCTAAGTTGTGTCTGAGTGGAAGCATAACAAATGAACTTCTCTCCAATCCTATGTACTTCGCAGTCTGTGAAAATGCCATCACTTGCTACTAGCCTTGCTATTTCCTGGTGAGAGATGGTTGTCATAGCTAAGCTAAAACCACTTGTGCCCAGCGGCACTTGCCAGCCAAAATGGCAGAAATACAGGCAGAGCATAACTCATTATAACTTGATACTACTTCCTCCCAGAGACCATCACTATACAGCCTATAAAAAAAACTGACTGCTAATCCTAAAAAAACTGACTGCTATTCTTATATTGTTTTGTGCTATGTTTTTCAATAGTAACTCGTACTGTAACTATGATTTCCTAAATGTCAAAATTGTATTAGTTTAGTAACTACTGCTTTTTTTGTTTTTTAATTATTTGTTATGTGACAAAAGGAAATACTGCCAGCACAGCTAGCTGGAATTTTGTAAATAATTATATGTCATTAGTTAATACTGACATTATTTATACAAGATGCATGTGTTACAAATGTATTAGAACTGTATGTTATGTGTATATCAAACTGCTTGTACAGACGTGTCTGTTGAAAAGGTTTTTGTAAAGTGCTTGTGCTTAAAATGTATCCACAGTGTGTCCTACTGGAAGAGAACAAAAATATACATGCACTATTGTAACTGTTTAAATGTATATGTCAACAGAGAAAACTAGAGGGTTAACCTCAGTCCAGCAAAATTTAGAAAAAATATCTGAAATTTAATTACTTTATACGACACAATAAAGAGGCTATCTCTCAAGTTTTCAATGCAGGTAGAGGCACAAAGGCGGTACTAGAAAGCTTTCTGTACTGTCCTTGGAGTGAACTAATTGCTACTTTTGAAGAATGAAGGAATGTAATTGTTTTATGACTTTCAGTATCTGCCAAAGATCTGAGGAAAAGCCCTTGTCTGTATATTTTTACAATTAGATGCTAAATGCTGCCAGCTTCTAGCAATTGGGGTTTTCGCCTGGGAACTAGAAGTCAGATGACCAGAAATTATGTCATTCTGCAAGCTATTCCAACAGTAATATTTTAGATATTAATTTGAGAAGTATCTTAGTGAGACAGACCATTCTGCATTATGTCTCGGACCTGACAACAAGATCTACTTACCACATCTGCTGAAGTAAGTTTCTAGGAAACAGTATAACTCTCTTAGATACAGTCAGGAATATAGTAAACCTTAGTTTAGATGTTTTTCTTTATTTGAGTGAGCCTGTACTGCAATGTTATTTTAAATATTTCCTGTGTTTTTGAACTCTGATGTCACTGTGCATATATATTTAGTATTGCCTTGTTCTTTTATTATTTATTATTAAACATATTTAAACCTTTCATTGTTACTGATCTGTGTAGAGAAGTTTAAGTCTTGAGAGTACTTGCATATTTATTTGGTGACACCATGTGGGCCACTCCTAATAGCCTTGCACTTGGTCAAACTACCATTTGTATTAATATTAATATTACACAGTAAGATTGGGCACCATTTGATAAGGGCCCTAAAGTAGCTGGATAATGAGTTACTGGTGGTAGTGAAAACTAACTAATAGTCTGGGCAGAAGGGTGCATAGCTAGTAAACCTATGTCAAGCGTTCCCAAGTGTGTGTGTATGTGTGTGCGCGCGCGCGCGCGTGTGTGTGTGTGTGTGTGTGTGTGTGTGTGTGTGTGTGTGTGTGTGTGTGTGTGTGTGTGTGTGGGTGTGTGGGTGTGTGTGTGTGTGTCAGCTACTTGGGCAGGGACAGGAAGCACTGGTTGGACAGAGAGGGTGCTGGAGGTCTTGACTTAGTCACTAAGCTGAGATCTCAACTCTACAGCTGTGCTCATGGGGAGTCTTATTGGGGATCTGGAGAAAGAGGGAGAAACCAGCCCTGGACTGACTGTGGTCTCTGTGTGCTCTTATGGAAATTGCACTTGATGCAGAGAGCTGCATCTGGAAATGCTGTGTGTGTTCTTATTATCCTCCCAGTGAATTTCCCCCACTGTTGCCAGTGGTATGGACTGAGGCCCCTTTATTACTGATCTAGTGGTGGGTCATCATATAGAAAATCATTACTTCTTTTTGCATTAAATTTCTCTCTGCTGAAAATGGTCACTTATTGCCCAGCCAGACATTCCCAGTAAAGAAATGCCAATAAATAAATAAACCATGTGGATTAGTCTGGACGCCTAGTTACTAGAAGCATAGGGACATGTTTAGAATATGAGCTGACACAGGTGTGAGGGGTGTTATTTTGCTAAGACTGTAATCATCCTGCATTGATATATAACATTAATGGTGCATGCTCCATACAAATAATATGTCAGCTAGATATAATTCAGTGAGTTACTTGATTTCAATATAAACAAAAGTGTTACGAAAGGAGTGATGCATTATTTCTTTTGGTTTTATAAGAAAAAATTACTATTATTTTCTTTTAGCTAAAAGTTCCCCGAGTTACTCTACATTTCACTTGTGGTCTCCTTATGCTTCATTCTGTGCTAGTGTGCTTTGGGTGATGGTGTTCATTATTTGGATATGGTTCCTAGCAGTTAGTTGCTGGTCTTGTTAGATACTTTTTGATTTGTGTTTGTCACTTTTTTCTTGATATTGATGCATGTTTGATGGACTACAGTGGTTACAGCTAATTTTATTTAGTTAGTTGGCATTTATGTAAACACAAGAGGCAAGAAAAAGACTCTTTCTGGGGGTTAATGATAATTTTATTTATTTATCTAGTTAGTTATAATTCAGGCAAAGGCAAAAGAGACAATGCATATCTCTTTAGTGGTACTGTTAGACACTGCCTGGTCTAGTGAGTTGCTTACTCAGATTAGCCCACATTAGCCATTAAATATATGGATACATTTAAAGCTTATTTTTGCTTCACAGTTTTCCTATCATCTTGTCTCTTCTGTCCTCTTTTTTCTGTAAGTAACAAAGATGGAACAAACTATTTAGTAACTGTTAATATATTATTAGTTATAAATGTCTTTTAAATAACCTAATTGCTTCTAGTGCACCTAAAGTGATACAGGCATATATACATTTTACTCAGAGTATTTTGTGATTATTATGTCACTAGAACAACATTAAAAATTTTAGCAAATATAATTGAAATATTTATGAATCTTAAATATTATTGTCAAGTTCTAATTTACATGTCAGAATGGAAAACTGAAAATATTCAGCTGATTATTAAATGGAATATTCATTATATTTTACACCTGCAAATAACATTTTATTTCTGTGATTTTATACTTTCGTTGTTTTACAGTATCTGACAATCATAAAAAAGTAAACCTGCTGAGCCATTGTGGCTATCCTCATAGAAGCCACATCTCAACATGTGTTAATCTCACATGTCTCATATGTTGTGTGACGTGGAATTTGCTTATATAAGTTAGTCCATGTTAGGGTTCAGCACCCCAGAACACTCACAGTACTTTCTAAATTTGGAGAAAATGGAGCATGAGAAATTCCTTGATGTAATAAATGATGGCTTCAGTGAGTTGTGACTCAATGAGTCATTAGGAAGCCATAATTAAAGTAAACTGAGAAAACAAGTTGCTTTCATATTAGAAGATGCATGGAAACAATAGTAATCCAAATTGTATCTCATACACACACACACACACACACACACACACACACATATATATATATATATATATATATATATATATATATATATATATATATATATATATATATATATATATATATATGGGCACATACATATAAAAGTCTCTGCGTTCTCAAAACAACAGTGTAAAAATTACAAAAACTCGACAATCAAAAATCACTCATTACATTGCTTGAACTTCAGTATACAGAAACTAAGAACAAATGCAGTCATTCTCATTGAAATATAATGAAATGTGTCAGACTAAATCATTTTTGCAGGATCATAAACCCCATTGCGGAAGTTTCCCTTTACTTTTTAGTGTCACTCTGAGCTTACTGATTCTCTGAGAAAGAGTGATCACTGACAAACAATGAAAAGTCTGTCTTGTTCTAGAATACTGTGGCATCATCCACTTAATACAGAGACACAGATAAGCATTATGATCTTGGCAATATGCCATCAGAGCAAAAGTAGAATTTGCAATTGAATCTTAAGCAATTATACTTAAGTAAATTTCATACAAACTCAAATGATCTGAAAATGTATCTGTAAGCCCAACACATAGTGTAACATTCATAAGTGATAGTCGCCAAGAAAACTTTTTTCCCCAAACCAAGAACGCTTAAACCCTCTAGTAATAAAATGGTACTAATGAGTTGTGTCTCAGTAGAAAGCCACACAGATTATATTCTCACAAGGCTGATGGAAAATAGCATGATGGTGAGTTGTTTTTCAGGTAATAAGATCTCTGTTGTCTCAAGGGTCCTGAAGATCCTCTAGACAAAAAATATGACTACAATATGGTGGTAATCCAAGTGTGTATAAATAACCTAGCATACATCCCCTATAGGATATCCAGAGAGACATTTCTGAGCTCTCCATGCATGTCAAAAAAAAAAAAAAAAAGATTATGATACTGAGTAGAATTCTACCTTTACTAGGAATGATGCAAAGGTACAATTAAAATATTTATTTCAGAACTGGCTAAATAACTGAATTCATTCAATGGGGGTCCAATAAGTGTCAGCATAGGATGGCCTGCTGTACAGACCTACTTGCTTTGCCAAGGATGGTTTGATCCAGTCATACCAGTGCTTCCACATACTGGCTAAAGATTTTGCTGCCCTTAACATGTCTTTTCTTTAGGCAGAGTCCAGATAATGGATCCACCAACCTAAAAAAAAAAATGACAAACAAAACACTGAACGATATGGATGTGCTGCTGCTTAGCACTCAAATTCTAAATAATAAATTGCCTAACTGTGGAGCCCTCCTCCATTTAGAACACATTTATGTGTGTTTTATTACTGAATTCAAATTTAAAAGTACAGAAGTTACCTCTTCTATACAAGGGTGTAGCTTTAACCATACTTTTAGACCTGATGACAACTGTGGTGGAGTATCCATATTTGTTAAAGACCACATTACTTCAACACAGATTCCCAGAAACTCGGCAACCAAACTTATTCAGATTCAGCTCACTCTAAATAAAACCAAGTATAAGATCACAGCACAGCACCTTTTGATGACATCTGAAACCCATGGCCATTTTGTAAATAACATTAGAGAAAGTTCCAATACACAAAAACTCCATCATCATCATCATCAGAGACTTTAACTGGGAGACCTCTAAAGCAAATGTAGGCTACATCCCCAAATTCTTCAGTTTCATAAACAAAAGCTCCCTGGATCAAATAGTCTAACAGCCTATTAGAGAAATAAATGTTGTTGACCAGGCCTTTATAAATATACCACCTATATGCACTACTCTACTAGTATATCCATCTCTAGTCAAATCTGACCACAAATTGGTAACTTTCTCATTAAAAATCCTTAAACCAGCAGATGCAAATATCATAGTTTACAAGACTTCATATGTACATACCTCCTACTATTCTATGATCAAGTGTCAAAGTTCAAGTATAATTACCACCCCTAACTCTGGATACAGCTGTTAGTTCTGCAAATAAATTCTTCGCTTACCTAGAAAACTGCATAAACCTGTCAGTCCATACCAAAACAAAACAAAATGTAAAATGTAAGAGCAAAGCAGCCTGGTTGTCCACATGTATTAATAAACATTACAATAAAAGTAAAAGCTCATTAGAATAGATAGAAAAAATAAAGATTGTTAAAGTCAACATCAAAAAGATATCCAAGGTACTGAAAAGTTCCATCAGGGAAATAAAGGTTTCCCATGAATTTAGTCTGACATTGGAAGCTAAGGATAATTACAAGTCTTTCTTTACTTACATTTATAAGTTACAAAACATCACCCAACATTGTTTTAAACCTATTCATATTGGCGCTATCTACTCTGATCTAGAAAATATCACAAGTATAATAGCAAACAAATTTAGCACACATTTAATGCAAAATACATTTATATAAAGCACAAATGTATATAAGTATCTCAAGCTCCCTATAATCACTCTGAGAGAATAAAATACATCCTTCATGTGACCTGATACATGCCAGGCTGCCTGCTGAACAACTTGCACTGGTGGGAGTGCTTCTATAACTATTCAGCCTGAGCTTAGTCACCAGCTTTGTCACCATGGATTTATGCACAGCAGTTGTGATGATGCTCCCTGAGACTGTCCCCGTCATGAACCACAGGCATTATAGGCCCATCTAACTGATGATCCTATTTGTAAGGCCACGGAAAGGGATATAAAAGATCTGATATATCAGAATATATAAAAAAAAATCTTATTAAGACCTGATCCCCAACAGTTTGGCTTTGTTAATGGGTAAATCCTTTTTTTTAAGAGGGTAGTGCAGGCTGTTGAGAGTGGCCATACATAGACCTCACCAAGGCATTTGATACCATACCACATGGCAACATCAGCAATGAGCTAAATGCACTACAAACTGATCCCTATTTAGTTATTCAGATAGGTGATTAGCAGAGGGATAGAATCCACACTGTGATGGTTTCAGGTACATCCTCAGTGATTATTAAAGTATCCAATGGGGTATAACAGGGATCTGTACTGGAAACTCTGATATTAGTAATATGCTTCTCTGATCTCAAAATATAAAATGGGGAACTTTGGTTATCCGACTTTACAGATGATTGTAAAATGGCTCTTAAGCTTAAACCCCCTTTTGATATGCAGAAGCTACAAGGTGGACATATGCATGTAAATAACTGCTGCACTGAAATGGCCTAAACCAAATCCTAAAAAAGGCACTATTGTCACTTTTGGCAACAATACCACCCAGCTTACTGTATAGAAAACATCCCATTCTAAAATTAAAATAGTATGAGAGACCTTGGAACATGGGCAGAAAATTTGCATCTCCTTTGATCATCATGTTGCAACAGTGGCAAGGGAATATTTTTCTCTAGCATAGCTTATCATGAAGAATATTTCCATTAGATCAGGCCCCTCATGAAATACAATGCCTGCTTTGTGATGTAGCTTACTAGACATATCGAGCCTTTGGAAAGACCCCAAAGATCGCTGACAAAAAAAGGTCATAGGACTAAAAGATTTCAGCTACAAAGAGAGGCTGGAGGCCTTTCCTTGTACTTAGTACCCTATAGATTCCCTAGGAACAATATATGCCATGCCTTCTGGGACATTCAGGATGTGAAAGCACAAAACCTCTTATTTCTCCACAAATCTAACAGACCAGTGAACAACAGAACCAGAGATTTGAACCTGGTTTAGCAAGTAAAGAAATCAATATGGAGAGACAGATTTGTTGCATAACAACTACCCTTTCTCTAAAACAAACTTTCTCTCCAGATCCAGCAGTGAGACACACTATCTTCCTTTTAGAAGGAATTAGACAACTGGATGGGTATTCATAAAGTTACTCTCAGTACAACTGGCCTTTCACTCATTGAAGAAGAAGGTAGAGTCTTATGGTGCATACTGGCAAGGCATAAATGGCACATAGCCATTTTTCTTATACATTCTATGATTGTAGCATACTTT
Organism: Protopterus annectens; assembly: GCF_019279795.1. Lineage (NCBI taxonomy): Eukaryota > Metazoa > Chordata > Ceratodontiformes > Protopteridae > Protopterus > Protopterus annectens. Next base: position 1,444,169,118 of record NC_056733.1, read on the forward strand.
ATTCCATTAATAAGGAATTAGACAATTGGATGGATATTTATTAGTAACCCACAGTATAACTGGCCTAACCTCAGAACATACTACAGTAAAGTAGTGTTTGTTGAACGGCTATTGCACTGTCACCCACCTGCTAATTATATATTCTAACTCCAAGATCCCACAATACCAGGGAAAGGGCATATTGTTCAAATTCAGGGATTGTGAGATCTCAGATAACTGTCAACCATCAGTCTATTCAACAAAGCATGTCAAGAAAACAGATGATTGTCATGAATCATGATGCTAAAGCTAAAGTAAAAGACTGACTTTATGACTTCATGCCCATACAAACCTCCTCCACAAGCACAATCTCTGTCTGAGCTGTCAGGCCAGATACCAAAAGAGTTGTACTCAATGTAAGGGTCTGTGTAAGACTGCCCTAATTTCAAAAGACTTGCTCTCATTGTAAGTACCCTACTTCATTGTAAAGCGTATCTATAAACAGGCTTACAACATTGACCAGATCCCAAAAGAACTTCATTCAGTGAAAGTGACTTTAGTCTGGTGTAATACATCAAAGTAAGTCACTTACACTAAGAGCAAGTCTTTTGGAATCAGACCAGTGATTTTGAAGACAAGGCATTTAATAACCACCTGTCAATTACAAAATCTTGTTTCAAAACGTAGAGTCTTGAACATGGTCCTTTCTGACTCATTCTAATTCAATATTGCTGACCTCAGTAAATATGCAAATTAGGTCTTCTTGATTGTGAATGGTGAAAGGCAAATTAAAATCTCTTCTCATCTCACTTTGTCTTAATTTTTTAATGAAAATTACACTATTGTCAAATTCTACCAGCTGGTAAATACATTGCATGTGACTATTTGATCCCCATCAGGACTGCATATTCTCTTCCCTGAAGCTGCTTTAATACCCTGGAATTTATGGCAAAAATAACAATTAACAACTTATTGTCTTAGTAGCCTAACAGGAATAGTTCTGAATGCTGCCACACTAACTTTAATTGCCAAACTATTATTTACTCATTTCATTTACAAACATTTATACTTGATTTTTAAATACCACATTGCAGAGATGCTTGTTATGTTAAAAGTAAAATGTCTTCTCGTCACACAAAGTTCATAATCTTCTTTATATCAAATGCATTTTTCATTGTCTAAACCAATATTTTCCATCTGCTATGCAACACTCCACAAAGATATGTTTACAGAGCTCCTAATTGATGAATATTAGCAGTCTGCCGACTATTCATTAAAGTACTTTTAAAGAGCATGATTTGTTTCATCTTGCATCCCCATAATGCCCTCAGACTGTTTCACTGAATATCTACACTAGTCTGACCTTCCTACTAAATATAAATGTGATCCCCAAGTGCGCAGACGGCCTTAACTACTTTGTCAGGTGTTGGACGCCAATGTGTGCTGACATGCATTGTCTGCAGCTTGTAGCCATATATATGTTCGTGTGCACATTTGCAATATCTGGCCATATTTTTTTGTACTGTGCACTATCTTCAGCATTAATGCAACTTTTTCACTGGTGGATGCTGCCAATTGCCTTTCCACATCTATTCGTATATAAGATGATGTGTTTACCTAATGTGTTAATTTTGTAATTAACTTTCTCCACTAGCTGTGGTAATGTTCACAATAGTAGCAAGTAAGCAAGGCAGAGCTGACTTCTTTTCTCCAGCAACTGTCTCCTTGTGAATTCCTATGGCAGTCCAAGGTAAGATGAAAAATATAATCTATCCAGCAGTTTGTAGGTCCAAAATACGCCTGATATCCATCCCATAGACCAGTCAGTGGGCATTTTCATTAGATGTTAAATCATTAAATCTATCTCCCCTCAGCCAAGACTAGCATTCATTCTACTTCAAGGTCTTCCAGGATTGTTAAACTTCTGTAATGTCATCAGTCATAATCCCAAGCTCATAACCATAGGTGATAATAGGGGTATACACAGTGACTAGCAAAGTGACTCAGCTTTGTTCACTAACATAGTGTAGCACACCATCATTATCATTGTCATCCTCCCAATGTGTCATGAGCAGAACTTCATGATACTTGATCTCATCCAGCTGAGACAGCTTTGCACTATAAACATGTACAAAGCCATGTAGTCTCTTTTGGAATGGAATATGTCCCCTGTTGCAAAAGTGCTGTTTTTTTCCCATCCACTACTAGATGCTCTTCAGTGAGCCACTCCATTTCACATCACAGTATTTGTCACAAGTTTATCTTCTCTCCCACTCAGTTCTTGATTTCATGAATAAATTACTTAGACATGGCAGACATATATAGTACTTAGTTTGGGAATATAACTGCATTCTTGTTTTTATTTTCTGCAGATGACATTACCCTTTTAGTTTCACATGACAATGGATTTATGACAGGTGACTGGATATATTGCCAGCGATTCCAAATGGGCCCATGGTAATTCAAAATCAATTCCTCAAAGGAAACATTAAATAACAGTTTTACTGCTTTGCATCTGCTATGTAGTACTAAATAACTGCAGCTCAGTGAAAGCAAAACAGTTCTCATTGTAGCAGTCTGTAAAGAATCATCCTTTTCAGTCAATCAGCTCTTGCACTATTTCTTGCTAAAGTACTGTCTAAAAATCTGGAACTAAAAGCAATATATTTGTAGTTAATTGTTCATGTGCCATCATTCCATTTAATTACTTTATTCTGAAGTATTCTGTGATGGAATTCACGCAATGTTTTTTTTTTTCTTTTTGATTAACAGGCTAGCTTATCTGGGCTATCTCAAACTCTTTTCATTACTGTGGCAGGCCACAACCCAATGGTTAATGCAAAATATATGATCAGTTTAGAGTAGATAGTCAGCTATCATGTTTTTGAGAATTTGTAGGTTCACAGATTAATGAGAGGTTACTAGCCTAGCAGCTTAAGAGCTTTTACAAGCCTAGCCAATGTAATCTGATATTACTCAATATATGGCCCCTAGGAGCAAGAGGATGACATGGATTTGTGCCTATGACTTGAGTATCTTACAGATTTCCCCTTTCCATTAGTGATAGGCACTACTCCAGATGTGAATTTGTGATTCCCTGTCCATTGATCCAAAATGTGTTTTCCCAGGAAGGGTTCTGCTGAACATGAATAGGAAGCCTGTTCTGAAGAAGGGTCAATTTCTGTGACACATATCTGTCTGTCCAGCATGTTTTGCTGGAGTTGCTTACTAAGATAAAATCCCTATATTGGGTGATCCTTGTTCTGTCTGACAGTGTATAGCAGCTCAATCAGGAGTGGATTTGTGAGTGTCTTGTAGGTCAGCCACAGGTCACCCCTCAATGGTAGGAGAAAGAGTAAAGGGATAGGGCTTTTAGCCTATCTGAATAGGAGATGCTGTATACACCCTGTATTTTCTTTGTGGGGAACCTCTGAGGTTGCTCCAGCTGTTGTAAGTACCTAGTCAAATGCATCCCAAATGGCACATTGTACTTAATTATTTTTCTAGTGAGGGCTGAGTACAGAGGGACCATAATTTCCTTGGATCTGGATGCCATACATTTACTTACAATTTGTGCCACATAGAAGGACTTCTTCAACACTCTGGACACATGATGGTTAAAGTTCAGGCTACTATCTATCTGTGTACTTAGACATCTCATGTCTGAGTGTACTCTTTGGGGCGCATTATTGATATTATTATTTGCAAGGGTATTTTACTCCCCAAAGAGTATAATGCATTTTTTCACAGTTAGTTTTAGGACATGGTTCTGGCACCAATCATTTGTCTGACATAGACCCTCCAAAAGGATATCTACATTGCTGGGGGATTTAGTGATTGCCCCCTAGCTTGCAGTCATCAGTAAACTTTGTCATCCAGAGGCCTTCCACATTAGCCTTGATTCAGAGAAGTACAGTGGATATAAAAAGTGTACACACCCCTGTTAAAATGCCAGGTTTTTGTGATATAAAAACTGAGACTACAATAAATAATTTCAAAACTTTTCCCACCTTTAATGTGACCTATAACCTGTACAATTCAAATGAAAAGCAAACAAATTTGTTAGGGGAACAAACATAAAAAATAAAAAACGTACAATAAGCTGGTTGCACAAGTGTGCACACCCTTAAACAAATGCTTTGTTGAAGCAGCTTTTGACTTAATTTCAGCATTCAGTCTTCTTGAGTTGGAGTCTATCAGCATGGCACATCTTGACTTGGCAATATTTGCCCACTCTTACTTGCAAAAGTGCTCCAAATCTGTCAGATTGCGAGGGCATCTCTTGCGCACAGCCCTCTTCAGGTCACCCCACAGATTTTCTGTTGGATTTAGGTCTGGGCTCTGGCTTGGCCATTCCAAAACTTTAATTTTCTTCTGGTGAAGCCATTATTTTGTTGATTTGGATATATGCTTGGGGTCATTGTCATGTTGAAAGGTGAAATTCCTCTTCATCTTCAGCTTTCTAGCGGATGCTTGAAGGTTTTGGCCAAAAGTGACTGGTATTTGGAACTGTCCATAATTCCCTCCACTTTGACTAAAGCTTAGTTCCAGCTGAAGAAAAGCAACCCCAAACCATGATACTGCCACTACCATGCTTCACTGTGGGGATGGTGTTTTTTGGTAATGGGAAGTGCTGTTTTTGCGTCAAGCGTACCTTTTGGAATCTTGGCCAAAAAGTTCAACCTTGATCTCATCAGACCATAACACATTTTCCCACATGCTTTTGAGAGACTTGATGTATTGTTTTGTAAATTTTAGCTGGGCTTGGATGTTTTTCTGTGTAAAAAAAGGCTTCCGTCTTGCAACCCTACCCCATAGGCCAGACATAGGGAAAATACGGGAAATTGTTGTCACATGTAGTGCACAACCAGTACTTGCAAGAAATTCCTGCAGGTCCTTCAGTGTTGCTGTGGGGCTCTTCCTCCCTGACCAGTTTTCATCTTGTCTTTTTATCAGTTTTGGAGGGATGTCCAGTTCTTTGCCACGTGACTGTTGTCCCATATTTTCTCCACTTTTTGATGACTGTCTTCACTGTGTTCCATGGTATATCCAATGCTGTGGAAATTTTTTTGTACCCCTCTCCTGACTGATACCCTTCAACAATGAGATCCCTCTGATGCTTTGTAAGCTCTCTGCGGACCATGGCTTTTGCTGTAGTAGGCAACTGAGTAAATGTTAGGAAAATCCTACTAGGACAGCTGAACTTTATTTAGGGTTAATCAGAGTGTCTTTAATTGATGGCAGGTGTGTACCCAAGAAGACTGAATGTTGTAATTAAATCAAAAGGTGCTTCCACAAAGTACTAGTTTAAGGGAGTGCACACTTATGCAACCAGCTTGTACGTTTTTAATTTTTTATATTTTTTCCCCTAACAGATTTGTTTGTTTTTCAATGGAAACGTACAGCTTGTAGGTCACATTAAAGGTGGGAAAAGTTTTGAAATGATTTATTATGGTCTCATTTTTTTATATCACAGAAACCTGGCATTTTAACAGGGGTGTGTACACTTTTTATCTCCATGATATACTCTGAATAGGAGTTGCCCCAGCAGTGGGATATGAATTTGCCCACTTTAACCACATGTGCCCTGGCTGTAAGCTAATTGGCTATCCATCTGGTGATGTAGGAATTTATGCCCAGTTTTGTGAGTTTATTTATAACACCTGAGTGGGGAATTGTGTCAAATGTCTTGGCCAGGTAGAGGTATGCGATATGAACAGTTTTACCCTTATCCTTGGTCTTAGTGACTTTCTCAAAGATATTCACTAGATTCAGTAAGCATGACCTGTCCCTGACACGGCCAAATCGGGTCAGGTCCAGTATTTGCAGGTTTCCTATTTCATTATTTTTCAGGTCTATGATTATTCTTTCCATGGCCTTGCAATATAAGACTAGTCAAACTTATGGGTCTGTAATTTTTCTTTCCAGTAAATAGTCTCCCTTTATGCAAAGGGATGGCTGGTGCTGTCCGCCACTCTATCAGGAGAAAGCCAGTCCAGAGGCCATAGTTAATGAGAGATCCTAATGGGCTTGATAAGTCCTGATTTAAGTTGCTTAATAGGCAACCTGGTATATCTACAGGCCCTGCTGAAGCTGTGTTTTTAGCTTTAGAGAGCACAGTGGCAACCTGTTTATTGGTGATAAGTGGCAGTGGAGTGGTGCAGGGTATTTCTTTAGGGAGAACTAGGGTAATTGGGAGGTGAAATCTATGCCAAAGTTGTCAGCCAGCAGATTTGCTATATCTTCTGGCTGAGTATAGGCGATGCCATCTACAATTAATACTGCACATTGCTGGGTGTTGTGCTTAAGACTGTGGACATAACTAAAAATGTTGTATGGTTATCCTTTACTTTGGAAGCTATTTTTGCCTAAAAGTCTGGTTTCAGAGACTTGGCTGGTTCCTTGATTCACTTATTTAAACTAGTGAGGGACTTTTTGCTCTGCAGTGCATATTCCCTTTTACTTCTCAACAGGATATTCTTTCTTTTGTTGTACAACCTATTAATATCAGTGGTCCATCAGGGCATCTTGTTTTTTTTTCAGTTTGATCTGGGTTTATTTTAGTGTGGTACTTATATGATCATACAGAGCTTTTGTGTATGCCTCTGCATAGGTTTCTGTGATTTCTGGATTTGACAAAGCTTGGAAACTAGCTATGCCATCCCTTAATAGGGATTAATTTACCTTAGAGACAAGAGAGCCTGCAGGATTTTTTGCAGGGGGGTGCAAACCCAGCGCCCTGCCCACGCAGCCTCATCCCCTCTATCCACACAGCCCCACCCACCCACACAGCCATTCCAGTGTCCCATTACTTGGATATTTCTCCCCATTTGTCATAGACACTGTTCAAATCTCTCAGTGTGCATACTGTTTTATGCTTTACGTCTAAAATGATTACAGATATTTGGATTTCATTTACAACTTTTATTTCAAATTTTATAGCACAAACACTGATAGACATTTACTAAACCTAAACAAAGTAATAGTCTTATAATGAAAACAGACTTAGCATTAAAACTCCTCTACCTTTGAAACTCACATTCACTGAAACAGCACTGAAACTCACATTCAAAGAAAATGCATCTGGCCAGTGGCAGGTTAAGTTTACCGTTGGGCTGTTTTCAAACCATAGGCCCTTGCGCACATTATTTAGGGCCATGCATACGTTTTTTGATTCACCTTACTGATTGTATTAATTATAATATGTAAATTGAATTATATCCCTTGTATAATACAGCACCACTTGTTAGAGTGTGTTTTAAATTTATAGTTTTGAACATTTTTCCACTAAGCAATGAAACAAAACATATGAACCAATAATGACAAACTGCCCAATTCAGAACATTTCAACCATAAAAGGCCACTCAAACGTCTGTCATTACAATCCACCAATATCAGTCAATATACACAATCTCTGCAGAAGTAAAAGTCATCTGAATGACTCCACATTAAAGATATCTGAAACTAATGAAGAGGTTGTTGCTAGAAAACAACTTTATATTTCAGTGTTCATTGTACAAATTCAGTGCCTGCTGCCCTCAAAGAACAAATTGCCTATGTTAAATTAAAAAAGAATGATAAGCTAGTAATATTGCAATAGGGAATGGATGGCAAACTGATAACAGCTTTATAGTTACTAGGTAATTCGTCCAAAGGAGGATATTCACAGGACTGCAGCATCCACACCCTTTAAAGTACAACACAGTACAGTATCAGCGATCCACATGCATACTGTGGGAGTAGAACCCACAGCCTTCTGCATCAAAAGTGAGGTTAGTACCTGTTGGGCTACTAGCAATGACAAATGGACTTGGAATAAGCAGCACTAAACTTCACTTCACCTGAAACTCTCAGCAAAATGTTTAATTTATTTAACATTTGTTTACCAGGAAAGTCCAGCCCATTTAATGTGCAAATTACACTTATTATGGAATATTTGTTTCTCCGTTTATTTACTGCAGGTGTCATACCCCCTCCCCCAAAAAATGGAAAACTCAACAATATGATTGCAAGGTTAGTTTACCCCATATCACACAGGCTAGCAGTCTGCTTGCACATTTCTTGTTCATCAAAAAAATTGTGCTGATGGAAATTGTATCAGTCTAATAACTTTCTAAGTGATGTTGATGATAAACCATTGCCCCTAATGATATCATGTTCCCATTATCTAGTCAAAAGTGTAAGACTGCAGAAACTGCAATGACTTCCCAAACACCAAACTGATGAAGTTTTTATTTATTCAGGAATGAATGCCTGCAGAAAAGTCCTGCATTTGTTAAGAAAGCACACAAGGATTTGATCCCATTCTGGAGGTAACTTTTAATGACATCCATAGGTCTTTGCGTTCAGCGCGCATTTCCCTTCTTTGTAAAATATGCTTCTACACCAGCTTTCATACGCGGGGGAAGTGCTAATAACTGCATATGGATGGTATGAAAAAAAAAGATGAATAGCAGAATACTAGACAAAATTAAAGTTTTGCTCCATAAATTCCCAGTTCGAGTACAAAGCTAACCAGTCTCAATGCAGTCTGAACATTAGCAAAAGGAGGTCCGCCCACCCAGGTCAATATACAATGCAAAACATCAACTTTCCTTACTGATAGTAGACAGCATAGCAGCAATGCAAAACATCAACTCTCCTTACCAACAGTGGACAGCAAAACACATCAGCTCAAGCTAAGTAAGATCCACTCTCTCTCTCCTTACTGTGCCAGGCAGCAGCTGCAATGAAAAACTCTCCCAAAACATACAGCATTGATTGACTCCTATGCTTTAACTTCCGTGCGTGCTTTTATGTTTAAATGTTAGCGTGCGACACATGCATGGGTGCTCCTTAAAGAATAATGCTTCATTAATGTTTCCCCAAGAGACAGATCTTATTGTTGTAAAAGTGGAGGGACGCTCCCTCCCCCTCGCTCTATGGTTCCAGCACCCTTGGACTGCAACTGTACGCAAAGGGAATCCTTAAAGAAGAATGCCCTTAAAAGAAAAAAAAAATGTATTTGTTTTTAATGAAAAGAAAATTAATCTCCCGGTCAGCCGGTTCCGGGGGGGGGGGGGGGTGCAAGTGCACCCCCTTGCACCTGCCTGCGGGCGCCCATGCTTGGAGAAGGTCTTAACAATTTTTTGGATTTAGGTGGGGGTGACTAGTTTTATCTTTATTTCAAAGGAGAGTGCTTTGTGATCTGATCTTACTAATGAGGACATCACACAAGGGTGGGTGTAGCACTCTCCCATATTTTTGAGTACCATATCTATGATATTTGCTAATCTAGTGGGAGTTCAGTCTAATGGCTTCAAGGCATTTGAATTTATAAAGTCAAGAAATCTTTGGGCCTGCATGTTAGTTGTTGTGTATGCCTCCCAATTAATGGAGGGGTAGTTAAAATCACCCATAAGTATGGTATTGGGCTGCATGGTGAGTGATTCTAGTGACTTTAGGTATGATGTATGGGTTTCCTTGTTCATGGTTGGGGACCTAGCAAGAATATGGTAATGGATTTTTCACATGGCTAGTTGGACATGGAGAAACTCACGGATGTCATATTTTTTGATCAACCTTGAGGTGTGGTTATCTTTTATGTAGATAGATAAATACATCTTTGCCTTTTCCTCTTTCATGTTCAGTGGGTGGTTGCAATGTATAAAAGGCATTATAGCCATGCACTGCTGGAGTGCTTTCCATGGAGTTGAACCATGTTTCAGTAACTGCACAGACACCAGCATTCTTTAGTTTGAGGAGAGCTGCCAGGCAGTGCAGTTTCTTGTTGCGAGTCCTAGCATTGAGCAGTAATACATTTAACTTGTCCTGAGTAGCTCTTGTTATGATGGAAGGCTTGTCTATTTGGCAATGCCTAAAAAGGCACTATCGGGGTGGCTAATGTTTTTGTCAATATCCAAAAGCATAGAGATGACAGGTGAAGACCATCCCTGGCAAAGAAACATGGCCCATCACCTATTTCCTCCCAGGCTGACAGGTATTGGACCCCTTTGGAATGACACCAGTAGCATTGTTAAAGTCAATAATTTTCTGCTGGTACTGTAGGATCATCCTTGGAGATGGCAGAATGCTGCTCAATGCTAGTCTCATTCCTATCTGTGACACATATTCTGAGAGCTCAATCGTGTCTCTCTTCATAGAGTCCAAAGAGATACATCTCAGGTCATTCTCACCCACAGATTATGACTGAATCATTCTGGTACTTAGGGATAAGTGACATGAGTGTTTGAATAATTTGGCAGATTTTGTACTTTGAAAGGCAAATAGCTGCAACTAACTGTAAGTAGAAGGCAACCATATTTATGCTTTCTTGACTGGGTAAGTCCACCTAGGCTAGTGATCTATTTTTGGGGGTATCCCAAGGAGGTATTTTATACTGCAAGGGGAAGTTTGTTCAGGATACTGGGGAATGTCCCCTCTTCTTTGTTCTGGGAGAGTCCAAGATGGTGGAGAGGACAGGCATGGCAGTGCCTGTGTCTGCAAACAGAAGAGAAGAGGTAACTTCAAATGAAATAATTGGTGAAATTGTTAAAGTTTTTTCTACTACAATCTGGGTGATTACAAGATGAAGTTTTAGTGTCAATAATATCATAGGAGCCAGAATATCAGATCGCTTTATTCTGGGGTGATTTAATGGAATAACAATTTTTAGAATAGATTGTGGGTGTACCATCAGAAACTTCAACTGCCAGTTACACCTTGGGCTTGAGTGCTGAGGCTTGTGATGTGGAAGGTTGAGAAGTTGGGAAGGAAGCAGCACCGAGACAAAGTGAGCCAAAAAGTCACTCAGTAGTACAAACAAAACTTACTTATGCAAGTTTTGCAGCACTATTTGGGGATTACAAAAAAAAAAAAAACCATAGATTTTGTCAGAGTGAGATAAACCTGCAATTCATATTAGAACAAGAAATGGACACAAATTAACAGATATAAACTGTAGGATTATATTGTTAAGCCTTTAGGCTTTGTTTCTATGGATCTGCATGCTCTTATTCATCTGGAAGATAGAAGTTTTGCTGACATGTATTTTGAAATACATGAACTGGCCTGTAGGTTTGTGGGCCGTTTTGCTAAAGAACAGGGCTATGAAGTTTCTAAGTACCAGTTTCACACTGCAAGCAAAAACATATTTTTTGCAATTTAGAGACATTGATGTTGAAGGTACAAATACAGAAGAATAACTTGAAAAAGAATGTCAATCTGTTTCTTATGTAAAAATATGTTATGATGACAAGGCAATGTGGAACAGTGGCTGAGAAGCAGGGGAAACAGTAAACATAATATAGAATGCTAGTTGTTCACTTATTTAGTATTAGTGTGGTAAACAATGTTAGAGAGGATATATATTATGGAGGCCAGCCTAAGACATGTTTTTCTTTTAATATGTGTATATGAGGAAGTTAGACCACTTGATAAATGTCTGTCCTTTCAAAAGATGCAGTAAATGTGGAGATGAAGGGGATGCAGTTAAGTGATGTATATTGCTTTGAACTGAGTGTGGTTATGAATGACATGTGTGGATTGAATATTATAGTTTCATAGGTTCATAAGTTCATACTAGGCTATCTGCCTTGGGGCATTTATAAGCCTAGCTCGACTGTGTTTGGCTTATGCCACCCCTTGATTTGAGTATACTGTGCCCTTTTTAAAGTTTAGTTTACTGTGCCTCTGTCTAATAGTGACACGGAAGTAATCCCCGGGACAAACCTACGATCCCCCATCCACTCATCAAGATTCTTCTTGAAGAGAGTCAGTGAGGTGCTCTGCCTAACATGAATTGGAATTCTATTCCAGAGCGAAGGGAGCCTCTGGGTTATGAATCTGTCCCTCCAGCATGTTCTATTTATTTCTGTGCTGAGGTTCAAGTCCCTTGAGTGCATGGCTCTAAGGGATTTAGATTTACTGAGGTGGAGCATGTCCATTAATTCTGGGTTGGACATAGCTTTATATGTCAGGCATAGATTGCCTCGAAGTAGGCGGTATGCAACTGAGTAGAGCTGGAGCTTTTTTAACCGAGCAGCATATGACATCTGTTTGAGTCCCTTGATCCTCCTGGTGAGGTACTTTTGGGGTCTTTCTAATTGCTGCAGGTATCAGGTAAGGTACATCCCAAAGGGGGCATTGTATTCTATGATGGGCCTGATGAGGGATGAAGAAAGGGGCACGATTACCTCTCTTGATCTAGATGTGAATCCTTTCATGATGAGGTGGGCTATGTAGAAGGTCTTTCTAACCACTTTGGCAATGTGGTTGTCAAAGGAGAGATTGCTATCAACTTGGGTCCCCAGATCCCTAATTACTTTCTCTGTACTTAATGGGTTACCACCTATGTGGTAATTTGTGGGCACATTGTTTTTGCCAAAGGGTATGACTATACACTTTTTGGCATTTAGCTTTAGACCATGGCTCTGGCACCAGTTATCCATCTCTGTGAGACCTTTTTGAAGGATGTTTGTGTCAGCTGGAGAGTCGATTATGGCGCCCAGTTTGCAGTCATCTGTGAACTTTGTGAGACATATTCCTCCCACGTTGGCCTGTACCTCAGAAAAGTAAATACCGAACAAGAGAGGTCCCAGGACAAAACCTTGTGGGATGCCACTTGTGATCAGTTTCGAGTCTGACATGGCTCCAGCAACTATGACTCTGTGGGTTCTGTCTTTGAGCCAGTTTGCGACCCATCTTGTGACATAGGGGTTTATATTTAGGCTGGATAGCTTATCTATGATGCCCGAGTGGGGTATTGTGTCAAATGCCTTTGAGAGGTCCAGATAGGCTGTGTGGACTACCTTCCCTTCATCTATGGCCTTGGTGACTGTTTCAAAGAAGTCGACCAGGTTCAAAATGCAGGATCTGCCCTTGACGAAGCCAAATTGGGTAAGATCTAGTGTCTGTAGGTCCCCAATGTCTTTGTTTATGAGTTCCATGATGATCCTCTCCATAGCCTTGCAGACTAGGCTAGTCAGGCTTATGGGGCGATAGTTTGCAGGGTCCGTAGAGGCGCCACCTTTGTGGAGTGGGACCACTGTTGCTGTATGCCATTTTTTGGGCACATGTCCTGTAGTGAGGCTGAGATTTTACAGCAGATTTACTTGAGGGATTAGTTCTTCTTGAAGTTCATGTAGGACGCAACCCGGGATGCCATCTTGTCCCATGGAAGCAGTGTTTTTTGCTTTGGAGAGGGCGGCCTTCACCTGAGCATCAGAGATTTTTGGGAGGCTGCACTCTGTTGAGATAGATACTTGCTCTTTTGGGGGGGTGGGGGTGGAGAAGTTTGCACTGAACCTGTCTGCCAGGATATTGGCGAAGTCTGTGGGTTCAGTGTATTTTTTGTTGTTTAGAATCAACTCAGAACAAGTCTGGGAGTTGCATCCCAGGTTCCTAACATAACTGAAAAAAGACTTATGATTGTCCATAGTGTCCTGTGCAATTTTTCTCTCAAAGCTGGCCTTGGAGGATTTTATGAGGGATTGTAATTTTTTGCTAATACTTATCAGAGATGCCTTCCTTTTTAGGGATTTTGATCTATCATGTAGTAGCTTCCTCCTTCTGTTGTACAGTTTATTTATGGCTGGGGTCCACCAGACTGGACGCCTGCCTTTGGATGATTGGGTCTTGATTTTGTTTGGGATAGCATGATCCATGCATTCCTGTAGATTTCCATAGAATGCGTTTATATAGGATTCAGCAGTTTGGGCCATAGTTTCCACTGGCCCTGGGGTCTTGAAGGATTCCACTTCAGTTTTGAGAAGTGTGAAGTTCGCTTTTGAGAAGTTTTTCACTGTGGTTTTCTGGGCTGGGGGTGTGGTCGGGATGTGGATATCCAGTGAAATTAATTTATGGTCTGATCTTACTAATGAGGGATATACTTCTGGTATGGAGCATAGAGTCCCCATGTTGGTAATGATCAGGTCTAGTATGTTATCCCCTCTTGTGGGAGTGGTGACTAGTTGTTCCATAGCATTTGAGTTTATAAATTCCAGGAACCTTTGGGCTAAGGTGCTGGGGCTTGAGTAATGCTCCCAGTCTATGTTTGGGTAGTTGAAGTCACCCAATATCATGGTGTTCGGAGAGATCTTCATGTTCTCCAATGTTTTCAGGAAAGCCGAGTGGATTCCTGACTTTGAGAGGGTGGTCTGTAGGATGCTATAAACTGAAAAGCAGTCTTGCCCACTGTCAGTTGCACATGGATGGTCTCCAATACTTCGTGCAATGCCACTAACCTGGAGGTGTGGATATCCTTGATAAATATGGAAACTCCCCCTCCTTTTGTGGTTCAGTCCGGGTTTTGGGGCCGAAAAGCATGATATGAGGTATAACCTGGTAATGCTGAGGTGCTCCCTGGAGCCATGAACCAGGTTTCTGTCACTGCACAGATATCGATGTTCTCCATACTGAGGAGAGCTTAGAGTGCATGCATCTTGAGGTTAAGACTTCTGGCGTTTAGCAGCATTACTCTTAGTTTCTTGTTCCTTGTGCTGTCTATGGAGGTGGGTTTGACTTTTGATCCTTGCCTAAAAAAGGCACTATGGGGGTGGCAAGAGCCTTTGCCAATATCTGAAAGCCCAGGGGTGACAGGTGCAAGCCGTCGCTAGCAAAGCAACGTGGCTTGTCGAGCATGTCATCCCAGGCTGACAGACACTGGATCCCCTTTGAATGACACCAAAATTTTAGCCAATTGTTATAATTAATCATTTGGTCTTTATACTGTGGCATCATTCTAGGTGAGGGTAAGATGCTGCTCAAGGTCAGGGTCATACCAGCCTGGGCTACATGATCAGAGAGCTCCTCTATGTCTCTTTTCATGTAGTTAAGGGAGGTACGTCTCAGGTCATTCATGCCAGCATGTACAATGACTGAGTCATATTTGTATTTGCTTTGGAGTGACCTGAGTGCTTGCGTTATGTGGCGGATCCTAGCACCCGACAGGCAGCTCACTGTGACCTTCTCTTTATTCAGCCTGGTGAGCGGGACATCAGTGTGTCTGACAATAGAGTCACCTATTACAAGAGTATCAGGTGTGTTATTCAGCCTTAAGGGCTGTGACTGCTTGGCACACTGACTTTGTGTGCTATGTGTCATACATGTTTTGTTTTGGGGTAGCGTTTGCTTGGATGTCTGCATTGGAGGTCTCTGTTGCTTAGGTAGATTTTTATTTAGAGCCTCCGAGTATGTTTTTGTGTTTTTATGTGTTTGGTTCACTGTTGTGGTGGGACTATGTGATACTGGAATTATGTTGTGTGAGGTTACCTTCTCCTCCTGACTGGTTACACCAGTTTTGAGATGAGAGAGCTCAGCCTCCAGTTTGGCTGTATGGTTGCATCTCTCACATATATTTGAACCTGTTTGGAGAAGGAGAGGGTTGTCCGTGTACATGAGACAGTTGTAACATTGCCTCAAAATTCCCAGATTCACCAGCTGGACTGGAGAGGAAACTATTGACTGACCTTTGGACATGCTAGAGTAATATATGGAACTGAATTAAAAACAGACCAATAGGGGACAAGGTAATCGTAGAGAGTATAAGAGTAAGTAGTGCTTATGGTTTATTAGTGCTAACTTGTAAGATTACTTATTTGGACCAGTGAGGGGCCTTAGAATGAGAATATGGTGTTTAATTTGAGAGATAGAGCAGTTCTAAGGGAAAAAGTGAAGAGCAGACTTTGTGGAGCCAGGAATAGTTTAAACCCAATTAGGCGGCGCTGCCCGATATTGTGCTATGCACAAAAATGCGCAAAAGAGGGTTTTAAGAGAGGGAGATCAAGGAGTTTGGAATTGACCCAAAATGGCCAATAAAACTACAGTTTCAAGGCAGTAACCACTCCCACAGGGGCAGGCAGGTTGCTCAATGTTTATCACTGCCACTGATGAACACAGAGACTTCCCTTTAGCCCAAGCAAACAATGGCCTCCAAGAAACTTGCAAACAGTTCAGAACAGCAAATCTGTAACTGAACTTTTTTAAATCTCAGAAAAGTGGGAAAAAAGCAAGATTTTTTTTTGTTTGTTTTTAAGGAAAGCAGAGGTTCACAAGTATCAACAAGTTAGAACAGTGCAGTAAATGACACCACACTTGAGTGCTAGGCCAGAGACAGATAAAATGCAAGTTTTAAGAAAAAAATGATTTTAAAAATAAGTGCACACAGGAAATTCAGTAATCAGCTCTAGGTTGTGTTCTAAATATTGTTACCAACACAGAAATCAAGTTTAACAAGCCAGAAAATGCTCAAACGTAGGTGGCAATGCAGAACACTTAACAAATAATCTGAAGCAAAATACTTAAAATCTCAAAAGTGGCTCCTTTCTTCTCTCAGCGTTTTCTCCTCTTGAGGGTGCTTCACCAACAGCCAACAAGTCCGAAAAGACGCCAAAACAACGAGGCAATCGGGTTTTAAGAGAGGGAGATCAAGGAGTTTGGAATTGACCCAAAATGGGCAATAAAACTACAGATTCAAGGCAGTAACCATTCCCACAGGGGCAGGCAGGCTGCTCAATGTTTATCACTGCCACTGATGAACACAGAGACGTCCCTTTAGCCCAAGTAAACAATGGCCTCCAAGAAACTTACAAACAGTTCAGAACAGCAAATCTGTAACTGAACTTTTTTAAATCTCAGAAAAGTGGGATATATGGATATATGGAGCAACAGTAACTTTCTCCTGTAATGCAAGGGCAAGAGTAGTTAAAAAGGACTCAAATAGGCCATTATAAGGAAATTGCTTGTAGGGGTTCTTCTGGGTAGATGAACAAAGCAGAATTAATGTAAGAGGCATACTGGCATAAAACAATGTCTGCCAGTCATTAACTAATGCTGTAGAAGAATTTGAAGGGGAGCAAAATAAAAACAGGCAGACCCTGCAGTAATTGAGAACCGCAGGACATTTAGCATTGAGGATACCAAGAGACAGGAGGAGAAAAAAAGTGGTACTACAGGTAGCAGAGTCCAGAAATGAAAAAGAAATGTCAAAGGCATGAGTCAAAAGAGTAGAAAACAAAGTAATGATTATTTTTTCTGTTTTATTTCTAAATGTTAACAACCTTAATGGTGAATTTAGAAGAATAACAGTGGTTGAAAAAACAGCATTATGATTTTATAATTCTCCTGAGCACTAGATTTTGCTCTTACCAGGAAAGAGCAATTTAGTAAACTGTGGTGGGATGGAAGTATGTGGATAATTGGGTCTGAGACCTTTACAGATATTATTTTCCATTATAAACAGCATGCAGTTGCAACTAAAGATTTTTTAAAACTACAGACAGGTAGGGGGTGGTGGTGAATGCAATGCTTGCAGTCACACTAGTAAGAATAATTACACTGTATGTTAGTCCAAAATATGAGAAGAGGTGCAACCTATTGGAGGATGCGAGGGCATATATAGTAGTTAACATACCAGTTGTAGTACCAGGTGACTTAAGCTGCAATATAAGGCAGGCTAACTGAAGATGTAGAACTGATAAGAAATGTTTAATGATGGGTGATTTGCAATTAGATCAGGATGAAGGATATACTGTACATATTACAGAGGGGAAAGCTGAACAGAGGTAGACTTTCTCTTATTTTCTAAAAGGTTAAAAAAGTATCTGGAGGCAAGAAATTGCCTGGATTTTCTGATCACTGTGCCATATGGGGTGGGAGAGTTTAGTGATGATAAAGGGATTTTTGTAGCATAGAAAGGCTTAAAAAATTAACAGCTAAATAGGTGGATGAAGACAATTGGCAGAACAGGGTGAAAACATTATGGGATGGGCATTTAACCATGAAAGATTTGTATGTGGCTCTTACAGGTTGGTGGTTAGGATTTAAAGACAAATATGGTTTGATATCATCTGGTTTCTGGCAAGAGGGTATATAATTAGTTTGTAAGTTCTGGAAACTGTTAGCAATTGGTGTTGTAAGTGTGCATGTCTATAGTTTGCAATTTAGTATGTTGAAATCTGGCATTGTAAGGTGTCTGTGTTATGAGATTCAGTCAAGTGAGTTTTCAGTATTATGAATTTTAGGTTATATGGTCTCGGTCAAATGAATGTCAGTCATATGAAAGTTATGTCATATGAAGTAGACTCATACACACACACACACATATATATATATATATATATATATATATATATATATATATATATATATATATATGCATTATACAAAAAGGAATGATATCTGAGGGAAAAGTATTTTTATAAACCATTACTTCAGAAATATAAATATTCAGTAGAAACACACAGTTAAGATTGTCTAAAGAGTCAAAGAGAAAGAGAAAATTATGGAAATAAATATGCAGTCAGTAAAGACAATACTGTGTAGCAGAGATATTTATTTAAAAGGAAAAAAAGAGATATTACCTTTTCTAGGTGGACAGACTAAGAAGCTTGAAAATACTATTTATAGTTTGTTTGATGACACTGGGCAAAAAAGGCTAAGCAAACTATTATGACTATTGCAGCAAAATATATGGAGATGTTATGAATGCAAGGATAGGGAAGAGTTAAGATACTGACATATATGAAAGATAGAAGTAGATTTTAAAAATATATTGACAGGAAAATTGGGTTAGATGAGCTTAAAAATGGTATTAGGACAGGTATATAAAAACAGCTGTCTAGGAGAAGATGGGTTCTCTTATATTTTTTTTTATTTCCATGGTTGATACCCCAACAACAAAATGCAATCCTGGGTGCCTTGAATGAATAGCTCACTTTAGGGCTCATAATGATTGCATAGTACATAAAGTTTTTTATGGAAGAAGGGAGATATATTGGATATAAAAATCTAGTGGCCTATCCGTCTATGTAATACAGATTACAAAATGTTGATGAAAGTTCTACAGAGGAGGTATTAGTAGATATATGATTACAGGGATGTATGGTTTGCCAAGTAAACGAAATAAGGAATTTTACTTCTTAATTAAACACGTAGTATATGAAATATAGGCAAGAAGAGAAAGGACACTTTTGGTATGCGATATTGTAAAGGGCTTTAATAGTTCAGAGCACAGGCCATTATGAGAAATATTACAGCAGTATGGCTTTGTTAACAAAATGTGGAGATTGATATGTACAATATACAGTAGCTATACTGTGTCCCTGTTAATAAGTGTTTGGGAAGGTACTGGCAACAAATGTAGAGGGGAGTTAGGCAGGGATGCCCATTATGTGGGATTCTTTTTTTTCCTTAGTGACAAATGCAGTAATTAAGTTCATGAATATTAAATGTTTAGGGAGATAATGGGAGTTGATTAAAGGGGTAGACATTTCTTACTAACGTTTAACTTATCTTGATTTAATGCTAGATTCTCAGAATAAACAGATATTGGCATACTTATTTAAGGGACTAGAAAGGACTTTAGGAAAACTAGGATTACAGATAAATAATACCAGGTATAGAATCTAAAGTATATGAAATAAAAGCATTAGGCCTTACTTTCGCTGGACAATGTTAAGATGTGATTTCACAATTGAAGTTAGCTTTTGGAAAACCTTCAAAATGTCATTTAAGATGAAAGTTTATTTAATAAATGGGACACTTATGGGACTAACGAGTTACATAGGTGGTGTTTTTGTTTTGCCTAAGAAAAGGGAAAAGAGGTATGACATTGTTTTGTTTTCATTTTTCTGGGGATCCTGATTAAATCTCATCAGATGAAATATTGTTTACAATGAAGTAACAAAATAGAGATTATACTTAATTCATCCATGAGTTTTTCTAGTATCATTGCACATGCATTGCATGTTACAAAGCATTAAAGATAGGGACAAAAAATTGCTGAGTAATTTTTTTAAATTTGAATGACATCAATCTTTTGGTATAGTTATGTAAAAGGAAAGAGGGTGATTTCTGAGTAGTAAGTAGAAATGATGGAATTTCAGAATAGAATGCATCAGTTTAAATAAATTTACTTGGCTTGGTGCTGATAGAAAACTTTGGTATAGTCCATATTATGATACTTTTCTATAATGAAGATGGGTTTGTTAAAACATTCACAAGGAAGAGAGGAAATTAAAAAGAGATGAATCAGATATGGGTGAGTATCAGAATGGTCGGACTTTCAGTGACAGCAACCTTGATTAAAATTACCCATTAAACAAAATATGAGGTATAAAACTTTTGTAGAAAGGAAGTGTCAGAGAAAGATGTAAAGCAGAAGATGATGAGCACGATTTCCTGAAATGTACTGGAATTCAACACTTGTGAGATATGTTGCACAAGGAATTACCATTTGAGGAAATAAAAAAAATAATCAATGCCTGTTATACAGTTTGGAGACTAGGACATTCCACTGGCTGCACCTGTTGAGGAAATAGAGTACCCTTATCTGCTATTTTGGTAATTATGGTTAGCAAGATGCCAGTAAGTATTATATAATAAGATGTGCTTGACTGAAGTTTTGCATAGATTAACATTTTAGTTGTGGACCAAAGAGTGGAGAGGATGAATTAGTCATTATTGTTCATCTTTTATTTTATGATATTTTCATTTCTAAACTGTAGTGTTTGTTTGAACATTCAGAGATGTTATTAGTGTTTTATGTTTGTAATATACAATCCTTATTAGTCATATTTCCTTTGTACATACTTAATGTAAAAATGTGCTCTTCCATAATTATAGTATAAGATGAAGGACCCTTACTCTTTTCAATAATTGCCATGGAATCGTTTACATCTAACTTAATACCATCAACTTAAGCAGATGAGACCTCAGTTTAACATCTGAACTGAAGGACACCATGTTTAGAAATGTGGCACCCTGCTTATGCTATACTGCAGTGTGAACAATCCATCTACATAGTGTGTGAAAGAACCCCCAGCTTTCTGTACCAAATGTGAGTGTGGTTCCTGTTGCACTATTGACACTGCAGAACCACAGTACCTGCTAAAATCTTAGAATGCATGAAGAAAACATGCAGCTGTGATAATAATTCAGGACTGAACCAAGAGGCTGAATACTGAGGCAGAGATCTTATCACCAAGCCCTCATAATCTAGACATACTGATTACCTCTGTGATCCTAAGCTGACATATACAGATTATGAATTAATGGTTTTACGGAAGTGCAGCATTTGCAAATGAGCCTCTTGGCTCAAAATATGCCATTAAAAAATGATACGACATATTTAGCTCAGCAGCACATAAAACGTGTCTCTCATATCTAACAAGATAAATAAATAAAATTACACTTTAGTAGTAAATGATGCAGGCATCTAAACCTTCTCATTAATTCTTGCCTTCCCTTTCTGGATTGTAGCAAAAAGGAACAACATTGTTCTCCTACAGTGTAGTATTCCTGTGACATTCAAGCACTCCACACCATTGACATCATTTATCAGTTTGTGCAGTGCAATACCATTTGCAAATAAAGGATCTGGGAAAGTCAGGGCCACCCATCCTCAAAAATCAAAGAGTTGTACTTTGGGATGACTTAGTTTGCAGATAAAAGACTGCCCCAGCATTTAATAAAATCCGTGTAGAGCAGCATTCCATGCATATTAATGATGGCGCGCTGCTGAGGGAGAGCATAGGAACAGGGATATTGAATCAGTGTAGAGAGAAGTGTATTGGCCACCCATGGTTATGGATACGTAGAGGGTGAGGTGCCCTGTACTACTCCCCACGACTGTTGAAATGCTGTGAATTGGGTCAAAGGTGTAATATTTTATTTTAATTTTTTTCCATTTTTTGTATGTTTGCACAGCACAGGACAGAGTGCAGCAATGTTAAGCTGTGCTCACATATAGTCAGCTGACACCTGCCAGACATCTAAAAATAGAAACCAGATGTAATTAACTATCATAATTACATATTTTTCTTATTTAAAATTTTTTTTTCTGTTTTTTTTTTTTTTTTTTTACTGTTTGCAAGGCAAGCAGTGCTTATACATACATAGCCGACAGTTGCTAGATATCTAAAAATAGAAACCAGACGTAACTGATTATTTATGTCTGGGTCTATTTAAGCATGTTTGCCAGTGTGCTTCAGTGTTTAGCAACCCCAGGCCACAGATATTGGACATTCAGAGGGTGGCGACATTGAGCAGGAAAGTGTGGCAACTATGGCTCCAGTGAGTGTAGACACTGGTCATAGCTAGAGAGCTGGTGAGGATCCACACAGGCAGATTGACAGGGATGTTTGTAGGAGGCGTGCTGTCCATCCACCACTTGCTGCAGATGTCACATCACAGGTCATTCGGCACATGTTTCAGGCCATCATGGAGGCACAGGCACGTTCTGAATGGAACACCAGACATATGCTTAGGGTTACGGATGCAGCACAGTCTGACATCTGTGACTGCCTCCACCACATTGGGGACACCCTGGATCGGTTGACTGATGCAGTGGACAGAAGGTGGGCTTAGGCAGTGTTTGTCTTGTACTGCACATTGTCTGTACTGGAACATGAGGTTGGAGTTGAGCATCGGACATGTAGATGTAGGTCAGCAACCCCATCTGCTGAGAGTCCACGTGTCCATGCACAATCATGTTCCTGTAGTGGCAGTACATCCAGTGCTACAGAGGGGAGTGTGCTGTCCACACAATGATGTAGCAGGCCATGTGCTCATGATCCTGAGCATTCCTGTGGAGGATACACTCTCAGAAGACAGCAGTCACCATCAGGTATAGGCACCATTTTTGACCTTTGGCATGGAGGTCCCAGTGCAACTCCAGGTAGAGCCAGTGCCTGTGTTCAGGGCCGGAGATGGTGAACTGCCAACTCTACCATATACCATATGTCTCAACCTGGAAACATGAAAAATCTGGACAAAGGCCCATGAAAAATAGGAACAAATTGGTATGCTGATTAACATAAAATGTGCATACATAATTACGCAAACCCACCCACTCCAGTGGAATTGTGGGATACCAACATTCAAACGTAAATTGCAGAAAATACAAAACATTAAACACAAAATATCTGTAATGATAAACGATGCAATAACCATGACAAAACAACTCAGTAGAGCAAATGAACTGGCAATGAAACAAAGCTGAGCAAATAATCAAAAAACAATGCAACAGTAAATTGATTTATTTAGTAAGCGCTTTCGTGAACCAGTAGCTTCTTCAGATAAGTTTTAAAAAACATCACAGTCATTTTATACAGCTTTAAAAATTCAAACACCAATCAGTGACATAAAACAATCAAACAGTTAAACACAATCAATTTAAAACCGTATTACCTCTCTTCAACCTACGTTTCATTAATATTGGTTTTAAAGATATATATTCATTTAGCTCACACTGTATTTTTCATCATCATCATCATTCATCATCATTTTTTAGTTTCTAGTCCAGATATTGTAATAATGCTCATATATCCATCTTTTTTAATTTCCACTCTGTTTTCCCTACATAGAATACCCTGCACTGGACACAGGTGGCCAAATATACAATTCCACTAGTATTAGAGTTGCTAAAACTGGAACTGTGTAGCACCTTGTCCCTGTCTCGAATCTCCACATAGTCCACATTGGAAATGAAACTACACTGACCACATGCCCCACATCTAAAAGTACCATATTTTCTACCTCACCCATTATTGGTTATAGTGTAATGCCTTTCAAGTAAATCGTTAAGATTTTTACCTTTTCTATAAATAACCCGGCCAGGTTTTTCTTGCAGGCCCCTAAGGTCCGTTAGGTTTCTAAACTTTTCCCATTCCTTAAGGAAAATATTCTGAAATATTTTAGAGTCCACATTGTATTCAGTAGCAACTGCCATCTGATAACCATTACTATTTACATTTATCAACTGGTCAGTGGTGTTATCTACCAATTTACCCATAATGGGATAATATCTACTGTCCCTAAAACTCAACACATAGTTTTTGACATCCACCAACATCTCCTTAGGGTCTCCTCTGTCAAGGAAATGTCCTTCCAAATATTCACATTCCTTTAAAAAATCTTCCTTTAAATACGTTAACCTGCTGGCCGTAATAAGTTGGCCCTTAAAAATATTTTTCTTTTGTAGATAAGGGTGTGCACTCTGAAAGTGTAAATATGAGTTTGAAAAAGTTTTTTATGAAAACACCCTACATTTAATACCACCCTGAAATTTACAAATACTCACATCCAAAAAATCTATTCCATCATATTGTATATTGTGAGTAAATTTCAGAAATGAGATGGTATTATTAATGTACTCAATAAAGTCCCCCAGCCTTTCTTAAGAATCCTTCCAAAAGATGCAAATATCATACAGAAATCTCTTATATAAGACCCAAAAGTCATTATATTGGGAATTAAAAATAAAATACTTTTCCCACCAGGCAAGTATTATATTTGCATATGTGGGTGCACAATTAGCCCCCATGGTTACCCCCTTCATCTGATTAAAAAATTCTCCACAAAAGTAAATGAAATTGTTCCTTAGAATCAATTCCATAAGACCCATTATAACATGAAGGTCATTACTAGGGATAGGCTCTTTGTCCCCCAAAGCCTTGTCTAACCAATCTAGGCCTATATCGTGGGGAATAACAGAAAACAAATCTTTTACATCGACTGTAACAAAAATAATATTTTCATATGATATTTCCAAATCAGTGTTTCTAAGGAAATCCCAGGAATCTTTTACTATGAAGTTCTTTAAACCCCAGATAGCTTTTAATCTCTTGTCAACGTATTTTGCCAAGGGGGCTGTTTTAGAACCCTCTGCAGAAACAATAGGTCGTAGAGGGGGATCAGTTTGGTCCTTGTGGAATTTTGGAATTCCAAATATTGTAGGAATTCTAGGCTGTGTAACATTAAAATATTTAAAAGTATTGTGGTCAATAAATCTCTCCAGTACTAAATAATTTATAGCCAAATCTATCTTCCTATACGCTAAATTAATCTCATTCTTAGAAACCCTTGTATAGGTACTGGAGTCGCCTAATATACACATCATTTTACCTTCATAGACCACATTGTCCATAATAACTGACCCACCCCCCTTATCGAGCTTCATAACCCTAATAGTTCTATCAAGCTGGAGTTCTTTTAAAAATTTCCTTTCACCCTTGTCAAGATTGTCTCTAAAGTACTTAGGGGTAGTGAGTGTCCACCTTAGTTCCTTCTCAACAACATTCTCAAAGTTTTTTACTTGAGGGTGTAAAGGGGGGTTAAATTCACTTTTACGTTTCAGGGTTCCTGATGTATCATCATTCTGTGTGTTCTGAGATAAAATAAAAAGATTTAACTTCCTAGTAAACATTTTTAAATCTAAAAATACCTTAGTAAGGTCATTCCTGTAATGGGGAATAAATTTAAACCCTCTGGACAGTAATTTAAAATGGTCCTTAACCAAATCTATGTTACTGTAATTAAATATATTATAATTTAAGTAAGTAAAAGTATGGTCTGTACACTTTATTTCATTACCGACCCTATTTATCATCGACTCCCCCTCCCCTTCCACCCCCTCCAATGCAACCCACGATGCGGTTGCTGATAGTAATTGGGGGTCCTCTGGTTCATTAATCGCACGGAGCATAGGAGAGGGGGATACTCTAAAGGGTCTAACTCATCATTTTCTGAATTGATAAAATTGCTTCCTTCAACATTCCCTGCTACCTCATTAAAATCCTGCCGGTCATCCCTATCTCTATAGTTCACAGTTTTTGGTTTAGGATAACTTCTGTTTTCTTTATACTCTAAAATGTCCCTATCAAGCTTTTTCACCTTTTTATTAACATTTAAAATACATTTCTCATCAATATCGTCCAAAATTTCAAAATATTTTTGTTTTTCCATTTCAACTGAATATAACAAGTCAGAAGTAATGAGGGAATTCAAATGCTCAATTTTTGTTTCTATTTCCTTCATATGTAACTCATTTTGTTTAATAACAATTCTAACCACATCAAGACCACAATTATTAAAAACCTCTAATAAGTCCTTGTACAATTCTGTTCCTGCAATTATATTGTTAGGAAACTTAAAAACCCTCACACCTGAAGTACTATCCCATGGTTCAAACATTCTTTAAGATATTCATTGTCAATGTCAGTGCTTTAAATTTCCCCATAACATCAGCCAATTTATTTAAACTAACAAAATAGGTCTCATTACACCTACTCTCATTGTCCAACAGTCTGAGTGCAACCTTACAAAAGGACACCTTTTCATTTAGCCATGCATTGAAAGTTTTCCATTCTTTAGTCATATTTCTTTTTGTATTTTTAAAAGAATGAGAGTCACCTGTTATTTGTGGTACTGCTAGGTTTACAATAGCCTTGTTGCCTCCATTAGTAGCAGTTCCTTGGGTCAAATTCCCAGAAAAAAGGTTGGGAAAGCCTATATCATCGTTCCAAGAGTTTCCAGGCTGATATAGTCTGTTTTTGTTAATAAAAGCAGTCCCCGAAGGTCTGGGTCATTCACCGTCATCTAAGTATTTATTAATTTATACATTTATTTATTTATTAGTTTAAAATGTATTTGTGGTTATTTTTGAGGTTATACACATATACTTGTATGCATTTTAAGGCACAGTTTAGTAAGGGTTAAGGTGGTTTAATGGACCTTACTCAAATGTATTTTATTGGCTGATTAATTAATTCAAATGTATTTAAGTTTTATTGGCATTGCATGCACATCTTTGTCTGAAGAAGTCTGTAGAAGGATGAAAACTTACATGTAGTTTTGGGCGTTAATGTTATGGTGAATAAACATTCTTGTGGAGCCGAGTTTTTTGTCAGTGCCTCCTTGCAGCCCTTTGGTATTTTGAGTTTTTAGTCATATTTCGAGGGCTGTTTCTTCTTTTTTGTTGAGAATATCCTATAATGAACTGGTGTCTGATCCAGAACTGCTTCTTTGCCATATGACAAATGATTGTTGGAATATATGGATAGGATAAAACATGTGACTGTGATGTGGTACTCAGTGCTGAAAATTAAGGGTATGAGCATTTAATGATCTTCATGCAAAAGTGCAGGGCTCAACCTGAATTCTTCTAGAGGGTGGTCTCAGCTGTCACCTCAACACTACTCCTGGTCTGTGGCTGAAATGAGTATCAATGGCCCGATCTACTGTTGGAGGTAAACAACACACACAAAAAAAAATCAGGTATCAGAAAATGTGTTATTCACCCATATACTTAGCATGGGTTTGATTTCCCTAAATCCCCAATTTGCCTACTATGAAACTTTGAACAAACTACTTAATCACAAACTGCTGCTAGTTATCCCTGAAAACAAGCATTTTTATCTAGTTGTTGACAAAACTGCTTGTACCAGACTCCTCTTCCAAACAGCACTCACCAACATTAGCTTAATTAATGATCAAGAAGTGAAATTAGCAGAGTTTTTATTTTACATCCATTGACTTGCATTGCATTGTATCACGTATATGAATGTTCGGCCATGTGCACAAACACAAATTAAGGTAATTTAGCTCACTCAAACTAAAACAGCAAACAAACATCACTGAGGTTCATAATGCAATGGTACATTCAGAACTGTACATTCAACAGGCCGCAGAGTTGCATTAAAATGTTGTTGCATCCATAAATATGCAGGACAGTGAAAATGTCATCACTCTGCCACTGTAATATTGTCAATGAAAAAAAAAAGAGGCAAATAGTATGTACGTGGCATGAGTATATGCATGGAATTACTACAGAGTATCAGATTCACAAACACACATGTAAGACTCCAGAAGGAATAGTACTTACTACTTAGTCACTCATTTTCTATTCCTGCTTCAGTAATCAGTAGAAATAAATATATAATAATAACCCAGATAACAGCTTCATTCAACAGAAAGTGACATTTCAGTGGATGTTTGATCAGCCAATTGTAGCATCTGCAGTATTACAGAAGCCCTAACTTGCAGGTTCTAAAATAAAGACCTCTTGTGGCATCTGGCTTCTAGTAATTCATCTCAAGTCTAGAAAGCAGCAGCTTACTCCAGTACAGACCACATTTCTTTTAATAAAGAACATTTTTTTATAAAGAAAAGTCGTACTCATGTAACTACAACTATTTCCCTTGTTGCACTGTCCACCAAATGGTTGGTAGGCGATGTTTTAAATTAAACTTTTACAAAGAGTTTACAATGTCAACTCACCACTCATATAGTGAAAGGTAAATGGAATCCCTTTCTTGTTCCAAATATATATGATCAAGTAATAATCCACCACTCATATCAAATAAACTGTTCATATAAGCGTCTACATAAAATATGTCTATCCACGCTAATACTAAACTGAAATCTGTGTTTCTGAAGTTTTGGAAATTTTCTGTTCATGACACATTATGATAGGCAAATGTTGTGTGAGACCAATCACGATCACTTTCATTTTTTTGACATCTTGACATCCTTGAAGTAGGTAGTTGCTGTGTTTTTCCAACTACTGTAAATCAGTTTTACTGTGCTACCTTTAGTTTTTCTTAAAATTGTGAAGAGATGCAGTTCTCAGTCACATTAGCAGTAATCTGTCTAGGTTTTGATAAGTCTTACCAGGAAAAACTTAATCATGTAATACTTACTTGTTTATGAGAGCAAAGTGACCTAAATATCAAGCAAGCTCCAAGTCTAGCTATTAAATTAATTGCGCTGGCGCTGAACCAATCTTAAACAAGAACCTACCTAGGACATGACAAGTCAGTTTAATACAATGCCGAAATAACATCATAAAAATTCAAAACAGTGCTAAGATGTTTTACATTGTAATTGAAAAGTTGTAAATAATTCAAAAATGTTTACACATTTATTTAAACTTGGAAAAAAAATAAAAAAAATAATAAAAAAAAATCGGGAATTGAAGGGGCCACTTGGCAATTCATGGCACCCCATTATTCTGCCCTCAAACCAGTAAATACCGAGGAATTTGGTATGGTTGAGAGGTATGCCATGTACGGTCCAAAGCTGTCCAACACACACACATGTAGGGCTAGCACTGAGCTTGACTGTGTACATGCGCCCACTCACACATCACTGTCAAATGCAGGTCAACTACAGACACACACAGCACCTTTCCATCGTCCATCTTACCTGCTTCCCTTCCTCACTCACACACATGCTGTCAACCATTTGGGTCAGCCTAGGTCTCATGCACCCCTGCACAACACCCTGTGCAAGTGATGATACCTGTACCAGATCCTTGTCATCCTTGCCATTGATGCAGGGAAATGAAGCTATGTGTCTGATGCACAGGGTGACTATATTAGTTAACATGTACTTGTGTAATTCAATGTTGTTTTGCCATGCCACATGTAGTGATTAATGACAGATACTGTCACGAGTACGCTACATTCTTTTGTGTACCTTATGCTGTATGATGTTGCAATGGCTGTATAGTTACACAATGACAGGTATGTCATGGACCTGTTTCTGTTTCTGTTTCAGGAGTCTGTTGGGTTAACCTATGGATACACAGCAGCAATAAAGCAGCCCAGGATGGCATGCCAACAGAGCACAAATATGTCTTCAGCAAGTTAAAGCACTATAAGTGCATGGCTCCATAGGTTCTTATGTGTATAACAGGCTAACAAGGACATTGATGGCATTCCGTGTACTCATGCATCCCTAATCTGTGAACAAGTCTGCTACCCTTGATAAGTGTCACTAGGGTTTTAGGAACACAAACATCTACAAGCTGTCCTAACAGAGATGACCCATCAACAAATATCCTGTTTCCAGTACAGACAGTTGTCCAACACCAGTTATGATTGGCATGTTCTGCATCCCATTCTGTAACCTGCACATGCTGTGTCACAGCAGGTATGTGCTTCACATGCATGAGGGGCCTGTTTCACATAGGGCCGCAATGTCTGTGTTACAAACCTGTCTCTCCAGCATGTACTGTATATACCACAGTGATGTTGTTGGCATGTAGAACAGGTGAGACAAGTGTTAGTCCTGTCATGGATACACAGGAGGTACACAGTGGGATTGACACCTGCCTGTATGGAGCCATGCACATCCCCTCCAAATCATTTAGGAGACTGACTACACATGTATAGTCATGACATGGCCTCCATAGGACAGATTATCTACACTGTGTATTGGTTTACCATGGAACATGTGCGGCTGCTACAGTTGTACTATATACCTGTGTAGTGACATAGTAAGGGTGCCATTGCACACAATGATAGGTGTGATGACTGCCACATTCAGTATAGCAGTGACAGTCTGGAATGTACATCCCAAACCAGGCGGTATAGGTTGTACAACAGTGAATGCATCCCCACGTCTTACTGACCAGTGAGAGTCAAAGGCTACATTACTCCCTGTGTCCATAACTCCATGTGTAATAGCTCAGCTGTGTACGGTCTGTGGGCACTATAATATTTTGCGGGGGTGGATGATTTCCCACAGGATAGTATTGTGCAGTCATTGGCAGTTAATCTTTGTCAATGGCTCAGAGTACAACTGACTGTATCTTAGGCCATCCTGGATAACTGTTGGTACTGTGTGGGATTCTGTGACAGCTCCCAATATGCAATCACCTGCTAATGTACTCAGTCAGAGGTCACTGACAGTGGCTGTGACTGCAGAGAGTGAATAGGTAGATGGGTACGCCAATAATGTAAGATAGTAAACTCCACTGGTGACTGGCATCGTTGTGGTGTAAGTCTGCCAATGCTATCTTCCCAGAGTATAATTGTCAGACACTTGCCTATCCACCAGCTGAGATAGCACTCTGCACATGATGTACACAGACATGATGTACACAGCTTTCAGCAAGGCCTGCTGGCCTACTATTGTCATACACCTTGTCAGGCCATGGTTGGTGAAGTGAGGCATATGTACAACATCCATTGCATAATGCAACAGTCAATGGGCTCTGCTGGTTACAGTCAGAAAGCATGATCTGGCCTTGAGCAAAAGTAGCAGTGTTTGGTCCAGTGTCAGCAGGTGTACAACAATGTCAGTGCTTGTATCCATGCTAACTCCTATCATGGCAATTCAGGTGACATGACTCAGAGATCTGGGGACACTACTTGGCATTCCATGCTAGTTATCCTCTGTGCAAGTAAGTATTGCAGTTACTTTAAGCATGTTGTAAAAAAAGAGTCATGCAAGATGTCTGGACAGAGCACAAACACGTTATGGATGTGAAATATGTGCACACTGTGTTGCTTAGTCATGCTGCAGCTCACTTGTCCAAAGGATGGCCCAGGTACTTACCAGAAATGCACTTCAGCACTGCCATGACATCCCCACATGCAGAGTCAATGTAGTGCATCATGTGTTGACCAGTATGTGTGTCCAGTACAGTCCCCCCAATGTGAGGTCCTTCCTGGTTGGATCTGGCCACAGATCAGTCAACTTAGAACTACCAGCACATACCACTCCTTGCAGACAATACAGAAGTATATGTCAAGACAGCCATTTATTACCTCCTGTGGGATGGTTGACATAGCTTGCCTGCACCTCCCCCTTCAGATGGGACAGGCAAGAATGCTCTACACCCATGCATTATATCATCAGAATTACAACTGCATGACCTCAGCTGTATGTGACAGGAGGGACACAGTCTCATCATGGCTCAGTAAACCTGACTGGTGGACAACTGCCATTAGCAGGCTGTATAATAACAGGTGGACAGTGATGTGTGACAGTTGGGGTGAGGGTGCTCCCCAACATGGAGCCACTACCTCCTCAGCTAAAAGAACCAAATAGTATTATTGTGATATCGTATAGACACGGTAAGTGACAAAAGTAGCCACACACACAAAGCAGAACCACAATGCACAGTGTAGTTGCCATGATACCACATATGATGGGTCTGTACTCATATCTAACCTGCACACCCACACTGTCTGCATCAACTACACTCCCTTGTCACCACCACATGTGACACATGACATTCCTACAACCTGTCCCATAACTTCCATATTTACAGAGCAGTTCATAACTGGTCTCTCATTGGAAGATACACAGCATCTATTGCACATGCTAACATTCCAGGCTGAATCACATGTGATCTGACAAGGATGAGTAACACCACTGGGAAATCCTTGCAATTATACCAGCACTACTGGCTGCACACCTGCTGAGTGGACAATGGCAACTATTATACCCTTGAACAGAGGTGGTGCATCCACTGACTAACATAACTATACACATCTTTGTATGAGTGCCCATATCTGTATGCCCATAGGGGCAATCATCATGGAACTGATCAACACACATTTATGTGTTCAACACACAGTTGACTCTACAAAGTTTGGATGTGTGACAGAGGGACCATGACTGTTATACGTGGTGGGCATTTCCGATGTAGTCACCATGGACCTGGGTGAGGGTACATCAGGGCATACAACCCCCTAGATTGAGCCACGTTATTTGGCTATATCCTATGCTTAGGCAACATTTCCAAAGCACCCACTTAGGCATCCACAATACTGTCATTGTAGGCATCACTAAGTGACTCATTGCTGGCACACAAATACAGCATAGGGACATCTGCCTCCAATAGCTGATCTGTAAGCAGTGCTCAACAGGGTGCTGTCCTGGGTCCTCTACTGCTTGGAGCCTATTTAACCCCAATACACGTGACTACTGACTGAATGTGACTAACAATGTTGGCTGATGCCTGCAAATTGTGAGCACTCATAGAGTCTCTGTGGCATGTCACTATCCTGCAAGAGGGTATTGCGAACACCTGCCTGCTGACATACTAATGGCCATAAACTTCATGCAAACATATATGTTGTATCATTTCCATCAGTTAGACCTATGTACCTAGTAAGGAGCACATCAGTCACAACATGTGATGTACATACTCAGGGGTGAATGAACTTGCCATACACAGCTGGTCACAGAGGTTTATACTTAATGTGCCTCAGATCACCATGTCTCTACAGTGTTATGGCAGGAATCATATTGCATAGCTGAGGCCATAGTTACCTGCAAGTGACATACTCATAACCTCCAAGTACTCTTCCCTCAGCATGTCAATATCTGAGTGCAATGGCCATTTGGTGATGTACCTTTTCAAGCAGTACTAGAGATTGCACACAACACTATGGTCTCTCAAAAGCATACTTCACGTCTTCAATATGTGTTCAAGGGGGATTGTCTGCAATGAGTGTAATTTTCACCTGTGGCATATAGACTAGTCAGAGGTGATCTGTGCCTTGCATACGGGGCAATGTGTGACCCTGCTTGACTGCATATGCTGCCTATCTGGAGGTGGCATAGCAGAATGGATAACTCACTGTAAGGACATTAACCTTGCATGTGACATTAATACTACATGCTTGTGGGAGAGATTTGTCTAGCAGACATAAACAAAGCCTTGAAACAGAACCCTGCCAAATGGCACACAAAGCATTTTAATGCACTTCAGCACATACCATTTGTATGATTGGCTGGGCAACCATCATCTCAACACAGGGCATCTGTCTGTGTCCCTCTTGGACTGGGACAATATGTGCTGATCATGTAATTATGGGTATAAAGATGTCTATGATTGTGAGGACTGTATGGCCATTATGCTAGTGAATTTCAAATGTCTTATGGTTCCATAACATGATGTAAACTGCTCTAACAGGCTCACCCACAAACATGGCTACCTTGAGGCTAGCACCACTTGCAATCACTGTGCACAGGACATACCAAGGCACACATGTAGTGCAAGTTGGCTCTATATAGATGAGAACACTTACCTCTGTAATGGTACACACTACAGATCACAGTATGTGATGCCTGCAACACACCTCATGTGTGCTAGTACTATCAGTTCAGGACATATTATGCTTTATGACATCAGCAGGCCTTGTTGTGATCAGTCCTTTGGGGGGCCCCATCACACACTACAAATAAAATACTGCAATACCCTACCTATTTATAAGTTACCAAGGTGATCATAATTATGTACCAACTAACCTGGAGTGATATTAGAACCCCTACGTATCTAGTCTTACACATTAAAGATCACAGTATTTATCACACACTCCACAGGTAGAGTCTGTTGTACTTGTGATTGCAGGCACAGTACTTGTGCATTACACAAACTAGGCTTGTGTTGAACAGCATCTGTTGCCTGCAGAGTGATATTGCTTCATATTGTTATCTGCACATCTAGGATCCTAGCAGTGGGGTAACTGTTATTTTCCTAGCTATTTGTGTACAGTTACCAGTATGGCCATATGTGGCTGCTTGCAGTTAGACAGGCACACCTGTGGGCAGGAATAAAGTACCCCATTCATGCCTGCATTGACAACTATTGTACATTATACCACCTGCTTACCTGTGTCTCTCTACTTGGTGACATCTAGCAGGCAAAGGGGTCTGTAAGTAAGTGGATTATGCACTGTTGCACCCGTAGTGTGGATCCTTTGAGCAACAGTATAGCTGTGAGATAGTGGAGATCTACTCACCATTATTAGGGTATGTAGAACAATAAAGGCATCCACACACATATTTATATAATTAACAGGGATTGCATATATAAATGTAGCTGTGTGTGAGTGTATGATATGTATATGTGTTATGTAGACATATGGGGAGAGTCTATGTATCATTTTGATTTATATAGCTATATATATATATATATATATATATATATATATATATATATATATATATATATATATTATATATATCATTATATATCTAATATATCTATTTGACACTACATAGCGATAGATATACTATATATGTGAGAGACAGATAGTGACAGACGGATATGTATGTGTATACGTCTGTATGTATAGACATATCTCTACATAACATTTTATTCTGACAATGGAGCAACAGTTGCACTCATTTTAACTAAGTATTTGGGCATCCCCAGTGGGACTCTCAGTTCATATAAAGTGACTCCAGTCCACACCTACCTGTACTGCAGTCTGGGATTTTGTGTGTTACAGACCATGCTTCTCAACTCTCCAGAGTTTCACAGAATGCCCAGAGTTTTGGTTCATAATCTTGGTCTGTTCTTCATAAAAGTTGTGGTTTTCTGGAAAATCACTTGAATGAACTGAGGATTGAAGTCACTAAATAATGACATACATTTCAGTTTCTGACTTCAAATCCTACAGAAAAATGTATGCTGAAACAAAGCCTGTTATTCTAGCAACTTTTTTTAGGTTTATGAGAGCAGTATTTAAAATATGCCCCTATTTGTGGGCCTCTGTCCCCCCATTTTGTTGGTCTTTGTCTAGATTTTTGCACTGAGAGGTTGAGAGGTATGTTACAGACATTGACATCTGTCCCTGTTTTTCAGTACTGCACTTCACTCAAAATGTCCACGGCATTCCCCAGCTGTCTGCTGTACTTAATATGTGATGTGACTGAGGTTCATAATGCTACATCACACAGAGAATGACAGTATGGGGAAACACTGACATAATAATACCTCATGTTCCAAAGATGTGAATACTTCCAGATTAGAACCATCAACACCATCACCCATGCTAACTTCCCTAATCCACTGAGCCACCCAGGCTTCCAAACAGAGAGGAGTCATTTGTCACACATTCAACAGCATACATATGTACCTTGTTATTTCTGCTTTATGTGGGATGCACAATGTGTATTAGAATACTATGTTACATACCTGAGATTACCTGGTCTGCTGATATACCATTACTGACTTACTGTTAAAGCAGTTATATGGGAACACTGCTGTGTTGGGGGTTGGGGAACAACAGCATATGATCTACTGGGATAGACAGTAGGCCAAATGTCATGTGACCCCACTGTTTAACATCTCTCTTGACTGATATAGTGAAGATTCCAACCATGAAACCTAGTGATTATGAGGGAACACATACTATTGGACTGGGTATTTTTAGTCCCATTTGGATGTTACTTCTGTTCCATAGCCCATTATATTTTCTTGCATAAATGCAGCAGATCTACACATACAGTACTGTATTATATTAATCCTGACAAGTAGTGTGTAGGTTAGAGACTTACCTTGTGAATGCAGCAGTTGACAGAACTGTAGTTCAGGGATGACTCTGTGTGATGCAAGCAGCACACAGCCAATACATGGATAGGTACAGGTTGTGTGGGTTGCCTGGTATCAATGATTTCACTATATGTATGTGAGTAGGAGTAAGTTGCCAGTCCCAGGGCTTAGGTTGTCAGTGAATTTGCTATGCATTGTCTCTTAGCCAAAGCCAGGGTGTACTGGGCACTCTTACGTCTGCCTACAGGGACATCATCAGGGGGTTCCTCCTTCGAGTCCTCCTGTGAGTGTAGCTGTGGTGACCTAGGCAGTGGTGGGGAGCTGTATATCCCTTCCCTTTGCTGATCCTGCTGCAGCTGATCATATTATGTAGCATGGCACATCCTGTGAATATCTGTGCACATGTGGCTAGAGTGTACTGTAGGGCTCCACCAGATATGTTGAAGCACTGGAACCGTGACTTCAGAAGCTGAAACACACGCTCTATAATGTTCCTAATTTGTGCGTGTGTCTCATTATGACATTCCTCCGTGGGTGTGTGTGCATTTCTGATGTGTGTCATCATCCACTGTTCCAGTGTGTAGCCAGTATCCCTCAGTAAATGGCTGTGTGGGATGTCCCCCCTAGCAAACATCTGGTACAGCTGTGATGCATGCCAGATATGGGAGTTGTGATAAACACCAGGGCTGCCAGCACACACATTCATGATAATGCCCTAGGCATTGCACATGACCTAGCAGTCGATGGAGTGGTACCCATTGCGGTTGACATAGATTCTAATCTCCTCATCAGGTGGTGACTTGATGTATACATGAGTGCAATCTATTGGCACCCAGTACCTCAGGGTAGTGTGCTACTTGGTAGAAGTGTTGCATATTGCTGGCCCTCACCTCAGGGGTGAGGGGAAAATATAGGTGCTCACTGGCATGTGTCAGTATGGCATCCAGAAACTGGTGGAGTACCCTGGATGCTGATACCTGTGATACCCCATCATGTCCCCAGTTGGTCTTGGAAGGTACCTGTAGCTAGTATCCTAAGGGCTACACATATGTTTATTTCCATTGGGATGGGTTCCCCTCTGTTGGCTCTGGGTCTGAGATGAGGGCAGCAGAGTTTAATGAGTTCTTGTAGTATGTCCCTGTCCACCCTGTAGTGCTGTACAATCCCCAGCACATGTAGCCCCTGGAAGGTTACCCTGTGCCTGAACACTCTTCTCCTTCTCTGTCAAGGCCTATTGTCAGCAGCAGCAGCAGCACTGACATCAACATCTAGCACATACAGATGTAGCAGACCTGCAGCAGCCCCAAGCATTATTTCAGTTAAAATTCCCAAGTATGTATGCCAATAGAGCAGAGTATGGGAGAAGAAACAGATTGTAGGGTGTATGCATACTTTACAATGCTCTGCTGCAGGAGCTGACTCTGTGATTGGCCACCTATAATGCATTGCACCTGTCTAGTATATCATTAACATCATTTAATGGCCCTAGTTTAAGTTAAACAGGGATCAAAACTAATTAATCTGTCAATGGCTTTTAGATACACTCAGCACTGTGGCTAACTGCACAAACACATGGCCCATAGGTAAACAAAGCTTAGCACTTAGTACTCACCACCCCCCATTCCCATGCACAGCATAGTGGAGCACCACGTAAACATGTGGAAACATGGCCCCCTTAGCCATACAAAGTTTAGATGTTAATGCACACACACCCCTGAAAGGGCACACTCAGCACAGAGGTGCGCTGCAAAAACAGGCACAGCTAAGCTGAAATAAGTTTAGAAGTTATTGGACACACCCACCCCTGATGTCAGCTACCTTCTCTGTAAACACTAACATAGTTCTCTGCCTACATGGAGGGGATATGCGGACAAGATTACCCCTTTATGCTATTCAGTAACTCCACCTCATTTGTATAGGGATCTGTGCTCACAGCCTGGAAATTACATGCTTTAAAGCCCTACAATGTTAGCAACAGCACCAATGCACCACTGCAGATACTCCACACAGGGTCCTGTAATAAATTTCGGTCACATAATATTAATTTTGTTATTTCCATTTTTTTAATTTTTTTTATAAAGCATGTTTGTGTATTGTGGTGCACTGTGCAAACATGCCCAGATTATTAAAAAAATAAATAAATGTAATTTAATTTATTTCCTTTCATTTTTCAGACACATGAATGATAGTTTCACTCATATCTGTATGTCTTATGCCATTTCTGCCCATCTATCTGCATTTTTACAGCCCTATATTCACTAAGGACACTGATGTGGGGGTCTGCAGAGTTGCCTATCTGCTTGCTGGATCAGTCTATCCGACACATTTGCATGAGATTCACCTTATTATGAAGTGATGTGCATGCCATGGAAGTTTCCATGTTGGCACGCTTGGTGCTTGCTGAACCTAAAAATGTTAGCGGCCTTGTTAGCAGCACAGTGCGATGCCTCCACAGAAAAAATGTGTAGGATTTATTAAATTTCCCACGGAATGAAACTCAGATTTACAACTACAGTTTCCACTCCTTACTAGCTACTATGCCCCTTTAATTTTCAAAGGTGACATGAGAGCAGTATCTCTCACAGTTCTCACTGATTTTCAGGGACATCACTAATTTTGACTGAAATGTTAGCTTTGTTCTTCTTAATCCCTACTAAAGATGGTGACTTTTGCAGCAAAGGTGTAGAATCTCATTTGATAAGTAATGTAAATAATTAGAGTTTTAGACTTATTTACTTCAGAAATTGTATATTAAGTCACACCCACTTATTCTGTCAATATCTCAGGTTAATAGTTGTAATATTTTAAAAGTGTCCCTTACTATTTTTGGATTTGTCCATGATCTTGTTGTGATTTTTCGTGATTCATTGTGAACTATGCAGAGCAGTCATAGCTACAGACAGTTCAAGCAGCTCAGAGAAAAGCATAATTCACAGATGACTGGTACAATCATTACTGCTAGACATTGTTACCTGGTTCACATTTATCTCAAGTATCATTGTGAGCATTCTTTATTACTGCTATCTGTAATGTAACACAGAAAAATAAGCAATCATTAAGTAAGGCTGAAGAAATACCCTAAGTAGTCCTTAGGTGAAACTGTGGTAATTAGAAACTGAGACACTGGAGGAATAAAGATAATGGGTGGTTCTAATCTGAAAGGACATAAATAAGTAACCACCTATTTTCTAAGGCATACTTTATTATTTTCAGAACATACTACAGCGTGGTAATGGACTATAAAACATGGATACCACTGCAGCCAATGATCGATGCAGCCATACATATATGATAAAGTTGTAAAATGCTATTTTTTTTTCATTTTGTGTTCTTTATCTTCATACATTTAATCTGTGACCTTTATCTTCTTGAAGCCAATAACAGAAACTTGAAGTTTCAGTAGCAATAAATCTCAGGAAAAAAAAGACAGAAAGA
Source organism: Protopterus annectens (assembly GCF_019279795.1). Taxonomy (NCBI): domain Eukaryota; kingdom Metazoa; phylum Chordata; order Ceratodontiformes; family Protopteridae; genus Protopterus; species Protopterus annectens. The sequence continues at coordinate 1,444,208,371 of NC_056733.1, forward strand.
AGGTAATTTGAATCTGCAAAATGTATATAGTGTGTGTAGTGAAGGTGGAGCGACCTAAACAAGTACATTTAGCAGAGATGAAAGTGATTTATACAATGATGATTGACTAGTTTGATCGTATACATTTCAGTCTGCATTTGGCTACCATATCCTTCAGTATGACATTCACACCCACAGAATATGAAGTAAGAAATGCTTTATGTGTACAGCTGTTTAACATATTTATTGTTTTGTGCTGCATTTTTTTTGGAGACAGACAGTGGGCTGTCAATTCTCCTATCATGTACGCTCTGTGCATTGTACACAGGAAGATTAACCATAGTATAAGCACAAGGCTGCTCATAAACATGCATATCAACTCCAAAACACCCATCTCTATGCAAAGAAAGCATAAATAAATAACAAAGTACATTTGCTGAGGTCACAGGTAACAGAGAAAAGACATTAAAATCTCAGAACAGTGAAACATGTCTTATTGACAGATAAACATAGTTCTGCTGCCTGACCTGAAGAACTCCATCAAGCCTTATTTTATGTCTTATATTAGAAATTCGTATTTTAACCCATGTATTGACCTAAATATTTTTCTCAGTTTTGCTGAGGATGATGCTTTCCATTTGCTAAATATTTTTTTACTGTACTGAAAGTACACTTATTTATTTAGCTAGTTTGTTTGATACATATATTCAATAAAACATCAGAACAACAAGGAAATGTTTGGCATGCATGATGAGACGTATAAAAAGAATTTAAAGTGTGAGTAAAGCTGCAAACAGTAAGCTGAAGAAGAGTAATTGAAACAGAGAGGGCATATATAAATTGGCACAATGAGGGCATATTGTTTTGTAGCAGTAACAGCTGAGGACCTGTTCCTGATAATCTAGAGCTTCAAATGATGTAATTTAATATTTTTAACTTACTTGCTTAATTACTTATTACTTAATATCAGTCGGAGTGGTAAGCACTATGTAGCCTATCTACCACCAGAGGAGTGGTCTGTGGCCCAGAAATTGTAGTTTATTGGCCGTGTGAGCACTTTTTTCCATCTCCTTCAACTTTCTGGTTTAAAAGACCAGATTTGCACTTGTTTCCCACCTTTCCTATAACTAGTCTAATTCAGATACAGATTTGTTATATCCACGACTGTAAGCATCTGAGACCCCCAGTCTGTCTGTGTCAGAGGGATGTTTTCTAGCTTGTCAGTGGGAGTGGTAAGCACTAGGTAATCCACACACAAAAAACAGGAATGCAGCTCGAGGAAATAGCAGCATACAACAGCACACAGAACTTCAGGGATCGTAAACAATGTAGAAGAAAGACAGCTTCAGTTCAGTTCATAAAATCAGGATACTTTATTTGATAAGCGCTTTCATGGGAATAGCTCCCACTTCTTCAGACCATTCATTAAAATACATTTAAAATCACACCATTTATATAGGGAAACTTAATTATTGTCAATCAAATCATGGTCATTCCATTTTCCAGTCTTAAAGTGATAAGCATACCCTAGTATATTCTTATTCAAACTTCATTCATATAAACCCCCCTCTCTAAATGCATATATAGAAAAAAGCATATATAGGAAAAAGCATATATATATTACATGTATTTATATTATATGTATATATATATATATATATATATATATATATATATATATATATATAGGTTCATAGGTTCATAGTAGGCTATCTGCCCTGAGGCAATTATAAGCCTAGCCCGATTCTGTATGGCTTACGCCACCCCTTGATTTGAGTATACTGTGCCCTTTAAGGTTTAGTTTACTGTGCCTCTGTCTAATAGTGACATGGGAGTAATCCCTGGGACAAACCTATGATCCCCCATCCACCTATCGAGATTCTTCTTGAAGAGATTCAGTGAGGTGCTCTGCCTCACATGAACTGGAATTCTATTCCAGAGCGAAGGGAGCCTCTGGGTTATGAACCTGTCCCTCCAGCAAGTTCTATTTATTTCTGTGCTGAGGTTCAAGTCCCTCGAGCGTGTGGCTCTAAGGGATTTAGATTTACTGAGGTGGAGCATGTCCATTAATTCTGGATTTGACATAGCTTTGCATGTCAGGCATAGATCGCCTCAAAGTAGGCGGTATGCAACTGAGTAGAGCTGGAGTTTTTTTAACCGAGCAGCATATGGCATCTGTTTGAGACCCTTGATCCTCTTGGTGAGATACTTTTGGGGTCTTTCTAATTGCTGCAGGTGTCGGGTAAGGTACATCCCAAAAGGGCATTGTATTCTATGATGGGCCTGATGAGGGATGAATAAAGGGGCACGATTACCTCTCTTGATCTAGATGTGAAACTCTTCGTGATGAGGTGGGCTATGTAGAAGGTCTTTCTAACCACTTTGACAATGTGGTTTTCAAAGGAGAGATTGCTATCAACTTGGGTCCCCAGGTCCCTAATAACTTTTTCTGTACTTAATGGGTTTCCGCCTATGTGGTAATTTGTGGGCACATTGTTTTTGCCAAAGGGTATGACTATACATTTTTGGCATTTAGCTTTAGACCATGGCGCTGGCATCAGTTATCTGTCTCTGTGAGACCTTTTTGAAGGATGTTTGTGTCAGCTGGAGAGTTGATTATGGCGCCCAGTTTGCAGTCGTCTGCGAACTTGGTGAGCCATAGTCCTCCCACGTTTGCTGTACCTCGGAAAAGTATATACCGAACAAGAGTGGTCCCAGGACAGAACACTGCGGGACGCCACTTGTGACTGGTTTCGAGTCTGACGTGGCTCCAGCAACTCTCACTCTGTGGGTTCTGTCTTTGAGCCAGTTTGCAACCCATCTTGTGACATAGGGGTTTATATTTAAGCTGGATAGCTTATCTATGATGCCCGAGTGGGGTATTGTGTCAAATGCCTTTGCAAGGTCCAGATAGGCTGTGTGGACTACCTTCCCTTCATCTATGGCTTTGGTGACTGTTTCAAAGAAGTCAACCAGGTTCAAAAGGCAGGATCTGCCCTTGACAAAGCCGAACTGGGTAGGATCTAGTGTCTGTAGGTCCCCAATGTCTTTGTTTATGAGCTCCATGATGATCCTCTCCATAGCCTTGCAGACTAAGCTAGTCAGGCTTATGGGGCGATAGTTTCCAGGGCCCGTAGAGGCTCCACCTTTGTGGAGTGGGACCACTGTTGCTGTACGCCATTCTGTGGGCACATATCCTGTAGTGAGGCTGAGATTGTATAGCTGTTTTATTTGAGGGATTAGTTCCTCTTGGAGTTCATGTAGGACGCAACCTGGGATGCCATCTGGTCCCATGGAAGCAGTAATTTTTGCTTTGGAGAGGGCAGCCTTCACCTGAGCATCAGAGATGTTTGGGAGGCAGCCCTCTGCTGGGATAGATACTTGCTCTTTTGGGGGGGGGAGAAGTTTGCACTGAACCTGTCTGCCAGGATATTGGCGATGTCTGTGGGTTCAGTGTATTTTTTGTTGTTTAGAATCAACTCAGAACAAGTCTGGGAGTTGCATCCCAGGTTTCGAACATAACTGAAAAAAGCCTTATGATTGTCTTTGGTGTCCTGTGCAATTTGTCTCTCGAAGCTGGCCTTGGAGGATTTTATGAGGGATCGTACTTTTTTGCTAGTACTGATCAGAGATGCCTTCCCTATTAGGGATTTTGCTCTATCATGTAGTAGCTTCCTCCTTCTGTTGTACAGTTTATTTATGGCAGGGGTCCACCAGACTGAACGCCTGCCTTTGGATGATTGGGTCTTGGTTTTGTTTGGGATAGCATGATCCATGCATTCCTGGAGATGTCTGTAGAATGCATTTATATAGGATTCTGAAGTTTGGGCCGTAGTTTCCACTGGCCCTGGGGCCTTGAAGGATTCCACTTCAGTTTTGAGAAGTGAGAAGTTCACTTTTGAGAAGTTTTTCACTGTGGTTTTCTGGGCTGGGGGTGGGGTCGGGATGTGGACATCCAGTGAGATTAATTTATGGTCTGATCTTACCAATGAGGGATATACTTCTGGTGTGGAGCATAGAGTCCCCATGTCGGTAATGATCAGGTCTAGTATGTTGTCCCCTCTTGTGGGAGTGGTGACTAGTTGTTCCATAGCATTTGAGTTTATAATTTCCGGGAACCTTTGGGCTAAGGTGCTGGGGCTTGAGTAGTGCTCCCATTCAATGTTTGGGTAGTTGAAGTCACCCAATATAATGGTGTTCGGAGAGATCTTCATGTTCTCCAATGTTTTCAGGAAAGCCGAGTGGGATTCCTGACTTTGAGAGGGTGGTCTGTAGGATGCTATAAACTGAAAAGCAGTCTTGCCCACTGTTAGTTGCACATGGATGGTCTCCGATACTTTGTGCAATGCCACTAACCTGGAGGTGTGGATATCCTTGATAAATATGGAAACTCCCCCTCCTTTTGTGGTTTGGTCCGGGTTTTGGGGCCGAAAAGCATGATATGAGGTATAGCCTGGTAGTGCTGGGGTGCTCTCTGGAGCCTTGAACCAGGTTTCTGTCACTGCACAGATATCGATGTTCTCCATACTGAGGAGAGCTTGAGTCGTGCATCTTGAGGTTAAGACTTCTGGTGTTTAGCAGCATTACCCTTAGTTTCTTGTTCCTTGTGCTGTCTATGGGGGTGGGTTTGACTTTTGAGCCTTGCCTAAAAAGGCACTATGGGGGTGGCAAGAGCCTTTGCCAATATCCGAAAGCCCAGTGGTGACAGGTGCAAGCCATTCCTAGCGAAGCAACGTGGCTTGTCGAGCATGTCATCCCAGGCTGACAGACACTGGATCCCCTTTGAATGACACCAAAATTTTAGCCAATTGTTAAAATCGATCATTTTGTCTTTGCACTGTGGCATCATTCTAGGTGAGGGTAAGATGCTGCTCAAGGTCAGGGTCATACCAGCCTGGGCTACATGATCAGAGAGCTCCTCTATATCTCTTTTCATGTAGTCCAGGGAGGTACGTCTCAGGTCATTCACACCAGCATGTACAATGACTGAGTCATATTTGTATTTGCTTTGGAGTGACCTGAGTGCTTGCATTATGTGGCGGATCCTAGCACTCGACAGGCAGCTCACCATGACCTTCTCTTTATTCAGCCTGGTGAGTGGGACGTCAGTGTGTCTGACAATAGAGTCACCTATTACAAGAGTATCAGGTGTGTTATTCAGCCTTAAGGGCTGTGGCTGCTTGGCACACTGACTTTGTGGGCTATGTGTTGTGCGTGTTTTGTTTTGAGGTAGTGTTTGCTTGGATGTCTGCTTTGGAGGTCTCTGTTGCTTAGGTAGATTTTTATTTAGAGCCTCCGAGTATGTTTTTGTGTATTTATGTGTTTGGTTCACTGATGTGGTGGGACTATGTGATACTGGAATTGTGTTGTGTGAGGTTACCTTCTCTTCCTGACTGGTTACACCAGTTTTGAGATGAGAGAGCTCAGCCTCCAGTTTGGCTAAATAGTTGCATCTCTCACATATATTTGAACCTGTTTGGAGGAGGAGAGGGTTGTCCGTGTACATGAGACAGTTGTAACATTGCCTCAAAATTCCCAGATTCACCAGCTGTACTGGAGAGGAAACCATTGACTGACCTTTGGACATGCTAGAGTAATATAGAGAAACTGAATTTAAGACAGACCAATAGGGGACAGTGTAATCATAGAGAGTATAAGAGTAAGTAGTGCTTATGGTTTAATAGTGCTAACTTGTAGGATTACTTAATTGGACCAGTGAAGGACCTTAGAATGAGAATATGGTGTTTAAATTGAGAGATAGAGCAGTTCTAAGGGAAAAAGTGAAGAGCAGACTTTGTGGAGCCAGGAATAGTTTAAACCGAATTAGGGGACACTGCCCGCTGTTGCGCTATGCACAAAACCGCGCAAAACCGCGCAAAAGAGGGTTTTAAGAGAGGAAGATGGAGTTTTGGAATTGACCCAAAATGGCCAATAAAACTACAGTTTCAAGTCAGTAACCACTCCCACAGGGGTAGGCAGGCTGCTCAATGCTTTTCACTGCCACTGATCAACAGAGAGACTTCCCTTTAGCCCAAGCAAAAAATGGCCTCACAGAAACTTACAAACAGTTCAAGAACAGCAAGCCTGTAACTGAACTTTTTTAAATCTCAGAAAAGTGGGAAAAAAGCAAGATTTTTTTTTGTTTTTGTTTTTTCAGAGATAGCAGAGGTTCACAAGTATTAACAAGTTATAACAGTGCAGTAAATGACCCCACACAAGAGTGCTAGGCCAAAGACAGATAAAATGCAAGTTTTGAGAAAAAAACGATTTTAAAAATAAGTGCAAACAGGAAATTCAGTAAACAGCTTTACGTCGTGCTCTAAATACAGCTACTAATGCAGAAATCAAGTTTAACAAGCCAGAAAAATGCTCAAAATAGGCGGCTATACAGAAAAACTTAGCAAATAAACAGAGGAAAAATACTTAAAATCTCAAAAGTGGCTCCTTTCTTCTCTCAACGTTTTCTCCTCTTGGTGGGTGCTTCACCAACAGCCAACAAGCCTGAAAAGATGCCAAAACCACGAGGCAACCAGGTTTTAAGACAGAAAGATGAAGGAGTTTTGGAATTGACCCAAAATGGCCAATAAAACTACAGTTTCAAGTCAGTAACCACTCCCACAGGGGCAGGCGGCTGCTCAATGTTTTAAACTGCCACTGATCAACAGAGAGACTTCCCTTTAGCCCAAGCAAAAAATGGCCTCACAGAAACTTACAAACAGTTCAAGAACAGCAAGCCTGTAACTGAACTTTTTAAAATCTCAGAAAAGTGGGAAAAAAGCAATATTTTATTTTGTTTTTTTGTTTTTTTTTCAGAGATAGCAGAGGTTCACAAGTATTAACAAGTTATAACAGTGCAGTAAATGACCCCACACAAGAGCGCTAGGCCAAAGACAGATAAAATGCAAGTTTTGAGAAAAAAACGATTTTAAAAATAAGTGCAAACAGGAAATTCAGTAAACAGCTTTAGGTTGTGCTCTAAATACAGTTACTAATGCAGAAATCAAGTTTAACAAGCCAGAAAATGCTCAATATATATATATATAGATTCACTTCATAACACTGAAATATCAAAACACTGAAACTTCAAAATCTTGAAAACTCAAAACACTGAAAATTAAAACACTGAAAACACATATCATACATATACTGAGTTTAAACAACATAAATTGTAGCACGTTCCACCAAATGTAAGCACCACCTGCTACTTATATATATCAACTCCAAGACTGCACTTCACTACACTAAGTGCAGTCTTGGAGTTGATATATTTAAGTAGCAGGGGCTGTGGGGGGCCCCACATGAGGGGTACAGGGGGGCTTGCCCCCGTGCTTACACTTGGTGGAAAGTGTATATGCATGATATGTGTTTTCAGTGTTTTGAGTTTCAGTGTTTTGATCTTCTATATTATGAAGTTTTCGCATTTTCAGTGTTTTGAGCTTTCAGTGTTATGAAGTAAATTTATATATATATATATATATATATATATATATAAAACATATATATATAGAGAGAGAGAGAGAGAAAGATGTACTGAATTAAAATAAAAACTGAAATGTCAATGATTCCAAAATCAACTGCAAAATGTTGACAATACAGACATTGACACGTTACAATGTATACACCAAACAAGTATTAGTGAACAATTGAAAGTTTATTTTAGGGAATAGTGTTTTGGCTAGAGTTTTGGGAGACCATCGTTTTTATTTATAAAAGTAGTCAATATTAAGACCATGCTTGAAATACAGGATTCTTTTGGCTGTATTGGTAATCAGGGTGCAAGGGAGACTTACCCTTTTTATAATTGTAAGCAATGTAGAGTCATTGATTTATCCAGCAGTATTTATTTTTCCCATATTAAAAAGACAGTTTACAGTAAGAGCAGATTCAATTGTAAAAGCTCTGGGACAGTTTATTTAGCTTCATACACAAACTGTAATAGGTAATGTGAGAAAAACTACTAGAGGTTTATATAATACATCGTTCGGCCATGAAAAGTAAAGATTGCAATAACGCCTTAATGGAACATACGGGGGAATGTAGAGATTTTAAGAAATGTATTATTTATGTCCTGGATATGGTTAACCAAGTGCCTTATGTTACAGAATTTAACACTGCCTTATAAGTTAAGGAGCTCAAATGGCAAGTGTTTTTAAATGCTGAGAGACAGCCCCAAGTTTAAATGGGACATTAAATATTAAATGTCTTTTAAAAGACAAATGTTATTAATTTTACATGTAAGCAATTTTGAGTTTTAAGCTCAAACATTTTTAGTATGTATTGCTTTAACTTGTCCATTTTATATGTAATGAATTAAGGTCACTCATTGGATGAGTAATTAAAAATTTTTATTTAAATATGTGTGTGTGAAGGTTGTCATTTGTTCTGAAGAAGTTTGATATATTAAAACGAAAGAAAGTGCTTAACCATACTATTGGGCTTTGCTGTCTTATTTGAGTCCATCTAGCATTTTTTTGTTATTTAGTCTAGCAGTTTGTGCTGTTAGTGGTTTTATCTTTTCCAGTTTTGTGTTTTAGCCACTTTCTGGACTTTTTTTGACTGCAAAAGCTTCTGGCAGTGGATATACTGCTGTTCTGTTCTCACTTGATATGAGTGATTCAGATGACAACCTTGATTTCAGTGTGCACAATGTTCTTGATGAATTGGCCTCCATTACTCTAAGTCTTAATTCAGCTATTAGTAAAGCTCAGGCTTTACTTAATAAAATCAATGGGTCAGCTGTTACTAATGTTGGGCAGTCCGCTATACCAATCACTGTAGTTGAACAGAAAAGAAGGTTTTCCTCGGGCAGTTCCAGAAGTGATTCTACAGTTATTGCAGGTTCCAGTCTTATGAATGGCATGGACTTTGTATACGCTAACTTGGAAAATCCTTTTGCTGCTGTTGGGAATTGTAAAGAAAACATCTTTGAAGTCAGTGAGATGCAACAAACTGTAACAACACAACAGAACACCTTCCTACTGAAAATAAACTTTTTAATTGCGTTTTCTTGAATATGACAACTTTTATCTGCAGACTTGTGTAGAACAGCAGCAAGTACTGTTCAGTCGGTTTACCTTTATTTTGTTGAAAGCCATATGTGCAACGTGCACAATGTCGAAAGTACAGCTACAAAGAACCATAATGCTGATTCACCATGTGTTTGAATGGCAAATAAGTGAATGCTTTTTTCCCATTCAAACACATGGATCAAATGTCAGAAATGGTTTTCCAGCAAACGATTTTCGACATTTGATCCTTTGATGATGTCCATATTTCAGCATTATGATTTGCAGAAATGGCCGTTCACATAAATGCAATTCAGTCATTCAAAGGTAAACCTTTCAGTCTCAGATGCTATCGTTTCCTTAATGACATTTCTTCTTCTGATGTTATTTACACTGAACTGGTTGAACTTCATAACAAAACAGGCACTGAAGCCTTAACATTGCTAGTTAAACACAACTGTCTGAAAATTGAAGTAATTGAAAATGAAGTTAACGTTTTAAATGATTCAATATTGAATGATGGCAATTTTGGTTTATATAAATCTTTATATGATGGTTTTCAGCCTAAATTGCAGAGATTTATAGCCACTTCAGTACTTAGGAAATGTAAAAAGTTGGCATGTGATCGTTCTGCTTATGCTAACAATTCATCTTACTTTCTTAATACTAAAAATAAGCGTGGTTTGTCAGTGTAAATGGTCATGGAGAATTAGGTATGACACAAGTACCAGTGAATAGTTCAAACAACATCAATAACTCTATTAATAACAGAGAAGCTGGTGATTTGCAAAATCTTAATACAGATATGGAATGGGGGAATAGTTTACAGCCGCCTTTTCAGACGAAGCCACCAGTGGAGAATACGAACGGGGGATAGACAAAGGGAAAGGGAAACCTGGTCCCAAGAAGAAAGGGAAGAACCACAAGACGTAATTCCTTTCAGTAAGATTTACAACCTTAGTGATTTACATCTTACAGAGGAACAAGTTAACATTTTAGAAAAAAGTTTTTCTTTCGTCCCCCCAGTTAAACCTCCTTTATCTGACACAGTTATTGACTTAAAATTATATGGTAGAAAGTTAAAACTTAAATATGTGTTTGATGAAACAGAACAAATTCCCAGGTTAGAATGTAAGAAACCTAGTACTGTTAATTCTAAGTTGATTTCTACATCAAATGTGTTTAGTGACTTGTAGGAGAATGACATCAGACACATTTGTAATACTAAACAAAAGAAAAAGTTTTATAGTCTAAATTCACACGATTATTTGGCCTTGCATTCCCTTAGAGACTGTTGTCAATATTGGTTCATGAAGGCAGATAAGGGAAATGGCATGGTCATAATGAATGTTTTAGACTACAACGCATGTATGAATAGACTGTTAAGTGATAGATACAGCTATTGTACAGTCAGTAAAGATTATGTTAAGAAAGATTTTCAACACATTGACAATTGTTTAATGGATTTGTTGAATCGTGGCTATATTAATTAAGCCACTTTTGAATTTATTTTTATGGAAGAACCATTATTGGATATTCTGTTCGGAATACCCAAGATCCATAAGGATTCTAAAAATCTGCCTTTCAGGCCAATTGTCTCAGTGAAAAAGGGAAAAACAGTGACTATTTCTTATTATTTACATCGCTTGTTAAATCCCTTTGTTTTGAAGACAAAATATTTTTTAAAGGATTCATGGCACTTTCTAGATCTGTTGAAAAGTTATGTATTTTCAGGGATTGAAACTTTTTTGGTCACTGTAGACATTACGTCATTGTATACATCTATTGACCAAACGATGGGCACTGAATTTGTGAGGAATTTTTTGGCTGAACATATTACATTTAATAATAATGTGATGGTCAACATTATTTGTTTGTTATTAGACTTGGTATTAAAGAACAACTTTTTTACTTTTGATCAGAAAATTTATAAACAATACTGTGGAGTTGCCATGGCTGCTAAAGTTGCACTGGCTTTTGCTAATTTAGTTTTGAGGTGGTGGAAGATATTTGTCTTGATTAAGTTAGAAGGATTTAAATATGTGTCTCTATATAGGCAATACACTGATAATTTGTTTTTTATTTGGAATGGGTCTATGGACCAACTACAACATTTTTTAAACACCATAAATCTCAATGGTGGGTGTTTAAATTTCATATTAAGTGGTGCAGATAAAAAAGTCAGTTTTCTAGACTTATATATAAGTATGGATATTGAGAATAAAAGGATTTCTAGCCCTATTTATAAAAAAGACACCTATACTAATATTTTTTTACATTATCATAGCAGACATCCAACATTTATGAAAATTAATTTGGTATGAGGGCAAATGATTCTTTTGAGCAGGCTCATTTCAGATAATTCTGTCTTTTGTATTGAGATGGATAAACTTGCTTCTATGTTTGTTCAGAGAGGATATCCATATGATAGACTTGTGCCCCTCAAAGAAGAAATTGTTAAAGCTAGAACTGATAGATTTCCACCTATTTTGATGAGTGGGTTCATAGCCAAAGTACAAGGAGAAAAATATTTTACATCTTTAAAATGTGCCTTCCCTGCTCCTATCTGTTTAGATTCTTATGAAGTCAAACAAGTATTAATGAACAATGGGAAGGTTATTTTAGGGAATTGTGATTTGGCTAGAGTTTTGGGAGACCATCCTTGTTTTTTTTATAAAAAAGTAGTCAATATTAAGGCCATGCTTGAAATACAGGATTCTTTTGGCTGTATTAGTAATCGGGGCGTGAGGGGGACTTACCTCTGTTCCAATTGTAAACAATGTCAAGTCATTGATTCATCCAGCAGTATTTATTTTTCCTACATTAAAAAGACAGTTTACAGTAAGAGCAGATTCAATTGTAAAAGCTCTAGGATAGTTTATTTAGCTTCCTGTACAAACTGTAATCGGTTCTTTGTGGGAAAAACTACTAGAGGCTTATATTTAAGAATATATGAACATTGTTTGGACATGAAAAGGAAAGACTTCAATAATGCCTTAGCAAAACATGCTGGTGAATGTAGAGATTTTAAGAAATGTATTTATTTTTTGCCCTGGATATGGTTAACCAAGAGCCTTATGTTACAGAGTTTAACACTACCTTAGAAGTTAAGGAGCTCAAATGGCAAGTGTTTTTAAATGCAGACAGAGACCCAGGTTTAAATGGGACATTAAACATTAAATGTCTTTTAAAAGACAAATGTTATTATTAATTTTACATGTAAGCAATTCTGAGTTTTAAGCTCAAACATTTTTGTATGTATTGCCTTAACTTGTCCATTCTATATGCAATGAATTAAGGTCACTCATTAGATGAATAATTAAGAACTGTTATTTAAATATGTGTATGCGAAGGTTGTCATTTGTTCTGAAGAAATTTGGTATATTAAAATGAAAGAAAGAGCTAAACCATTCTGTTGGGCTTTGCTGTCGTATTTGAGTCCATCCAGCATTTTTTTGTTCTTTAGTCTAGCAGACAATGCTGTTAGTGGTTTTATCTTATACACCAAACAATATCCTTAGTGAATGCAAAACTAAAACATCGTTTTTGCCTGGGGTGACAAGCACACCTTCACCCAACATGAAGGGGAATTTGTCCCTAAGCCCCTGATATATACTAACTTTGAGATCTCTCAATATTGGGGAAAGGGCATATGGCTCAACCCTGGAAGTTGTGAGATATCGCACGTGTGTTCACCATCTGCTTAACTGATCAAATTTTGCTGGCTAAACAGATGACCAACTATTGTTTCAAGAAAGTTCACCTCTTCCGTATAATTGCATCTTTCTCTCTCTCTCTCTCTCTCTGTGTATGTATGTAATATATATATATATATATATATATATATATATATATATATATATATAAATGGGTCTAGGACTATTTACTGAAAGCACATTTCACTGAAACACATTTGACTGTGCACAATTCACTGAAAACACAATTCACTGAAACACATTTCACTTAATGTTATATATGGTCTTTTCCCTACTGTAGTGCCACCCTGGAGTTATTCTATATAGTAAGGGGGTGTGGGGGGTGTAGCCCCCTGCCTATTTTAAATATTTTGAACTATATACATGGAAACTTGCAATTCCAATAAACTACTCTTTTCTGAACTTAATATATATCCAAACTATGTAGAGGGCTATGCCCCCACCCCCCCTTACTATGTACACTAACTCCAGGATCGCACAACAGTGGGGAAAAGGACATATATAACTTTCAGTGAAATGTGTTTCAGTGAATTGTATTTTAAGTGAATTGAGCTTTCAGTGATTTGTGCACAGTCATTTGACTTTCATTGAAATGTGCTTTCAGTGAATAGTCCTAGACCCATATATATATATATATATATATATATATAAAATATGTGTGTGTGCGCGCGCATGTGCGTGTGTTTGTGGGTTTGTGTTTTCATGTGGATTTGTGTGTGTCTTTGTGTGTGTGTGTGTGGGGGGGGGGATTTGTGGGTTTGGTAGTACTGGGATTAGAGTAAGCTTTATGGTTGGCTTCAGGGTTAGTGCATGGAGTGTTTGAGTATTATTTGCAGACCAGGGCTTTGCATTTTCATAGTGCTGATCAGTGAAGAGTGCTGCTAGGTGGATAAGCAAATCATAGACATTCAGGATAAATACATACATGTGAAGGAGTTGTAAACATGCCCCCTATTGCAAAAGCATCACATGTTTAATGCATAAGCAATAGGAGGACAGTTACTATACAGAAAATAGTCCTTATTTATGAATGTTATTCATAGATATGAATCTATAATGAGTTAATTTGCATATTAAGCATATAAATAGTCCTGAATGTATGCCAGTAAACAGCAGTTTTCCAGGAGGATCTGGAGATGTGAGGGGAGTTAGTTGGTTCTTGTGCATACCTGGCCATGTTACTGAAGAGATCACTTGGGTGAACTTTTCATTTTGGTGCTTGTGCATACTAGGGCATGTTACTGAAGGGGTCGATTGGGTGAATGTTTTATTTTGGTGCTTGTGGATACCAGAACATACTCCTTAAGGGGTCGCTTGGGGAAATGTTTAATTTGTGTGCCAGGGAAGTGCGTGTGCCTACGTGGTCAGACTGCTAAAGTGATTGCTGGGCAAAATAATTTATTATGTGTCATGTTTGTGATTTTGTGTACTTACAACAAGCTAATGAAGGAGTTGCTGGAGAAAAAAAAATAATTTGTGTGTGAGAAAATTGCTTATGTATAGTTAGACAAGCTTCTGAAGGGATGGCTGGGGCAAGTTCACAGATTGTGAACCCAGTATCAAAGGAGAAACATCACTTTTAACAGTGGATGTGTATACAACATAGATGTCAGATTATAAATTACAAAACCACCTCATTAGCATACTACTGTCTATGACATTTATTATTTGCATGTCATTGTTCTTAAGGCCTTTCACATTAGTGTAAATGGCCTGTATGAATCTTAGCTTTGCTATACTCATTTATAAGCATCAGGAGCGCCGCTTTCACATTTGCTCAAATAACTATGAGTACTGGCCTTTGTCTCTTCAAATAACTATGAGTACTGGCCTTTGTCTCTTGTGCAGAGTTATGGTTAAGGATAGCTACAGGGTTTCAGTCAGCATTTTGGTTAGAGTTAATGATAAGGCTCGAGTAAGGTGGTTCTGTGGAAGAGGCTGTATAGCAGCTTTTTAGCACTTCCTTTTTTTCTGCATTCCACTTTTATAGTGCGTGTGTGGTACAGAGAGATGCAAACACACATGCATAGTAATAAAGTTCAAACCTGAATTCTGGCTAATTAAGCTCTGTGAATTTCTGCCTACCTCTGGCTATAGGACTTACCACTACATTCTGAAACCTCTCACCCACATTCACCTTGCAGAAGACGTGTCTCCTTTAGCTCCTAATTGTTATTCTTGCCTCTAAGTTATTGTATCTTTGAGGCAATCAAATAAAGTATCATGTGGAATTCTGAGTATTGACAAATTCTTTTTCACACCCCCTACCACACTGCAAGTGTAGTATACCATTCAATACCTAAATAAGTACACAGTCTTTACACTTTCTAGAAAATATAATATTCTGGATTATCTGACTACTGGAGAAATGGAATATTTCATAGAGTTTGGCAAATTAGACGGGAACATTTATTCTGAACACCATGTATTTTATTTAAATTTGCTATATTTAAAACTTTGCTTTATTCAACTTTTTTTTTTACATAGCATTTGTATAATTACAAAAATGATATTGAAATCAAGATAATGACTAAAAAATCTACTGAACACTCACTGGTATTATTCAACCAAATTTCAACTCAAGAAAATGGAATTTCATTTTTAGTAAACAGAAATGATTCTGCCTATAAATAGCAAAGCATAACATCAGAGATTACTTCCCTTTTCCTGCTAAACGTTTGTCTTTGCCTAGAATGTGAAAAACATTTACATAGAAACATGTTTCACCTATTCTGCACTTCATTATTTTCAAAGAAAAACCTTCAGCAATAAAATATAAAGAACAAAAGTAATGTATAAACACACACTATCCTTAATATAAATTTAAGCAGCATAAATATATGAGCAATGATGTAACTATACGATCTGGAAAATACAAAAAGGAAGCTATAAACAGGGCAATAAACAGGAAAATTTGGTCTCGCACTGAATGATCAGAAGAACAACAAAACAAACAAAAAAAAGAATGCAGTACAAAAATGAGGAATGAGACTGAGAACATTAAAATTACTTAAAAGATGGTCTGGTCAGCCACTGCTTTAAAATGATGAATTCATGTACAGGAAGAACTCTGAGGAAATACATATATGTCTACTTACAGCACAATATCAGTGAGCCTTTATTTCTTTTTGACTCACAGACTGCAAAATCAATAAGTTTACTGTTACCAGTGTGGAGAGTGCTGTTTTATCATGGAGAATGTTGCCTTCTTAAGCCAATTTTAAGAAAAAGTAAATGAAGAAGTTTTAGTACTTGGTAAGTGTCCTATTTTGAGCGACTCAGTTTTATGAGTGGAAATTGAGGGATTCTAACCTATGACTATTGGATGAAGTTTGCCAGCAGCTAATCATATTACCTTTCTGTAATAACTGCCAGGTTATTTTACTGTATTGGATAATTAAATAGCTTATTCAAACCTGCCATACTTTTATCAAAAGGGGTCAGCAATTCTGAAGAAAGAAAACACTGACTAATGTACTGAACTAACAACTTTTTGTACTGAAAGCATTTGCATGAATAAAAAAGCCCATAATCTTCCATAGTTTCAAAGTGATTTACAGAACACAGTCAGAATCCTTGGATTTGAACAGTATTATTTGACTTAAGTAAATGAGTAGTGGTTAAGGCTGTATCAGGTTCTTGCAAACAGCAAGAACTTGCTTGGACATGAATTGCTTTTATTTTGCACATTTCTTAACTAATAAGTCCACTCACCCCAAGTTCTTCATAAAAAATACTAATGCGTGTGCGTGTGTGTGTGTGTGTGTGTGTGTGTGTGTGTGTGTGTGTGTGTGTGTGTGTGCATGTAGCACAATTTGTGAATTATCTATTGATTTCTTAGTTATCTTTTATATCTTGATGTAACATACTTCCTTAAAAACATTTTCATGTCCTACACCAGCTTTAATTCATTATGAAGAGCTGTTTTACATAAAATATAAAATACAATACAATAATAATAATAATAATAATAATAATAATAACACATCAAATCAAACATTTATCCATTGTTTTAAGTACAATAATGTCCTCTAGGGAGGGCACTACTAATAAATAAAGGACCTTCCCAGGGCCAAGGAGCTGCTCAGGCCTCACAACAGCCCTTAGTGGTCTGTTATTTCCTTGCAACATCCATCCTTTCAGACCATATAAATTACACAAAACATTGTTGTGTAGCTACAGAATGATTTATTGAAAAAACAAAATGCAGAGCTATTGACAAGGATCAGAGTGTGCCCATAATGATTCAATGAAGGCTAAGTAGCTGCAGAGAGCAGAGCTGAAGATTGCAGCTAACAAGAGCCAGTAGATAAATTCCAGGGCATCTGTGGTAGTGATATAAGACTGAGCAGTCAGGCATTAACTGAAGTATATATTGTAGCTTGAGATTATTCAAGCCACTACAGAGACCACAGATACAGGAAATTATCAGACGTTAAGACATGTCCAATTTAAAACCTGGTCACTTTATTATAATACTTTCCACTCTATTGTAATACTTTATAAGAGACATTTGGAAGGAGTGAATATTCATTAGGAGATATGTACAGGTAATTTTAGGAGACTTGGGTAAAAAATGGCATTTTTCTTGTCAGAAAGTGTTTAGATCTCCATGGGAGGCTGAGATTTTCACTGACTTTTCAGATAGTTTATTTATCTTGTACCCCAAAATTCAAGTGCTAATCACTTGAGAACTAAAAGCTTAATATGACTTCTGAGTTTCTAATATCCCTAGACCAAATCTTTAGCAAAGCAGCAGGCAAGCACGGTGTTGCCAAGATGGAAAAGTCATAGTACCTGATTTAAGTGCATTCAGTGGGAAATCAGTTTCAGGTAGACTGAACCACGTTTTATCAAAAGCATTCTGAAGGTTAGGTTTTATTTGATCATAACTTGGTACATAGAAAAAAGTAAATTCAGCAGGACATTATATTAACTGAGAAAGACTACAGTTCTTGATCACATCATTCAGAAAATGCAGAAAAGGAGATGGTCAAGAACTGATCACTGGGGCAGCCAGACTCGCTGGAAAGAGGATGCAAACTGGACAGATCCTATTGAGCAGTCTGCTTTCTACTTTTCAGATAATTAAAGAATTAACATGGTGCATGATTTATGAAACACATGAAACAAAGCTTTCAAACAGAAGTATGTAACTGATTGTGTCAAATGTCTTATATAAATCTAAGAATAATGCACCTGATGGCTGACCAAAATTAAGGAGGTGATATAAAGAAATATTTAAAATGAGAGTGGTGGGAGTTGGTATAATGAATATGCTGTTTACCTTGCAGACACAAAGTACAGGGTTTAAATCTTACCTTTGAAAGGGAAATTGACTAGGCTTAAAATGGTCCACAAAGGCAGCTAGCCTAATACTTACCTATGTACATATTTATTTCATTAATGTGTTCTGCATATAAACTACAGTAAAATTCAAAAATTATGAGCTGAAATGATAGATGTTGAAGTAGATGTGGATGGATATGGTTTTCAAAGACCTTAGCTGGAGGAAACAAGATATTGATTGAGCAGATATGGGTGCTGTTACAAAATTAACCAATTTTATACAAAGGGAAATGATGGCAGCTAGAGAGAGAGAGGGGGAATGTTATTCCTTGACTGAGTAAGAGACAGGAAGTGTTATTCCTTGATTGAGTAATTTAAGGTCATGTAATGAAGTAGGCTGTGGTGTTTGTAGCTAATATGAGATTGTGAAGATTGGGGGAAGATGGACAAAGGCTGCCAGCTTGGTCAAATAGAATTTGATACATAAGTCTATCATTTGTAAATATAAATGTAAAATACAGCCTTGTTTCTTAAATGAAAGAAAACACTGGAAAATGTGAACTTCAAGATTGTAGCAACATTGCCACCTGCTGTAAAGAAAACTAAGCCAAGCATTTCAAATGTTCTTTGAAGTTAAAATTATGTCTTGTATACTCATTTGGTCTAAATCGTGGTGCCAAAGTGGCTGGCTGAACACATACTTTCTATTGTCTTAACTTGAGGAATAATTACTAGAGTGTACATGTGAAATGTCTTTTATTGCTATAGTTTCCTGAGCAGGTGTTAGATTGCTAAATAATGTAGCCTTTTTGCCTGGGAACTCCAGACTAAGTGTCAAAATTATGTAATATGTACACTGGGAAAACCTAAGTGTCAAAATTATGTAATATCGGAGGGCCTAGCAGAGCTGTTGGTTAGTAAGTTTAAAAACTATTGTTCAGAGAGAGGCTGTAATCATGTTGATCTTGATATCCAACCTTCAGCATTGCCTTATGCTCTCTTTTTGTAAGTAGTATCTTAGAAGTATGTTTTCTTGTAGTAATAGCTAGGAACTTAGAAGAAAGTCAGACTAAGTGTTTTTCTATTATATCAGAACTTTCCTACTGTATTGTTTTAAGTTTCTGTGTGATCTCTGAACTCTCAGATATCACTGTGGTGTAGTAGTATTGTCTTGTGTTTTTAATTATTTATTATTAAATATTTAAAAAACCTTTTACCTGTGGCTGGTTTGTGAAGAGATAAGTAAGCTCTAAACTACATTGCATGCTTATAAGTGATCCTGTAATAAGCCCTTCCAATAAGCCTTAGACCGATTAGTCACATTACCAATTGGATAATAATCTTGCACAGTAATAATTGGACACCCTTTTAAGGGCCTTTTGGTAGCTGATAAGTATTAGCTGATGGTGGCAGAAATTACTACCATATAGTCTAGGTAAAGGGGCACAGCTGGAGAATCTGTGTCAGCCTTTCCCAGGAGTGTCTGTGAAGTTGTATAAATACTTATCTCAAAGTGTGTGTGGTGTGTCAGCTACCTGGGCAGGGACATGAAGCACTGGTGGGACAGAGAGAGTACTGGAGGTTAGCTTGCCAGCTAGGCTGAGATCTGGACCCTATAGCTGTGCCAGTGGGGGGAGTCTTATTGGGAACCTGGAGAGCATGGGTGCATCCAGTCCCAGACTGACTGTGATCTCTGTGTGCACTTAAGGGAAATTGTACTTTACTGTGTGTATTGGTTATCATTTCCTCTTATATGAGATGCTCTCCCTGTTGTTAGTGGTGAGGATTGAGGCTCCTTGATTGCTGGGCCAGGGCACGGTCGTCACAGAGATATTCACATAAAAAAGTCAAACATTAGAAAGGATTGTTTTCATTTCCTAAAGAATATAAATAAAAGCTGAATAAAGACATGGGAAAAATTTGTGGGAAGTTGAAGTTTGCATGTGGAGTGGCACCTTCAGAGGATGGTTGACTGGGGGACAGTACAAGTTTCATGGTGCTAGAAAAATGACTGGGAAGATTAGAAGGAGCAAATTTTTCAAGGGATGGGGGGATCACTAAATTACTGAAATTAAGTAGAGAAGGCATACTTATCCAGAACTGATTATTTCTTCATGAATCTGCTGTGAATGTTGCATGGCACAAATCACTGTCATGAAACATTTAGGAATAGTGATATGTGTCTTCATAAGTAATAAGTACACCACATAATCCACTGTAAAATTAATATAGCATTTTTTATTAGAGCTCAATTAATTTCAAATTTGCCATGGACATCCCTAAGATCTGAGAGCTAATCTGTCATTTGTAGTACAAGTTACTGGTGAGACTTATATTTCACAGGTTACAAGAACAAGACAGTGAGAATTCTGGCCATTTGCACTAAGCTAGAAAATACAAAGCATAGGCAGAACAATTACATGATAACAGTCCAACAAAAAAGAACTTCTTCTGCCATCTACCTAGTCAATAACAGAACATGTGTTTCATGTTAGTTATTGCTGAAAAAAGTGCATCTATTATAAATAACTCTGCCATACCAGTCTGGCCAGTGTTGGATGTGGGAATACTGAACCTACTGATGTAGGCATGGTTTGGGACAATTTCATTCTACTTGTGCAAAGTTCTGTAAAGTCTTGTCTTCCATGTGAGACAAGTGTGATCTACTACATTTTCATTCTACTGCAACACTTTTATATACATCCATCACTGTCTGCCATGGCCGTGGACAATTTCATATTACGTCTGCCAAATAGGACCCAAATAGCACCTCATCCATCTGGACCAAACACTTTCTGCAGCATTTTCCATGTAACATCTTTCAGTCTACCCATATATTCATAGTTTGCAACATTTTTACTCCATCTCTGTCAGTGTTGACCTTCAATTTATGTGAACTAAGCATGATCTGGAATGGATTCATTCTACATGCTTTAGTTTTCTTTTCTTCTTTCAAACTGTTATTACCAAATAGTTCTTTCAAAACATAATGCATTCTTATAATAGCAAAGAAACTCCATTTCAATTTAATGGAGTGCAAAGTGATTAAGCAATGTCATTGCCCACTGTGTGACTCAGAACAAATTATTTTCCAGGCAGTGCTAATGGACTCTGCATGAAAAAGGTCAGTGTGGACCAGTGCTATGCCCTTCTTAATTAATGACATAATAACAAAAAGGGAAACAAACACATAAATTCCATGTGAGACAAGTGTGATCTACTACATTTTCATTCTACTGCAACACTTTTATATACATCCATCACTGTCTGCCATGTTCCTGCTCTCACCCTACATAAATTCTAGGAAATTTTCTCCTTTGAGCTCTCTATACTCCTTTCTCCATGCTCCCTCAAACAAATATTTTTCTATTCTCCTAAAACAAACCTAAGCTACACTCTCTGTTTGAGAAATGTCTCTCTTGACTCCAAGTATGCAAATATTGTAAATAACATGTAACCTCAGAGCCTTGTAGTATAGACAGTTGAATCCTGCTGCCCTCAATGAAAACTCCTGTAAATTATGTTCTCTACTATCTTTAACTGTGTTTTAAAAGTATATTTTTTTATGCATTTGCTTTTCTTACTGTATGAATTTTATAATTGTAACTTTACCTTCAACATTATGTAACCTTCATTGTATCATATTGCTTATGGAGCTTTTCTCCCCGGGCTGCTGCCCTGAATGAAAACTCCTGTAAATTGTGCTCTCTACTATCTTCAACTGTGTTTTAGAAGTATATTTTTATGCATTTGCTTTTCTTACTGTATAAATGTTAAAATTGTAACTTTTCTTTCAACATTATGTAACCTCTATTGTATCATATTGTTTATGGAGCTTTTCTCCCCGGGCCTCCACTGAAAATGGGCACTTTCTGGCCCAGTGGACTCCCCCGGTAATCAAACCGAAATAAATAAATAAATAAAATAAATTAAAGAAGAAATAATTGAGTAAATACATGATCAGTATTCATAGCTCATCAAGTCCATGTTTGAATATATGACTGCATAACCATCTTCTGTTCTCATCTTGCCATATTTGAACTTTCCACATCCCCAATGATAACATATGTGAAATATCATTGGTAAGTGGTGCAAATTAACTTACATAATGCAATGAAACATTTCCTTCAATCTACACAGTTCAAACACATTTGATCACTCTCTATGTTCTCTCATCAGTGAATAACTCTGATAACATAAATTGACACAGTTACATCATATAGGTAGTAATCACACGTGTGGTGAAAAAGAATTTCTTCTCAGTCACATGGTCAAAATGCACATTTAGTTTCTTTACATCAGCTACTCTTTCCTTATGCATAGTATATTAACATATTATCTTAGAACCTTATACACCAGGCTGAGGTCTTAGTTTGTCATTGCACCAAGCAGCAGAATGTTAAGCCTGTAGCATGTATTAATCATGGAAGCATGATTGTATTCTGACTGTTTTTACAAACAATGAAGCAGACATTTTGCATACTTCTGTTCTATCTTACACTTGGATATGTGCCACAGCATTACTGTGCTCTGCATTGAGTATCCATATACATATTGTGGCAATATAAAGATTTGTTTGACTCTTTCTAGAATGCCTTTAATTATATTGTTGCATACTATGTTTGTGCAAACATTCACAGCCAAAGACTTACTCAAAGACAGCCTGCTACTTCTGTGCATCCTCTTTAATTCTAACCCTGTTACCTCTTTCAGTCTGAATCCAGTTCATCCTTTTGTCTGCTTTGCCTTTAGCAACATAAAACAACTGATTCTCCTGTCCTTTGTCCTTTGCTTTACTGCATAACTATGTGTTCAATGCTGTCTTATATTGTCCTTTTTTTCTCTGATAAGTTGAACACATGCACATACAAATACAGCTACTCAAGCAGTAATCTATTTTCATTAATAATACCATTAACAATATATTAATTAATTAAACAATAGGTATTTGTTTTTCCATATATGCTCACAGACTCCTCTTGTAGTATAAGATTTTAATGTGGCATAAACCACTGAACTTTAGCTGAAATCCTATGTTTTCTTCAATGGCTTCCTTGTAGCAAGGCTGGCCAAAGTAAGTCACTTCCATTTATTCTTTGTTTACTCTTATAAATGTTTTCTATTCAGACTAATTAACAATACATTTATTTTAAAAGTATAAAGATTATCAGTTTTATGATCTGAGTTAATTGAACAAACAGTTACAGCTTTCCCTCAGGTTCCACAATCCCAGCCAACCCTTTTAATTACTGTGGAGCAAGGTCTCTCATTCCTTTCAAAACTTATGAATGCTTCATCCATGGGTTCTGAAAACACACCAAGTTCCTGATTGTCACTGCCAAATATGGACTTTATGAACTCCTACTTAAACTCTTTTATCTAAGCCTCTCTATTGGTTACATTCCTGAATCCTGGAAAACAGTCATTATAATGCCATTTACACAAGGGAACCCCAATCATTGTCCCAAGTAACTAGAGACCCATTAGTATCACTAGGCTGATACATAAAGCCATGAAGTGCATTATCTATGACTTCATTAATCTTGACATTGAAAATCTCTTAACCCTGGACCCTCATCAATTTGGCTTTTCAAAAAAAAGTTCCTGCTTCTTTAACCTTTTTAATTTCATTGAAAAAGTAATTGAAGCTATGGATAGTGGTCATTCTGTGCATATAATATATGTAGAACTGTCCAAGGCCTATGACACTATTTCCCATGCAGGCATTATTGACAGACATGTAAATTTGAATATAAATCCTTATACTATGCGATGAATAGCTAACTGGTTGTCTTACAGAACCCATGTAGTTAGAGTAGCAAGTGCCACTTCTGAAAGCACAGTGGTGCACAGGACTCAGTGTTGGGAGCCTTTCCTATTTGACGTATATTTCTATGAAGTTCAGGCAAGCACTTCTGACTTATGGTTAACAAAGTTTGTAGATGACTGTAAACTGAGTGTTGTTATTCAGTCTTCAGCTGACTCACAATTGCTACAACATGGTTTAGACCATGTTAACAATTAGTGTAAGGCAATGGTCTCAAATTAAATATAAAAAAAATGTTGCATAGTTCACTTTAGTAAACAAATTAGTTTCACTTACTATGTAGGAGATGCACTCCTCAAGTCAGATACTGTTATGAGATCTGTGCACTCTTGTTGATAATTCCAAATCATTTGATTATCGTGTCTCTGCAGTAGTTCATGAAGCCTTTTATCTGGTTCATCTAATTTTCAAAGGCATCGCCTCTAGATTCAAAGAAGTCATAATTCCCCTTTTCTTATATTTTACCAGACCCATTATCAAAAGTAATGCACCTTTTGGTATATATTTATCTAAAATATCACACAGCTTGAGAGACCTCAGAGATTTATATCTAAAAAGATCAGTGGCCTCTAAAATCATAGCTGTCAGGACCGCCTGGTAGCCCTTTTACTGTATTCTGTCTCTTACAGACTCCTCCATGGAGATCTATGTCTAGCCTTTCTTGCCTTGAAAAATCCAGCCCTTTGATCCTCTTTCCCTTCTTAGAATTAATAGTACATGAAATACGCATAACTAAACCTTCATCACCAGTTAAATATGACATGTTGGCATTATAGAGTCATATCACAATGTATCCCTCGCCTCTAGAAAAAACATCTGCTACATGTCTAGCAGAGTAACACCTTTGCCACCTGCAAAGTAAACCTAGGTAATTAGATAAGCAGCCTCAAATTCTCTTATGGTCTATCATGTTTTGCACTGCTTGATGATAGATGGATGTTTTGAATAGGATTTTTTGACTAGGATTCAAATGGTTGGTAGACTGATTACCTAGTACTTACATATGAAGATATGTTGAAGAGAGAAACTGCTTTAAAGCCAAAATACTGCATTGTTTAAACATACATCATGCAAGCGGATCAAAGGGCTGGATTTTTCAAGGCAAGAAAGGCTAGACATAGATCTCCATGGAGGAGTCTTTAAGAGACAGAGTACAGGATACGTGCCCAAGGAGTGGCGTACGGCAACTGTGGTACCACTCCACAAAGGCGGTGCCTCTATGGACCCTGGTAATTACCGCCCCATAAGCTTAACAAGTCTAGTCTGCAAAGCTATGGAGAGGATCATAATGGAGCTCATAAACAAAGATATAGGGGACTTGCAGACATTGGACCCGACCCAGTTTGGCTTCGTCAAGGGCAGATCATGCCTTTTGAACCTGGTCGACTTCTTCGAAACAGTCACCAAGGCCATTGATGAGGGAAAGGCAGTCCACACAGCCTACCTTGACCTTGCAAAGGCTTTTGACACAATACCCCACTCGGGTATTATAGAAAAACTTACCAGCTTAAATGTAAACCCATATGTCACAAGATGGGTTGCAAACTGGCTTAAGGACAGAACCCACAGGGTTAGCGTTGCTGGCGCTATGTCAGACTCCAAGCTGGTCACAAGTGGTGTCCCACAGGGCTCGGTCCTTGGCCCCCTATTGTTCAGCATCTACTTCTCAGAAGTACAGGCCAACATGGGAGGACTTTGGCTGACATAGTTTGCAGACGACTGCAAACTGGGCACCATAGTGGAAAGTGCATCGGACACGGATATCCTTCAGAAGGGACTCACGGAAACAGATAGCTGGTGCCAGAGCCATGGCCTGAAGTTAAACACCAAAAAATGTATAGTCATACCCTTCGGGAAAAACAAGGTAACCCCAAGCTACCATATAGGCGGCAATCCACTAAGCACAGAAGAGGCTATCAGGGACCTGGGGACCCAGGTTGACAGTGACCTTTCTTTTGACACTCACGTTGCTAAAGTGGTTAGAAAGACCTTCTACATTGCCCACCTGATCATGAAGGGATTCACATCCAGATCTAGTGAGGTCATTGTTCCCCTGTACTCTTCACTTATCAGACCAATGATCGAGTACAATGCCCCATTCGGGATGTATCTCACCCGACATCTGCAGCAATTGGAGAGACCCCAAAAGTTCCTCACCAAAAGGATAAAGGGACTCCAAAATCTGTCATATGCTGCCAGATTAAAGAAACTCCAGCTCTATTCAGTCGCATACCATCTGCTCAGAGGTGACATGTGCCTGACATACAAGGCCATGTCCAACCCGGAATTAATGGACATGCTCCACCTCAAAAAATCCAAATCCACCAAAACCACTAGAGCAAGCGACTTAAACCTTAGCACGGATATAAATAGGACGTGCTGGAGGGATAGATTTATCACTCAGAGACTCCCTATGCTGTGTGCTGTGGAATAGAGTCCCAGTCCATGTGAGGCAGAGCACATCGTTGGCTCTGTTCAAGAGAAATCTTGACCTGTGGATGGGAGATCGTAGGTTTACCCCGGGAATCATCTCTGTGTCACTGCTGGACAGAGGCACAACAAACTAATGGGCACAGTGTTTTTTCATATAAGGGGTGGCGTAAGCCACAAAACTTTGGGCTAGGCTTATAAATGCCTTAGGGCAGATAGCCTAGTATAAACCTATGAACCTATGTTGTTTGTTTTAGAATGCCTTGTTCATGCATGTTGTTTGTTTCAGAATGTCTTGTTCATAGGATCATAGAGATTAGCAGGATAGCAACAGTAAAGGGCCTTTTTAAGTCTAGCCTTGCTACCCAAATGTAATGCATCAGTTTGGATCCCATAAATTTTGTGTAGGGTATATATTACTTGGGCGTGGGTGGCCAAGCATTTACAAACTTCCATTCAAGTCATTAAAATAATTCTTGTGATTTATCCTGCCGATTAAAAGTGTATTCATACAAAACTGCAACCTGCTGGTTACACTCCCTCCACTAATACAGCTTTTGCATATTTATGCATGTTTTTATTATATATTGATTTATTTATTTTTTTGTTTGTTTATTAACAGGATAACTGAAGTGGTCTGAGAAATGCTTTCATCCATAGATAAGCCAATAGCATGATGTCATTGTGCATTTTATTAGAAGCACATATATCCTTTATTGTTGAGTTTGTCATAAAAACCAGAACAAAGAAAATGAGCATGTGTCTGTGCAGCCGAAAAAAATAAATAAACCAAAGAAATGGCTCACATAGTATAACTGGTGTAGAAGAAGTTGAAGGCAACACCCAATGTGAATTCTTCCTCTGAAGTATTGTTGATGAAATGGCAACAATATCAGAAATAATCATGGGTGACAAATCCAAGTAAAAATACATTTACTGATATAAACATAAGGAGTTAAGTGCTTTTGGCCCTAAAATCAGTGGGACTTCTTCATCCATGATTATTTTTGATGACTGCTGAGTAGTCTTGTTTTTGGACTATATTCTAATGACAGGATATACTGCAAACTTCCTCCACAATGGCCAAAAATCACTTTTGTGTCTTTTTTGGGGAGGGGTGGGTGGACTGTGGATATGTAGATATGGCTGTGTTAGTTTAATTGCTTGCAAAATATGGAACATAATGTGCTATTGATTTTTTTATATGTGGTAGGATTTAAAATATCTCATTTCATTTTTAGGAAGATGTTATTGTTCAGTTGTATTATGATGAGTAGCAAATCCAAACTTTTGGGGAATTGTTTCCTCGAATGTAGATGTTGATGCTCAGCATCCGCAACTGTAGATCCAACGATTTGTGCTTTTACTCCTCAATGTGTTTTATGATTCACATGCATGTGAGCTACAGACCATACTCCGGACAGCATTTGCATATTTACTGCCTAACTGGACACATCTAGGAATGCAGCAGTGCATTGCATTATGGCAGTGCATTATGGGATATTACTGAATTGCATAGGACTTTGCTATGTGCATTGTGCATTGTGCATTGGACATACACCAGCTATGTACAACCGCATAGTATGTTACCAAGACAAGCTGTAAAGAGCCAGCATGACAGAAGAAGAGAGAAATGAGATAATAGAGTAGTACTGAGTAGCAATAGCTTGAATTGCTGATTTGCATAGTTTGATGAAGAAAATATAACTACTACAGAAAATTGTGCTGAACAATGTACGTAGAGTAGGACACCATTAACTGTTTCTGAAATTGCTACATTTTAGGCTGAAGTTTAAATTGTGAGTGGATGAATTTGTTTTTGATATATATATATATATATATATATATATATATATATATATATATATATATATATGTATATATGTATGGGTCTACTTCATGTTACTGAATGTCCATAATGCCAAAGACGAACTCGCTGAGATGAAGATAAAATTTAAAATGCTGAACCACGTCGTTTTTGCTCATTGCAGGGAATAATGCCCTTTTCCCCACTGTAGTGTGACCCCAGAGTTGGTATATATAGTTAGAGTGGGGGTGAGGATGGGGGATATAGCCCTCCAACTAGATGGATTTCAGATAGTATGGTGTGTTGTAGTATAGTTCTAGGCACGTGTTTACTTGCCCTAAATCTGAATTAGATTCCTATGTGTATACAGTATATATATATATATATATATATATATATATATATATATATATAAACACAGACACACAGACACAGACACACACACACACACACACACACACACACACACACACACACACACACACACACACACACACACACACACACATATTACAAAGGTTTTTGTGTGTGAAATAAATGAAACAGCTTTATTAGCAGCTGCAGTTGTAGCATGTAGATGACTCAAGGGGAGGGTTTTGGTGTCTTCTGAATGAAGGCAGTAGGTAATGTCAGCTGATTTGAAAAGTATTCAAGAACACTACACTCTTCAATAAATTGCAATTTGTGTGAAAGTGTAACGAAGAAGCAGGAAGGTTTTTTTTTTTCTGCACTGGCACATACCTTGCTTTGGCAAAAGAAATGCAGTGCTGCACCCTGCTTTCGTAAGGGAAATTCAGTCTGCACATTTTTAATGCTATTTCAGCTTTTGAGTGTTCATTTTACAGTCAGTTGCTTGCATCACTTCAGCTAGAACAACACTTGGCCGAACATAAAGAGTTTGTGGTGGGAGTCGCTTCTGTTTTGTTTTCTACTTCAGTTTGAAGTGAGGTTGTTTTAGAACTTGCATAACAGTGAACTGTGGATGATCCGACATCTGTATACATCACAGAAGGAAAGACCTTTTTTTTTTGACAGTGACAACTATTTTATGAAGTGCTGTGACCTCAGAATAAAAATGAGAATAATAAGATTAGTATAGCAAAATACCCCATATGGGCAGTGCAAATGGGGATTCCCTCCCTGTAAAAGGGCTTTCTATTTCTTTCACATTTGTTCATAAAGTGACAAGATAATATGAGAAAGTACTCATGCTGTTATACATGACTTACCGTGACTGAGACATTGTGATGTAAGTTTTGATGAGCTGGTAATGCACAGTGGATACATTCACTTCTGGCTCAGATGTTAAAATGGTCCACTTAAGTATGAATCTATTTGTTCTGTGGTTGAGAGGATGGCCTCATGAGTTAAGATCCTTGCTGCATGAAACATTGTTTGGATTCTACAAGAAGCTACACTGAATCAAATGCACTTTGTCATCCCAATATTTTAACAATGCTATGCAGGAGCCATATCATGGATTCACAGCTCTCTGTCAGTGTGTATGTGTGAATGTGCACGTCTGTGTGTTATCTGAGACTGTTGTAAACTTTCTCATCTTTACTGATGTGAATAATGGAACAAAGCTGTAGAGTTTGCATGAATCTCTTATTAGCAGCATATGCATCTCAGACTACAGCATACGGTCTTTTGAAAAGGCTTGTTCAGATGCAGTATGCTTTGCAGACAAACTTACTGTTTTATTCTTAGCTGTACTGTTTATTTTTTAATCCTTTTTTGGGTAAGAAATTGTCATATAGTAAAGGCAAGGACCACATGAATGTTCTAAACAATTGATGAAAATAGCTACATTCATTCATAAATATAGGAGCAGTCTGAGCAATAAAATGCTAAGGTCTTTAAACATAATCCTCCTGTACTCATTGCTCCTGTATGCTATCACATTCTGTTTTCTTCATTGACAGAGAATTTATGCACAGAAAATAAAGACATTCAGTCTCATGCAATAATATCATTTTTAATTAATGACAAATAAATATATGTTATTGAGAATAAGGATGAACCTCTAGTGTCATTTACGAATATAGATTGCTGATTACCAAAGCCTACCATTTTACACTATAAGCCCCAACAAATCATTTCCATTTGTTCATATTTTTCTCCTGTAAATGATTTATTTCTTCTAAATCAATGACAAAAATGTAGTTTGGTTAAAAATATCTTCCAAGTGATTTGTTTACTAGCTAGTGTTATTAAACTTGCCTTTTGTAGATATTGAATATATTACTTCAGAAATGAATATGGCTAATTTAAATGTGCATGACAGTAAGTGTGACATATCCAGTTTTTTTGAGCACGTGTTAAGTTCTTTAAAATAATTGTGACATTTCCTATATTACAAAGAGTATTTATGCAAAGTTTAATCCTGGTGTTAAAGCTTGTCTATACTCAAGTAAATGTTTCTTCCCTTACTATAGCACCGTAAGATGGAACTTTTTAGAGTCATGCACACAAAAAAGTGAAAAGCCCTTCTTACGGCTGGCTTGTGAAGAGACTGCATTGATATTTATACATCAGTCTGTAATGTATAACCTAGACACTACCAAGTATAGTCTAATAACCAATCTCAGATGAAGCATTTATTGTAGACAACCTTTCAGCTAACAAAAATGCAGTAGGCATATTCCATTTAGTGGCATCACTACCTCCAACCGACTCTCCACAAAGTAATCTGCATGCATTTCCTGAGCTGGACCAGGGGGAGTAATCTGCATGCATTTCCTAAGCTGGACCAGGGGGACATCTGCCAGATGTAAGAACAGTCCCAAACATAGCCCAGGAAATAAAATACCATGTGAGGTGATGTTGACTAATCTGCCCATCCCATGAATAGAGATCATCAGGATTCTGATGCTGCAGGTCATAATAATAATAATGTCTGCTTTGTGCCTCTCTTTCTGGTTATGCAGATGACTGAGGGCATATGGAGGACGAGCCAGGTCATACTAGGCATCTCTTTCCTTAAATGTGCCAACACATGGTGCTCACTGAACTGGCCATAAAAGAAATTGGGCACTATCTTGATCACCTTTCATGCTGTATGCAAAAGATCTCCAAATGGCACTAGCAGAGGCTGCCATAGTCTCTAAATTATTCTCTTCAACTGGTGTCACCTTTACTTGGAATAAAATGGTAGTTTGTTGTAGTGCAATATATAGTTGCAATCTAGTAAGATTTGTGTAGTGTTGTAGAGGTGGCTACTTGTGTTTTAAGTTACAGATTCAATGCAGCAAAATAAAGCAGTTCATAGACATTCAAGCATTCTAACCTAATTTTCCTAGCTGTGATGTAAATAGATATCAAGGTATGCAGTTGTTGATAAGCACCACCACCACCATTTCATATGCTGAGCTATGCTGAGTTGGGAAGCTATATTGTATAGCTGACCAGCAGCAGTATTAGGAGAAGTAACAATACTTTCTGGAACCCTTGGTAGCTCTGAAGAGGTGCACAGTATTGGCAAGTGTGTGTGTGGTACGCTATGTTTGTCTACCCACCCCAAGGATGTGCAACCTTGAACAGGAGCTCTCATTACATAAGGCTAACAATATTAATAAGTGTATATGCGTGTACATATTGTATATAGTGTGTGAGGGCAACAAAATAGCACATGATATCAAGACAACTTTGCCCTGCACATGACTGTACTGTCGGTGTTTGTGTTGAGTGTATCACTCTTGTGATCTATATGGTGGCCCACTGGAGGAGGGCATATCACTGTCATGCTTTTATATATATATATATATATATATATATATATATATATATATATATATATATATATATATCCCAGCTGTACTAGCATTAACTATGATACTAGTGTTTCAGGAGGTAACAGGGGACACTGCCCTATCCTATACATATCAGAATGAGCACTATATGTAGCAATATATGGTAAGTACCTGTATGTGTTCGCACAACTGTTCTCTACAAGCATCTTCTTGTCATACAAGGTTTGATTCTCCTAGCCTTCAGATGTCTACTCTATGACCTTGCACACATCACTTAATGATGCTTTGGGGAAGTTAGGCTAGACTCTTCAATGATGTCCTGGACCACATGTCTAATAACTTCATATAAACCTAAGAATCCTACAGGTATAGTATGATTTACAAACATAACTGTCACATCAACTGTAGTAAAATTAGGCCACACCTTTGTCAGTATCTGTCATTCTATCAGTTGTAGTAGTGCACAGTCCATATCATTATGCTCTTTTTTTGTAGGTGTTTGCAGGCCTGGAGGATGGGATTTACAGTCGAGCTGTGTAAGTTTAGCACTGCAGAAAATGATGTCTTTCTACAGGAATTTGGGATGTAAGAACAAGGCTGGATAAGGAAAGAGGATGCTGTCCTACATTTTACAGGACCAGTTATGTCTTGACAGTGGTCCATGACATAAATGCTGTGATATGAACTCCAGTAGGAGTAGGACATTACAGCAGTGTCATAAATGTGCTGTAAGCATGCTACACCATGTTGACACAAAGGCATATTCCATGGCAGGGGACAGATCAGCCACAGGAGAGTTCACTTGGGAGCAGAAAGTTAATAGTATTAGACAAAGTGTCCTTTTGGTGGAAAATGACATTCCACTCATCATCGAAGGCATGGATACTGACATCTGGATACAACCCCATAAGACTAAGTGGATGATGCACTTGAGTGGTAACAAATAAAGCACATTTGTGTACAGCTGCACTGCACAAATAGACTATAGACTAACTGTGCTTTGTGTTTTGTTATATAATATTTGGTATTCAGCCATGGAAGTATGCCAGCAAAGGTAGGCTTGGTCTATATGATATGTCTTGTTGAGTCAATGCAATGGCGGCACAGCTATAGCCCAGACACTCATACTCACTCTTATGTGTCTTTTGTTGTGTGTCAACAGGACAGACCACTACAACAGCGACACCTGAATAGTTTGGGGCTGGAGAGCAGGCAGATTGGGATCCAATGCATGGGATGATGATGATGACAAGACCAAGATAACTTATTCACAATCTTCTGACACAGTGACACTGTGGGTCTTCATCCTAGGTGACCATCCATTCACAGCACAGGGTGAGGGAGTGTCCTTGTCCAAACTTGAATGTTATGCTGTATGTTGTGAGTACTCCCTATCCTCAGTAATGGTCAGTGGAACACACTATGCTCTACTTACAGCTGCTGGTCCACATAAGTACACTGCACCTAATGTGGGGTATACCTAACACTGCAGCCTTACAGGTGCACTTGATGCAGTTGTATGTCATGGTTGGTCACTGACATGCAGGCAGTTCTCAGCATGGATCACAAGATATGTCATACCATTATCCAATCCCTGTCTGATGCAAACCAGTCCAGTATGGAGCTGATTGCTATGCTGCATGTATCCATGCATGACAATGTCACCCAGCTCTGCTAGTAGCTCTGTGAGGAAATGGAGTTCAGCCTTATGAGGTCAATGATGACACATGCCACTTCTATTTCTACTTGCGTATGGAGTTTTAGCAGTGTCACCATCTTTGACCACACTGGCAGAAGTGTCTGAAGTTTTTGTAGGGTATGTATCCATGTTGGCCATGAAGGAAGACCATCACTGAGAGGATTCCTGCCTTCATTTTTGAAGTGCAAGACACTCTTTAACCCCTCATTGTGACAGGCCATGATACCAAACCTCTACTGGTAGAATATCTTTCCAGCGGACTCTGTCTTCTTTTTGGTCCTGTAGTTGCACACCATCGATGCTAGAGTGGATCCATTACCCTAGATTAGTAAGCCAACAGTGAAATTCCAAGTGAAAGACATATAGTAGCAATCGTTCCCTATCACAGGAGGAAATTAGCTCTGACACAGGGAACCTGTAAGCTCACTACTCCTGTATCAATCTTGCTTGTCATGTTCCTCCTCCCAGTTTGTAGGCTGCAATGTGTCATTGTGCTCTAAGTCCTCTTTGCTTGTCAGATGTGACAAACTCTCCTCTTTTACTTGTGGTGTATTTGGGAATATCTGATGTACAGTGTGGCGTGGCAATACCCTGACCAGCATAGCCTAATATCAATAATTAATGCACCGTCTTTGTTCTGTGTAATACCACATTCTCACTGTATGCTTGTTTGGACCCATAGTTCTAAGCTAGTAATTACTGCTTCACCTGCCCTGCATTGTACAGTTATATGGGATAGTTGTGTAGCTGCCAGTTGCTGTTGTTCCCCATGACTGATTTGGAGGAAGAGGAGAAGAGGATGATGATGATAGTGATGATGATGATGCACCCGCTCTGCTGATCATACGTGTTCTGTCCAATCATACCTGCATTGTGAGGCTAGCCAGCTTGTTTCCTCTCCTGAGTATTGTGAAGCATGCAACATGCACCTTGCATTATATCACACCATGGGACAATGAATCCCTACTATGCCATGCCAGCCTGCATATGGCTAGTTCCCATGCAACTGCACAATGCATATGATGCATCTTGTAAATGTAACCATTCTATATTTCTTTGGTGTTCCTCAAGAACACTAAAACACAAAACTCTGCCTTCGGAAGGCAGTGTTTTGTGTTTTAGTGATACTTGGTTCTATTCCTCAAGAACAGCAACTGTGCAGGTATAACCCAATATCTTAGTGCTATAATTTTTTTTATTTTTAAGACAACAGTCTGCCATACACATTACTTACATGAACTAGAATAGTCACTTGTTTGCTTTCTATACAAAACAACACACAATGCATAGTGTAGTGTGAAATTTGATGACCCATAAAACAGCAGACTTTATTACGATCATAACAGTTTCTATAATTTCCTTTTTCTAATGCTAACCTTAAAAATTAAATTCCATAAGTTATTAGCTTGGTCACAGGCTAAGAGTCATACAAGAGTCATACATGTATTGTATAGTATGCAGTGCACAACTGTGTTTGAAGCAGCTGCACACATGCCCATTGCATTTCATAGCTCCTGTTAGAGAGTATGGAGGAAAACTGCATGAAAATACATATATGCAAATGACCTTTAATAGCATGCAAATGAGAGCACATAATGAAGCTAGGGCACTGAGACATAGACACAGATGTGTGTTTGTGAAAGAAAGTCACAATCCATTGTTGTAAATGGCAGTAAATATGCAACATGCTGCTTTAGTATTAAACCAAAAAGGTAAGAGGTATTTCAGAGGAACATTTTTTTCAGTACTTCAGCAGCATTGATCCTTAATCACCATTGCTCAGTAATAAGATATGGCAGCAGACACTTCAGCTGAAAATGATAGAGAAGTACATCATATAACTCCAACTGACCTGCAGCTGATGGACAAGAAATATGATACAGGCATTGGTTGAAATGTATGGCCACTGACGGAACTGAGAGGATTGTGCTGGCTTCCTATACCCCTGAACAACAAGGTATTTGTTGCTTAGTTACAAAGTGCTTTCAAAGACAAAAAGAAGAAGCTTGGGGTTTAGTTGAGACCTTCAGTTGTAGAATATTTAGTATGTTTTTTCAGTACATAACTCTGTGTGGATGAGCATATCTATTTCCACAGTAAGCCAGAAGATATTGTACAATTCTCAGGTCTTTATAACTTATGTGTCTGTACAGCACCCTGGCAGCATCCATGATTCACACATCCTGGCATCTATTTAGTTGTTTGCTTGCTTGTTTCTTAATTGGGTAAGTAGATTGATATGTAGCCATTTTCAGCCAATACCTGGGCCATTAGGCAAGGACAGACAGACAGATTGCAAATCAGCTAACACTTGTAAACATACAAAGTTCAGTAAACGAAGCAGAGAAGTTAAGTACTTATGAAATAGTAGATATGCACACATACATTACAAACTTAATGAAGACAGAGTGGATAGATTATCTCTTTCCTCCTCTTACTATCTATCAGAACCATACATACAGCTGCCAATGTTACCTTGTCATATCTATTGGGAGAAACACAGAGAGTGCGCACGAAAAAAACATTCCCTGCACGGAGGCAGATGCACGGCTCCTAACGTGACAATTTCAAAAAAAGAAAAGAAAAGCCAGCAACTGTGAGCTGTGAAACTTAGTTTAATAAACTATAATATAGATAACCACGTGAACAGACCGGTTTCGGCTATGGTGTTTACCTAGCCTTCATCAGTGTAAAGTTACATAATTATTCTGAGGTTCTTATATAGGAAGACGTAATTCTTAACAAAATGTCATTGGTGAGCTCATACATATGCATGCATATACTCATAAATATTCATTAAGACCATGAAGAAATAAAGCACCCAATTTAACAATCCATTTTTTCTCTTTTGCATTCAGTTTGGTGTGCCATCCTGATTTATTGGTTCTGTCTCCAATTATTTTGTCAATGACTGTAAAATGAAAACTGGCTGTGTTATGTTTAAGGGTATGTTTATATAGAGCATTGTTGGGCCGTTTGCACTTGACATCACTGAGATATTCAGAGATACGCAATTTGAAAGGTCTAGATGTTTGACCAATATAAAATG
This sequence comes from Protopterus annectens, assembly GCF_019279795.1. Taxonomy (NCBI): domain Eukaryota; kingdom Metazoa; phylum Chordata; order Ceratodontiformes; family Protopteridae; genus Protopterus; species Protopterus annectens. The sequence continues at coordinate 1,444,244,924 of NC_056733.1, forward strand.
CATGACAACTGCAAGAGGCCATGTATATAACCCAGTCTGTATTGCAATGTGCAAAAAACTGAATGTCATATATATTACTGGGATTGTTACTAGAAAAGTATTTCGTTTTAGTACAAATTTACAGTTGGTGCAATGGCCACAGGACATACAGCCCACAAGTTTATCCCCTAATATAGAGGTTTGAATTATATGCAAATTTTTGGATTCTGAATGGTGCTTATAATGATTAAAGTGGGCTCAATATAAACATACCCTTAAACATAACACAGCCAGTTTTCATTTTACAGTCATTGACAAAATAATTGGAAACAGAACCAATAAACCAGGATGGCACACCAAACTGAATGCAAAAGAGGAAAAAATGGATTGTTAAATTGGGTGCTTTATTTCAGCCTGGTCATAATGAATATTTATGAGTATCTGTATGCATATTTATGAGCTCACCAATGAAATTTTGTTAAGAATTCCGTCTTACTATATAAGAACCTCAGAATAATTATGTAACTTTACACTGGTGAAGGCTAAGTAAACACCATTTCTGAAACCGGTCTGTTCATGTGGTTCTCTATATTATAGTTTATTAAACCAAGTTTCACAGCTCACAGTTGCTGCTTTTCTTTCCTTTTTTAGAAACACAGAGACAGATATAAAACTTGCAAAGCTAGCTTACTGCATCTCTTAGAAGAAGCAGCTATCTACCAGATTTTGAAGATGCCGCTGATTTGAATGCATGGGTACAGTTACAATACATCTATAGTGAATATTGATAAGGTGATAAAAACACAATTGTTTACATTCCATTTACATATTAGACAACAATTGTGTACTCAAAACCAGCTTCTGAAAATAATAATATAATGCTAAACATTTGCAAAAGATAGTCTGGTTAACCTGAGTTCAAAGTATTCATACCTGCAGTCTTTAATTAGGTGTTCATTCAGGTTTTCCTTAAATATTTTTAAGGTTGAAAATAGTTGCAGTTCTTGTAGGCAGGTTATTTCATGATGCCAGGAACATTTTCCTAGATGCCTTTTCATATACAGCTAATGCAATGTGAGGTTTATGTAAATGAATCTCAATATTTATTTCTATGAAATGTGGGGTACACATATTTCAGTTTACTGACTGATCATTTAGTACTTTAAAAGTAAAGCCCCCGGATTTACTATTCTTCCATGCAGGACTACCTTAGTCCTGCACGGAGGTGGCCATTTAGGAGCAGGATGGCAGCGTGCCATGCATATTAATGAGGTGTGCTGCCTGAGCTCCTAATCTTACATGGTGCGTGTGAGAGTGCAGGGGGCATGTCTGAGAGCAGAGCTCTCAGAATATACATGCCCCTGCAATGAAGAACAGCAGAAAGGGCTATGAAATCAGCAAGACCGCTCACAGGTGTCCACATATCCCCACCAACATTTCCCCTGGTGTACAACAGCAAGTAAATACAAATAAAATGAACAAACCTTTTATTTTTTTAAAAATCCAGTTAAAGCTAACTGTAGTTGCGCGTGTGTGCCCATCTACAGTTAATGCAGCTTAAATGGCTGAAGAGGATAACAAGGAAGATATATGTAAACGAAGCAGCATAGTAATACTGTAGTGGGCAGAGCATTTGCTTTACGAGCAGGCATTCCCGGTTTAAGTCTCACTGCAGCACATACCATTTTCCATGGAAAAGCACGTTATGACCAATATTTTCATTCCATAACCCAATAAATAACATATATTTATGAACTGGAGTACTGCAGGAAATGCACATGTGAGGTGTCAGTGTCATAATGAATAAAGCACTAGTAAGCAGGTTTAAGCACCAATAAGCAGTAGTAAGCATATTTAAGCACTAGTAAGTGAGTTTCATCCCATTTGAGTGGGAGTAAGCAATGTGCACACAGACTAAGCAATTCTGTAGCTAACTCTCTGTAAGCATATGTAACCCGAAGTTAGCATTGCTTACCCTCACGCAAACCCACGCAAACCCACTTACAAATGCTCAAATGTGCCTTAATCACTCTCCATCCAATGGCCCTTATTTTGCCCATCAGCAAAATAAACAGCCTTGCAGGTCTTGAACCCAGGACCCTATACATTATAGTCACAGTAGTTAACCACCAAGCCATTACAGCAGTACAGAAGAATGAGGTATCCGCAAACAAGTCTTCACTATAGTAAATTCACACTGAACCTGTGAAAGGAATCAGTATACAGACATATGTTCCATAGCCCACTACATAACATAAATATGTGAACTGGAGTACAGCAGTAAGCACAGAAGTCAGGTGTAATTGCAAAAGAGTGTTGAAGTTCCCAATAAAACACAAGGACCCCATACAGTGTACGTACACATGAATCATGGATACCAGGCACACATATAAGATGTAATGAATAATAAATCAATGCCAAAAAGGAAATATAATACAAAGTCAAATGTAAGCAATGCTAAGCATTGCACAGGCCAGCTTAGGAGGTGTAAGCAATGTGTAGGCCAGCTAACTCAATGTGCCCAGTGTTATATCCCTTTAAACAATGCCATCCTTAGGTAAGGAGGTTTGCCCATAGCGTAGCCTTTTCAAAACTGGCCAATCACGAAAAAGTGTGGGAAATTGGCCCTACTTAAACCCAAGAGGCAGGAATACATCTGATAACTGGTTGTAGCTTCCCTTGCAAGCACTATGTCAAGAAGGGGAGAGGGTGTGCGCTTTTGGGTGCAGTGCTGGTGCATCCAGGAGTCCAGAGTCATGGCAGGACTCCTTGTCAAAGACCATGACCAGAGACTGCTGCAGGGCTAGTGCCAGGGTTCCCAATATAAGGCGGAAGCCTGGGACTGTCTCACCCGTGACCTCACCAGTGCCACTGGCATACCCTGAACTGGTGAGCAGGTCAGGCATCACTATGCTGACCTGAAGCAGTGTAAGGAGGACCTCCTGGATCAGTGGATCCAAGAGGTTAGAACGGCAGGGGCTGTACCAGCTGTGTGTGTAAGTATCACCCCACTATGTGTGTATTAATTGCCAGCTCATGTATATCATGGATAGGTATGGCTAAATTTTCCTCTTATGTCCTCCACAGCTGCAAGTGAGTGGGCCATGAACCAGGAGGCCCATGGAAGTCACCTGGAGAGGTTGGGATGCGAGGCAGGTCAGTAATACTCTCGCATTTACTGTCATAGGAAATAAATCTAAAAGTATTAGTAAATTAATTGCCTGTAAAAAACCTGTATTGTATAAGGCAAGTACTGCATACACCAGAGAATATGGCAGGAAGAGTCTCATATAGTTTGTATGTGAAAAAAAGTGTAATAGCCTGACAATAAAGGTCTAACTGCTGGACTGCATGTGTATACTCTAGTATCATATGGTAATGTAGATTTGCAATAATGTGATAGTACTGTTGTATAATAAGCATTACCCACACCATGCACCATAAATAGAATGTGTAGGAATGCCTGTATATGACTGGTGTAATCCCCAGAGACTATTCAGTACAACTAAGAGACACATAGACAGAAAACAGGGAAAATGCAGACAACAAAACCCGAATAGCACATGCAATGCAACTGAGATGTGAACTGTTGTTATTTTAGCACACACAGACATGGTTCAAATCCTGCCAGTGGTAGTAGTCTGCATACAGAATCATACCCCACAACTGTATAGATGAGACCAGAATGTCCAGTATATGGGCTCATATCTGCTGCATGACCCCTGTCCCCCTGGTAAGTCTGTGGGATGAACTGAGATGTTTAGCCAGCAAACAGGGAATACAAGTGATTGTCCAACATCTATGTGAACAAACCTGTCACTGTAGCAACTCCTGAAACTGTTAAAAGAGAGTAATAAGCCATGTATGTCATATCTACACTCCCATGTTGTCAAGCTGTGACCAGAGTGTGTACGGTAACAGAGTGAGATATATGTGCACACTACTAATGTGTAATCTGGAACTTTTTGTGGCAACATTCAGGTAGTGCTAACAAACATTGCTCCCACAGGTACATCAGGTACGAACACTGTGCTGAAAAATAAAAAAAATATACCCTGTACAGGTACTGTTTACTCTGGTATTGTAGGGAATTGTGAGTGTTGCAGTTTCTCTGTATAATAAAGTATCACTGATCACTGTCACCCACACTGTGCTACATAATATAACTGTGTAGGAAAGCATGTATATGTGTGTGTCAAGTCACTAAAGGTTGAAGAGAGCAATATTCTAGATATGTCTCGGTACACCTGCTTGTGGTCAACACATGGCCAGAGTCTGTGCAGAAAGAGTTGGATAGCTATGTGTGCAACATCAACCCAGAATCGGGGAATATGTGTAGAAACAGTTAGTATTAACATACATCCCCTCCACAGGTATACCATGTAAGAGGTGTATACTGTAGGTAAAACCAGTCCATGTATAATGACGACAACAGCCGTATCACTGTCCATACTAAGGCTATAGAGTAGTGTAGTAAGACATGTAAGGTACAGATAACAGCACTGACTAGGAAAGTAATGTGGACTACAAGAATATATTAGTTGCTAATTGATATCTTTCTCTCCCCCCCACCATATCTCCAACAATAAACAACATATTCACCCCAACAGGTATGCAATGACTCCAATGTTCTGATAATGCCCTATTGTTTGATAAATATTTTAATTGTTTCCATGCATGTGCTGTATTGAATTATACAAACATTAGTGGCATGGTGCCATCAGTGAACCTTCATGCTGTTCTTAATACTAGTGTGGTCCCATATATGCATGTGTTCTGTTTGCTATGCAACTGTTCTGTACCTGGTGTCTGGATTAATGGGAATATCTATGCATGCTGTTATACCTAACCCTGGAATGTGTTGATTATTACGAACCCACATATGATGATAAACTCTAACCACTATAGCACATTTGGAAAGGCTGGTCCCAGCGGACCCACCAGTCCAACCTCAGCTGGCCATGGCACCGGGCACCAGCATGTCTGGGGCCCAACCCGGGACCGCCCTGTCCATTGGTCCTGCACCACCTTCAGGTGGAATTGCCTCAGGGGATGGGGCTCGCCCCCTCTGGGAGCGGGCGTGGACAGGAACCTGTCACCCATCGCCAGGTCCTGGGTTGCGGTGCTTAGTGAGCTCAACCAGCAGCTTGGTGATCTGCTATGCCAGCTCGAGGGCCATGTGTCATGACTAGAGGGTCAGGTTGGCTCTGCGACTCAGCTCCAGCACAGCCACCTTCGGGGCTGTGAAGGTGCAGTGGTGACTGCCCATGGGTGGGGACCTCAGTCAAATTGTTTCCACTAGGGGGCTCATGGGCTTCTGATTTCCCAACACCCCTCACCATCATGGTGTTTACCCCCCGCATGTTTCACATACCGCCCCTGTATGCATCTTGTTTGTCTTGTCTGTTAACCTACCCAACCTACCTCCCCAAATATACCTACTATCCCTCCTCAACATCCCACTCTCCCCTGAAAAACAAAAGAAAAAAAGGGCAATCTGTTCCCAAAAAAAAATCTCACCCCATACATGGCTGTCCATTTTGCACACGTGTTCACTGGACACATATAATCAGGTCTAATTGGCATCACAACTTATTATTGTTGTCCTTACCCCTCTCCCAGGGGTTTGAGTGCCCAAATCTACCACCAGATTCAGTGTATATGCACAGCTGTTGCTGTAGAAGAAATGGGCAGCCATGGACCTTCCCCACACCCTTCCTGCACATCCCTAGCTATTTTTCCTACTGACTTCCTTCTTTGTGCCTCTTTTTCACCACCTTCCTATCAACCCTTTTTCTTTTCTTTTAAAGAAATTACTATGGGGGTGAGTGGGAGTAAGCACTTTTAAGCAGCAGTAAGCGGGTTTAAGCCTGTTTGCATGGGGGTAAGCAATGCCTACACAGGTTAAGCAATTTAGAAGCTAACTGAGTATAAGAAACAGTAACCGGAAGTTAGCAGTGCTTACCTCCATGCAAACTCACACAAATCCACTTACAACTGCTCAAAAGTGCCTTAATCACTCTGCATCCAACTGCCCTAGTTCTGCCCAGCATTTCTGATGGGTGTCATCAGGCACGTCTCCAGTGCATATCCAGCATCCCCCACTAGGTGACCGTGAGGGATGTCCCCATTTGCAAATCTCTGGTACAGCTGCGTAAGATGCCAGATGTGGGAATCGTGATAGCTTCCAGGGCAGGCAGCGCACACATTCATTATTATTCCCTGGGCATTGCACATGACCTGGCAGTTGATGGAGGGGAAGCCCTTGCAGTTGATATAGACCCTACCCCGCTCACTGGGTGGTTGTTTAATGCATATGTGTGTGCAGTCTATAGCACCCACTACCCCAGGGTATTCTGCTGTTTGGTGGAACAGTTGCATATTGCTGGCCAACTCCTCACAGGTGTTGGGGAAATATACGTGCTCAACGCATGTGCTGACATGGCGTCCAGGAAATGGTGGAGTACCCTGGATGCTGATGCCTGTGAGATCCCCATCATATACCCAGTTGGCCTTTGGAAGGTACCTGTAGCTAGTATTCGTAGGCCTACACATACCTTGGTATCCACTGGGATGGGTTCCCCTCTGTTAGTTCTGTGTGTCAGGCATGGCCAGCATGGCTCAACGATTTGCTGTAGGAGGTCCCTGTTCACCCTATAGCACTCCACTATCTCCAGCTCATGTATCGCCTGGTAGGTTACCCTGGGTATATACACTCTTCTTCATCTCCTTACTGTGGGTTGGTCAACAGCAGTCACATCCTCACCTCCCTCAGCCTCTTCAACAAGTTGTTGTATGATAGCTATTGCAGCCCCTATCATTTTGTTGTTTTGTGTGTTAAAACTTCCCTGCTTGTATACACCGGTGGTCTAGAGTATGGGAAAAACCAGAGTGAAAGGTGTTTGCATAGTTTATAGCAGTGTTCTGGGCTGGGCTCGTCTGCTGTCTGTGTAATTGGCTGATTTTGATTAATTTCACCTACCAGCTATGCTAGTTCTCCTTTTTTAACTTCCTACTACTGTTTTCCCTTCCCATTGCCTTCCTGTTTAAGCCCAGGGGCACACCACGCAAACACAGTGCTCAAATGTGCACAGAGCAACTATTTCCTGGTTTACCTTTTTTTTTTCTTTCAAACCCGGTACGCGGTGCACACACCCGCTTAGGCAATGTAAAGAGTCCTAGCCAGACTCAGACACACCCCCTTGCCTAACTGTGCTTAGCTAGGAGCAAACCTGAGCCACAAGGCTCCAATCCGCTTACAGTATGCCTGACACACACACCTATGAAGTCAGCTAACTCCTAGGCTTGCATCAATCTATTCCTGCTTTTACACTGTTGGGAGCTGACTAGCATGCTGGGGAAATCTGGGATTCACTATCATTCCCCTCATTTGCATAGGATTGCCTGCTAATGCATAGTTACATGTCTCACACTGAGCATCCCCCCTTAGCAACCACTACTCACTGGCCATGTTGACTTCTGCCTGCCATTGACTTGAATGGCAGAATAGTGATTTTAGTTAGAATGCTTATTTTTGGTTTCTTTTCTTGTTTTCCACCCGATCCCATTTGCGTGCCCCTGCCCTACACTTAAACAGCTGAGATCACTAAGAAAAATAAAAGTTGATTTTTTTTAATTTTTTTAAGCTTTCAATGCCAGTGGCCTTATACTTGGCCATTGGCATGCTTCCTGAATGATATGCACCCTTTATTTGGAGCTGTCACGGCTCCATTTTGGAATTTGCAGAAATGTACTCAGTTACTAACCGAGTACATTTCTGCAGATTACACTGCACGGCTGGTTTCTAGCTTCCTGGATCACAAATTCACCTCATTTTATTATATTTTTATTTATTTTGCATTTGTTAACCGGGCTAGTCTAACTGGATATATTTCCATTTTAATTAGAGGCCCGGGGAGAAAAGCTCCAAACATAGCACAAAATATCATATACAGATGTATAACAAATAAAGTAGGAGGAAATTAGAATACAAAAAAGGAGTCTAGAAGAAAGAAGTACAATACTAAGAAGGATGAGAATATAGGATTACATAAGTCATCTTACAACATGATATATGAGGTACTTTAGAGTTCATTGATAGATTAAATAAATACTGGAAGTTATATTAATCTTACTAGTAGCAGTTATTGCATACCAAGGGGTATGCAGAGTATGATTTTGTATCCAGAGGCAGTGTGAAGATAGAAGTAGGGAATGGTTGAAGATTAGTCAGGGTTACTGCAGGGACATAACCAGTGAGTTTTTAGGTGTCTTGAGTTTTTGCTTAAAGAGTGACAGTGAAGGTAGTAGAGTTAGATCTGTTGGTAGAAAGTTCCAGTTTTTTCCAGCAGTATTGGAGAAAAGGGTATCACCTGCCAAGTTATTGGACTTGCTTATGCTAGCAAGCAGTTTGCTAGAAGAGAGTAGGGAATTAAGATTATTATAAGGGGTAATGAGGTTAGCAAGTATAGGAGTATTATTTGGTTGGTAAAAGATCTTACGGGCAATGGTAAGGTGGGAAAAAAATCAGAATGTTATGAATTTCAAGCCAATCTAGCTGCTTTAGATCCAGACAGTGGTGAGTTTGAAATGCATTACCAGTGAAAATCTGGCAATATTGTTGTAGGAGCTTGCTAGTTTGAGAAGATTATTTTTTTTAGATTAGTGTAAACAGGTGTGGTGTAAAGAAGAGTTGAGATTAAATGAGAGTGGGCAATAGTGGTTCTAGCTGTTGGAGTTAAGAAGGGTTTGATTCTATATAAGGAGCACATTTTTCTGTTTACTGTTTGTATGCTGTTATTTATATCAAATTCAAGGTTGTTGTCAATTGTGACTCCTAATAGTTTGGTGGTAGAGTTGGGGACGATAAGGGTGCCATTGTTGGATTTGACAGAGAAGTCTATAGGAGAGGACCTACTGGTAGGTGTAAAAAGTAGGAGCTTAGTATTTTTGGCATTCAAAAGAAGGCAGTGTTTCAAGAACCAAACTTCTACTGAGTTGAATACTTTTTGAGTTAGTGAATGTAGTTCAGAAATGGAGTTGGCAGAACATATAAGCGTGAAATCATCGGCATATTGTATACAGGTGGCTTCAGGGATTGCTACATGAAGGTCATTGATGAATAATGAAAAAAGAAGAGGTCCTAAAATGGAGCCCTGAGGGACTCCAAGGGTGACTGGCAGGTGGGATGATAGTTTATTTTCCCAGAGAACTGCCTGCTGCCTATTGCTGAGGTAGGACTTAAACCATTGTATAGCTAGGGTATCCAGAGAAAGAGATTCAAGAGTATTTATAAGCAGGGGGTGGTTTACCATATCAAAAGCCTTTGAAAGGTCGATGAAGAGAGCAGAAGAGAGGATGTTGTTGTTATTACGGTTCTTATTAATGGAGTCGGTGAAAGATAGCAGAGCGGTGGTAGTGCTATGAAATGGCCTAAAGCTATGCTGGCAGTTAGCCAGTATGTTGTGTTTAGTTAAGTGGTCTAATAGCTGGTGGTGAATGCATTTTTCCATGACTTTTGCTAAAAGTGATAGTAGAGCTATCGGCCTGTAGTTAGAGTAATCATTAGATTTACCACCTTTATGTAGGGGAATGATGTGGCAGATTTTCCATATGTCTGGGATGATTCCCTCATTAATGGTTCTGCTAATTAGGATGGATATGGGAAAGGCAACTACTTTGGCTGCTCTTTGCAAATATTCAGAAGGTAACTGGTTGGCTGAAGGAGTACGAGGCTTAAGTTTTAGTAAGATTTTGTAGATGAGAGTGGTTGAGATAGGTTGAAATTGGAATGTTGGTAAAAATCCAGGTAAAGAGGTTGGGAGCCTTGTGTTATCAGTGGAAAGCTGGCTAGCTAGGGATTGCATGGTCTCTGTGAATTAGGTGTTGCAGTTGTTGGCCGTTTGATGTGGGGTATTATGATCAGCATCTTGAGGGGATGGTGTGCTAGAGTGGCCAGGGTGAAGGAGACTATTTAAGCTAGTCCAAAATTTCTGTGGATTCTTTTGGTGTGTTTGCTGTAGTTTACAATAGTAGTTCTTTTTGTCAGTGAGTATAGCTTTTTTGTTATATTTCGTAGCTGTCTGAAAGTTTGTTGTTCAGGGGAAGTTCTGTTAGCTCTCTACTTAGCCCATGATTTGTTTCTAAGTAGAATTTTCTGTCTGGTTTCTTTTGAAAGCCAAGGGGCTGGTTTGGATTTCATTCTAATAGATCATTTAGATGCGTGCTCATCGAGGATTGCTAGAAATTTAGAGTTAAAATATTTAACGGCCTCATCTAATGGGAGAATTTTTAGAGGTTTCCAGTCACAGGCATTGAGTTCATTTTGGAATAGTACAGGGTTAAAGTGTTTCTTGGTTCATGAGATTCTATAAGTAGGGGAGTTAGAAATGTCATTCTTTTGTCTTATAATGTAAGTTAGAGTATGATCACTTAGATCATCTGGTAAAGTTCCTACATTGTAAGTATGTGGATGTTTATTAATAAGTATCCAGTCTAAGGTGCTCTCTTTTTTGGTTGGCTTGTTAATTCTGGTAGTTGAGGTAATAGTTTGAATAAAGCCATAGAGATTAATATGTGAGGAAGGATTATTAGTATTGACAGTTTTCAAGTCAGTGTTAAAGTCACCTAGTATTATTGTTTCTTGTGGGTAAGTTGAGGACACCCAGCTAAGAATATCTTCTATTATAATGTTGTTATTGCCGGGGGTAGGTAGATACAGATGACATAAAGGGATTTGTTAGGGTTGATTTGAGGTCTGGAGATGAGGACTTCAACCATACTGTCCAGAGGTGGGTTATAAGTTATAGAGGAGATCTGTAGGCCATTTTTATATAGGAGTACTACTCCCCCACCCTTATGTTTTAAGCGGTCTTGTTTCAATATGATATAGCCTGGGGAGATAATTTCATTATTCTTAGTTCCAGGTTTTAACCAAGTTTCTGTAAGGCAGAAGATGTCAAAGGAGTGAATATCAAGGAGGGCGTGGAGATGGGCAATTTTGTTGTTGATACTGCGGATATTGAGATGTCCTATTAGTAAAGAGTTGGAGAGTTTGGTCTGGGTTGGAAGGCTTGAGGGTGTGGTGCAGTGAATATTTACTGTAGAGGGATTGGTTGGGCCAGGATTATGGTGGATGTCCCCATCATGTAAGGTGGGGTTATTTAGCTTAAATACAGGGTTGTATGAATAGTTAGTTTGAAGTTTCCCTTTTCTTACTAAGAGGTTATTGTACTTAATGTGTGTGCATCGATGGAATTGAGGTAGCAGATAACAGGGAGTGGAGATGATGTTAATGTGAATATGAGAGTGGGGGATATCATGAATGGTTGTTTGTTTTGGAGAGTAGTTATGGTGGAAGTAATCAGACTTTTCAAAACACGTTAGGAGATAGGCAGAGGTGAGGGCAGGTAAAAATGTGGTTAAGAGTATTAAGTCGGTTAGGATAACTTTAATTTTAGTTTGCATATTGTTATGAATACCTATACAAATATAATGGAGGTAGAATGGGATAAGAAAATAAAGAACTAGTGAGAGTGGGAGAGACTTAAGGAGAGGGAGGAGTAGTGCTATAGGGTATGGAAAAGCACTTTAAGTAGAGATACTAGACAGAGTTAGAGGAGGAGGGTGTATCTAAGTGGAGCAAGTGGTTGGAGCAAATGATTGATTGGATGAGAGACAGGGTGTGATTTAGGAAGTATAAGTTTAGGAACACTGGGGTGGGTGGAATTTGGGGGTAGGGTAGAGGAGTGGAGTGAGCCCTCAGGGTGAATGGAGTGGGCTCAGACAAGAAGACAGGTTTTGAGGGAAAATAAATCAGTGATTTGGGAGGTAAGTCCAAAGTAAGGTATCTAGGAGGTCAGAGACTAAAATAGCAGAGGGAAAGGAGAGCTGACTAAGGGTTGATTCAGAGGCAAAGAAATAGGTTCAGGAGTAATAGAAGTAAGAGGGAGACTAAAATAAAGTTTAAAGGCTGAAATATAGGAGCAAGGTAAGTGATGGGTAAATAGGTAGAACTACTGCCCTCTAATGGTCATTACAGGTAATGTAAGTAGAGTCTACCAAAAGGGGTTTTAAAGAGACTAGGGGATGACAGAGGTGAGAAGAATAAAATATAATTTACAAGCGGGGGGAGAGTTTTAGGAGAGAGGTTAAGGACGGTATAGGGAATGTGACTATAAGAGACAATATGGGGGGGTTAACTCTAGCAGGGAGGATGTAATATAATAAGAGACTATGGCTGCTGATAGTCCTGCAGGGAACACTCACTTAAACAAAATAAGACAGGAGTTTATTGCAGTTTAAGACAGTAGGAGTATTTTTGTGCATACTTCCAAATAACTATTCCTGCTTTTCAAGGCAGTGCAACATATGGAAGACAAGACTCTTTCCCATCTCAGCAGTAGGTATCAGACACTTTACAGAATTTAGGATTACCTCTTGGCCTCAGGTAGATAGCAGGACACTGAAGCTAGGGGGTATGCACTGGCAGGTGGGTTGCATGCTTAAAGGAAGCAGAAAGGAAAAGGTTATGAAAACTGCTCTATAGATGCCCAAGTAAAATTAAAGCAACGGCAGTTTTACTCCGATGTAGTTAAATACACTGTATGCAAAAAAGGCTTCAGAGTAGCAGTTAGTCATAAACTAAAAAACATTTAAATATCAATGTCTAAATAACCATGAAAATCATTGAGTAGCTTTTAAATGGCAATTAGACAGTATCAAATTGTCAGCGATAACATCCAGCTAGAATATGATGTAACTAGGCATGCTCTAGGTTAAAATATACAAAATAGCCTATCTATATGCTTATATACAAGTCTGGCACTTTAACAGTAGTCTAGATAGACAATGTGGCAGCACAAATTAAAAAAAAAATGGCTCATAAAGACAAACAGTAAAAAATCAACCTGTAAGTTATGAGTAAACTCAGTCATATCTAGGCAAGACTGCTAAGAAGTGATTCAGTTAAACAGCCATTAGAAAAAAGATGCCAGACTGCAGCATATCCTGAGGGTTGAAACACTGGGGGTGAGAGTTTCTCAGGACTTGTTAAAGAAGCAATATAACAGCTGAGAGACTGCTTGCCTACGCAGATCCTGCTGTGCTGAGTTAAATAGAGCAAGTGGTTGGAGCAAATGATTGATTGGATGAGAGACAGGGTGTGATTTAGGAAGTATAAGTTTAGGAACACTGGGGTGGGTGGAATTTGGGGGTAGGGTAGAGGAGCGGAGTGAGCCCTCAGGGTGAACGGAGCGGGCTCAGACAAGAAGACAGGTTTTGAGGGAAAATAAATCAGTGATTTGGGAGGTAAGTCCAAAGTAAGGTATCTAGGAGGTCAGAGACTAAAATAGCAGAGGGAAAGGAGAGCTGACTAAGGATTGATTCAGAGGCAAAGAAATAGGTTCAGGAGTAATAGAAGTAAGAGGGAGACTAAAATAAAGTTTAAAGGCTGAAATATAGGAGCAAGGTAAGTGATGGGTAAATAGGTAGAACTACTGCCCTCTAATGGTCATTACAGGTAATGTAAGTAGAGTCTACCAAAAGGGGTTTTAAAGAGACTAGGGGATGGCAGAGGTGAGAAGAATAAAATATAATTTACAAGCGGGGGGAGAGTTTTAGGAGAGAGGTTAAGGACGGTATAGGGAATGTGACTATAAGAGACAATATGGGGGGGTTAACTCTAGCAGGGAGGATGTAATATAATAAGAGACTATGGCTGCTGATAGTCCTGCAGGGAACACTCACTTAAACAAAATAAGACAGGAGTTTTTTGCAGTTTAAGACAGTAGGAGTATTTTTGTACATACTTCCAAATAACTATTCCTGCTTTTCAAGGCAGTGCAACATATGGAAGACAAGACTCTTTCCCATCTCAGCAGTAGGTATCAGACACTTTACAGAATTTAGGATTACCTCTTGGCCTCAGGTAGATAGCAGGACACTGAAGCTAGGGGGTATGCACTGGCAGGTGGGTTGCATGCTTAAAGGAAGCAGAAAGGAAAAGGTTAAGAAAACTGCTCTATAGATGCCCAAGTAAAATTAAAGCAACGGCAGTTTTACTCCGATGTAGTTAAATACACTGTATGCAAAAAAGGCTTCAGAGTAGCAGTTAGTCATAAACTAAAAAACATTTAAATATCAATGTCTAAATAACCATGAAAATCATTGAGTAGCTTTTAAATGGCAATTAGACAGTATCAAATTGTCAGCGATAAAATCCAGCTAGAATATGATGTAACTAGGCATGCTCTAGGTTAAAATATACAAAATAGCCTATCTATATGCTTATATACAAGTCTGGCACTTTAACAGTAGTCTAGATAGACAATGTGGCAGCACAAATTAAAAAAAAAAAATGGCTCATAAAGACAAACAGTAAAAAATCAACCTGTAAGTTATGAGTAAACTCAGTCATATCTAGGCAAGACTGCTAAGAAGCGATTCAGTTAAACAGCCATTAGAAAAAAGATGCCAGACTGCAGCATATCCTGAGGGTTGAAACACTGGGGGTGAGAGTTTCTCAGGACTTGTTAAATAAGCAATATAACAGCTGAGAGACTGCTTGCCTACGCAGATCCTGCTGTGCTGAGTTAAATATAGCTCAAGCACAATGCTAATAAGGGTAAAACATAAACCTTGTTGTTTTTCTATTAAATTTAATTGTAGGGCAGAAGTTTTAGGAGAGTAGGGTGGAAGTGTCTGTTCCAATACTGAAACATTGCATGTTCACCATTAGGAAATAGCACACAAGCGAGCACTGGTTTTCTAATTAATTTAGTTGAAAGCTGAAGTAATTTAGAGATTTAGGGTAAAAGTATCTGTACCACTACTTAAACATTGCTAGTTCATCAGTTGGGAAATACCACATGAGTGAACAATGGTGTTAAAAATAAGCCAATTTAAATCTTAATTGTAGGAAATAAGGGAAATAGAAGTAAATGCAATACTCGTTCAGCACTTAAGCGCAGTAAAGGAAAGCGCGCAAATGAGTCCCTTTATCAATCAGGTAAGACCTTAAAAGGATACCAGTATAGCTCATTTGCATGGATTTCTCCTGCAGGTGGGGTAATTTGCATACAGGGGCTGAGTCCGTGCAGGACTAGTGCAGGAGCAATCGTGCATGCCCCTGCAGGTTATTCCTGGATCACACGGCAGACATATTGCCTGCTAGAGCTCCTGCACTAATCCTGCACAGTGTGCAAGTCTTGCAGAATCCAGGGGAAGGTGTTTATCAGAAATGAAGGCTTAACAGAATTTGAAGCTCATTTAGATTTTTATAATGTATAACTATGGTGCTCATTACTATCTGCCTGGAGAATAAACTTTAAAGTCGAATTCTCAGTATTTGAAACAGCTAAGTATTCTACGCAGATATGACAGCAATGGTTAGTATACGTATTCTGAACTTGGATTAAGTACATTAAAAGAAATCGTCTTCATAGCTTCTAAAGTTAAATACAATAGAAATTTCATAAGCTCTTTTCAGGCATAACAAACCTACTTTATGCCGAGCACCTTAAAGCCCTATCCCCCTACTCATTCTCCTATAGATTGCTGGGGGGTAATTGCCTGGCTTACAATGCATCCGAAAACCCCACACATATGAATCACCTGCATATCCATAAGTCAAACAGTACCATAAATACAAGGTCTGGGAACCTGAAATTTGTCTGTGACTTAAACAGAACCTGCTGGAGAAACATATATGTGTCCCAGAGACTGCCCCTCCTATGGAACAGGCTTCCTATCCACATGAAGCTGAGTTTGTCTATTACCCAAATTAAGCACAACCTAGACCAGTAGATGGGGAATAAGAAATTTACACTGGGTCCGGCAGCAATGTCTTATGGACAAAGGTAACTTATAAATGCCTGTCCTTCAGTGTCCTATTTGGATACAGGATGTCATTATTCGTTCAAGAAAACTTAGGGTTAGAATAGCCCCACAGGTCATTAGCCTATTAATAATCTATGAATCTAAAACCTTAGATGTTATTTATCATTTCAAACAAATACAGAATGTCTGATAAAGTGCAAGTCCCAGATGTTTTTGTTGTATAGCAGTTGGTATGAAATTACCAATGGGATCTTCAATGTACAGAGCTGATTGTGTAGCTATAATTTTAGCTGTACCAAATATCATAGTGGTTGATTTTTGGGAATTAATGGACAATCCATTTCTAGTGCACCAATTCTAGAAAACTTCAAAATCTTTTTTAATGAGTTAAGGTTGCTAAGTGAATGGTGTATCCGATAAGACTAATGCCATATATACACAACTATACTTATTCGAGTTAGTTTCTAGGCTTTATCAAGACTCAATGTTCATATTTTAGTCAACAACCTCATTAGAGATCACAATCCACCTTTGTCAACCTAGATAATGACTCATATACTTTTTATCAGTGCCATAAATCAACTATATTCTTGAATACCACTAAACTATTCTTCTGTCTAAGGCCCACTGAAAGTGAATTTCATCTTCTTCTTCTCCCAGCTCTGTTTTGGAAGTAGCTATTTCCTAATTTTGTATTTTTAAATTCAAGTCTAATAGCAGATGGTTATTTCTGGTGCTGTTTTCATGCCATAAAAAGGTAATCCCCATTAAATAACTTAGATCAGGATTTTTTGAACATTTATAATTCCAGATTGGATCACCCCCTAGGTTTTCTATAGAAAGAAGACTATAAATTAAGTCTCTTCACTCTATCCTCATATGTGAAGTTTGTTAGTCCTTGTAAAAACTCTCTAAACTTTCTCCAACCTAACAACAATCTTTTCTGAAGTAAACATCAACAGAACAGTTTAAAGGGACGGGTATATCCCACAGGTTCTAGATATTCTGGTATGATGCCAGTATTTTCATTATGGGGGTAATAAATAATTGCTGACCATGAGGTGGATATGGCCATTCTAATACTAAATGGGATATGTTAGTTTGAGGGCAAAAAGGAAAATAGGCTAGGCTTAAAATGGCCCACACGGGCAGCTAGCCTCGTACTTACCTCTGAATCTAAACACAGACTCCTGAGCCTTCCTGCATAAGAGATCTAATAATTGTTTTATAAACAGGATAAAACAGAGTCTTCTATGGAAAAAAACAACTCTTAATAAAATTCTTATAGATGAATACATATTTTTAAGAATTTTATTCCCATGTCCTTCAGATTTCATTTTCTTATAGGAAATAATTCCTAAGTCTTTGTAGACAAGACTTTCCTTAATAACTGTACCATTCATACTATATGGATATGATAAATAATGGTTTCCCTAATGCAATACATTCCCCTTCGTCTTATTGAATTTATTACGATTTGTCTGAGTCCATCCAATTAAGGAATCTAGGTAGCATTGAGCTACGTTTTGAGCTTTAATTGAGGTCTCCATCCCAGCAATCTTGGCATCAGTAGTAAACATTACAACCCAACATGTGTCTGCAGCTGGAAAAGAAGGCATGAAAATATGGTAAAGAAAAGGACCCAGAATTGATCACTGGGGAACTTCTCAAGTTATAACATATTCTGTAGACTTTATAGCCCTGAATTTTCACTTGAGTTGTCCTATTGTATAACCAGTTTTCTATAATTTTTTTTAAAATGACAGTTAAATTTCCACTCTTCCAGAACTTTTATTAGTTGTTCATGAGCAGCGATGTTGAAAGACTAAACTGTCAGATCCAAACTGAAAGTCTCAACAACTTCTGTATAAAGTCTTATATTTGTTCATAGTAGATGATCCCTTAAAGAATGCATGTTGGTGGATGTCATAATAAATTTCTCTTTGTGAGTTCTGAATTCTAGTTACCAAAATTTTGTCAAAGCATTTACCAATTATACCTGTTAAACTTATAGGCCTAATTATATTATGTTAATCATTCATATAAAGTTAAATTATAAGGGGACTGATATCTATGAGATACCTTTACAAAGAAACAGAGTACCAAAAAAGAAGTAATGTTCTAGTATTGCAAAAGTTATGTATGTATGTAATATAACTTTCAAGTCACACAACTTCTTCCAGTAAGAAACTATAATGTGTGTTTGTTAGTCAAAAGTATATGAGTAACTATTTGAAAGGGTCTTTTTACATCCATAAAGATTGACTTGTTTAGCAGGCCATTGCCCATGTTGGTGTATATTTCAGTGGTTAATGTAAACACATCTGTATAAGTATTGTATTTCAGTTGAAATCCATGTCTTTGCAGCTAAGCAGTAACATCAGGAGACAATACAATTAATTTGTATCTCCACTTTGACATGATGAACCTGTACATCTCCACCAAATTGATAAGTGTATTACAATCTGGCAACTATTGTTGTATTGAGTGTGTGCACATGACTAACTCAAAATATGTCCTTGCAGTATTTCAATTAATGCAGAATATCAGCTGTAACCTTAATTGATGATGCCCATATGGAGTCCGCTCACATCATTAACAGAGGAAAACACCACCTGTGCTCAAACTAGAAACAGCATGCCTTCTGTTTTCAGCTTACTGAAGTCCAGGTTCTGCTGCCTAGAAATGTTTGTAGGTTCAGCACTATGCCCAAGGCATAACATACAACCTGCTCAGTCACTATGCTAATGTCCTCTCATTAATGGCAAAAAGGCAGAGAGATTGTAAGAAGCATTTGCAACAAACACAGCTACACAGCAGTGGACATGATATATGGCAGCACAGGCCAAGAGGTTGCATCTAGTCCAACACTATGGGCTCTGATAAAAAAAAAAAATGCAGTGTCACACACAGAACAAACATGAGACACATGTTGTTATGTTAAGGCTGTGATGTGCAGTGCATGGTTGAGTTACACTTTGCATCAGAAATTCTATATATATCACATAGAAGGAATGGTAGAGTGGGATGCATTCATCTTTTCATATGTGTCAAAAGCAACAGTACTATATGGCTTTCAAAACAATATTATGAAGGACATATCAATGGATGAAGGGAGGTAGGGGGCACCTGGGGAGGTAGTCAGTGTGAAAGTCCATATCATCCTGTTATTGGGGGATCGGATGGAGGGAGAGAGGAATAACTGTGAGCATGAGACAGGACCAATGTGCTGGCTTGATGGGGCAGGACTACAGGCATGGGGCTGTGGGAAAGTAACAAAAATGGAATCTGCTTGTAAGGTATCCTTCCCTTGGAAACTCTCACCATTCATAATTCAGAGTGGTACAGTGTAACACTCCTTTCAAAGCTGTAGATGCACTCATGACTATGGGCAACACTAGTTGTTCATATAGTGGCAGCAGTAGTGGTCCTCTTCTTCTGAATAGATATGGCAGGAATGTGTGCCACCATAACCTTTATGAGACCTATCATGACGTCTTATTGAATGCCATACGATAAACTAGCTATTTCCATTCCAAGCTGTATAACTGCAGACGAGATCTAGGTGATAGTCCTGCACATCTGCAGATTAAGACCTAGTGCACCCTTGTGCAGCCCAAATATCAGGAGGAAAGCTGTATCGTGACACAGCAGGGAATCCTTGCTGGCTGTTGATTTGTAAATATTCCCACATTAGATGCAGTGTACTCTCAGATGGTGTAGCCACAGCAGGAGAAGGCCTGGTGCTTTTAGTCATCTGAAAGCCCACAATTTAGAATATAGGTGCTATCGCTATACAATCTCAAGCTCACTTATAGGTGAGACTGTACCTGCATAACTGGTGGAAAACCATCAAGGATGGAGATTGTCACCTGACTCTGAACTGATATGTGTCCTGTTATCAGAGTACTCAGCCTTTACAGGTGTCACTGTAGCACAGTTCTGACCTGTGTATATAAAATTCAAAATAAAAAAAAGTGAATATGGGTACCTATGCTACACATGATAGCCTGTGATATTCTGCAAATGGTAGTCATTCAAATCAGACATACTACAGGCACATACCCTCACTGCTATTCTTCTATGATTGGACACCTGACATACATATGGGAAGCATGTACATTGATCTATATGGCCTACCTATAATCTGTACATGAAAAGACAATGAATAAATAGTCTGAAGATGTTACTAACTTGATGCATCTAACAATGAGAAATACAAGGTTTGAATCATTCCCATCAACTGTCCCATTTCCTGTAGGCATGATACCTGCACCTGTCTCTATACAGGAACACTAGGAACTCTCCCAGATCTGTTAGGAATACAGTGCAAGACTACCTCCTAGTGGCAAACCAATGTGCAACTGAGCTGTGTGCCTTATTGTTGGACCATTTTATCATGTCAGTGAGACTCATCAGCCTTTGCTGCTTAGTGTAACTCCACCTACACACAACATGCACCACCATCTATATAAATAGTTCCACAAAGTGTGGCTAGCACCACCTCACCCTAACTGGTCCTGCCCTCCAGTCTTGGGTGCCTGAACTTCATTCTCAATTAGGTTGAATCTTTACCACTTCTGACACCCAATCTGTTTTGAGGTCCTTATGACACCTGTGAATATAAAAGACAAAGATGCAGGTAGATGACTATTAGGGACAGTGAACTGCCAATTGCTAGCAGTGGGTGTTCAATACAGGATGGGACAGAAATAGGAATACAGTTGCTACCACAGTTATGCTATTTAATAGAGGAGTACTTCACTAATAAATGTTAACCTGCATATCATCATAGAATTGATGGTATAGGTAGTCCTAATATTTTGGGATGGTGGGCTATCATTCCAAACTTACCACACACACACACACACACACACACACACACACACACACACACACACACACACATCTCTCTCTCTCTCTCTCTATATATATATATATATATGTATATTAACTTTTAAGAGAATTAGTGTAGTATTTAAAACTTGTCTCATTTGCTACTGCCATTATTTTTGACTTTGTCAAGAATTCTTGAACAAAGCTGTTAAGAGAATAAGTGTAGGTATGTTAAACACTTGCATGCAAAATGATAATGCTATCTAGAAACATGCCTACCTCAATATTTATTTGCTGAAATGAACAAACTGCAAAGTTTTCACTGCATCAGCAGTCTTTGTCTGTAACTCTATCATACTTTACATAACACTATTTTGGAATGAGTTTTGAATGAGTGATTTCTAAATAAATAACTCTGGGAAATTGCAAGTTTGGCATTACCTCTTCAGAGTCTATCAGTTCCTATGAGATTCTTATATCTTTTAATATTGAAGATATTCAATAAGAAGGACTCCTATCTCCTCCACTTTTGCCACCCATGGGGTAAGCAGGTGTGGCTACCTTTGTCATGGATCATCATAGCAATGGTGACTCTGTTCTTCAGTTCGTAAAATTTCTGGAGGATCAGGCCATACAGTAATGTAGCTGGGGTGGGGAGAAGACTGAGCAACCACCCTGTGTGCAAAGTGCTATAGTGTGTGACCAGCAGATGTAGATCAGTATTCAGCATTGTGTTTATCGCTTTTCTCAGAAAAGAAAATTAAAATGTTTTAGTGATCCATGTGAGGAATAAATTGTAGCTTGATTCCAAAATGGTGGACAGCCTGTAAGCATACTGACAGTGAAGCTCCTGCATTCCTATACTATAATCTGACTTCAAACCAGCGCATTGCTTGGGAAAAGTATACCAAACATCAATGGATTAAAGCAGAAATATGAGTACTTACTTGTTTCATCTTTATTTTTCAAAAATTTTCTCATTCTGAAGGAAAAATAATTACTTGTTGGAAACAGAGCCCTGAACCGCATGGTGTGGATTCTTCAAGACCAATAGGCCTAATAAGAGGAAAGTAAGAAGAAAAACAACTTTCATAACAAGTCTTATCATTTAAAATTCTGCACTATTACTAGGAATCTAACTATCCAAGATTAATGGAGACTCAGTCAGATCGGATGGAAACTGTAATCACAAAAAACAAACTGTCTGCAATTACTACTCCTGAGAAAGAAACCACTTCTAAAAGGCAAAAAAATTGACAAGCAACAACAAGAAGCTGGTAAAATGCATCAAAGATTAAAACAGGAACAACATTTAACACTGAAGGATCTGCAAACTGCTTTACAACCTTTACAAACAGAAGTGCAGGGTTTCTCTCATAAGCTAACTACATTTGGCACTACTCTGGACCAAATTGTGCTTAGGCTAGAACAAAATGAAGCTAAAGTTATGGACAATGAGCTAAAAATAAATGAACTACAACAAAAAGCGCAAACCAATGACACCATAATTAAAGAATTACAGCAAAAAATGCTAGACATGGAAGGTAGAAGCCGAAGAAATAATTTTATCATAAGAGGCAGGAGCGGCCTTAGGTCAACTGATGCCCTAGGGAAAAGGGCTCCACGGCGCCCCCCATCACACCATCTGGTGCCCCCATCCTAGTCTACCTACATCAAATAAATACTGGAAAAGCGTCCCTAATAGAGTGGCTCCCTAGGCGGCCACCTAGTTGGCCTATGCCTAAGGCCGGCCATGATAAGAGGTATTCCAGAGAGCTTTGATAATCCACAATGTATTCCAATAATAAAATAAATACTAAGCTCTCTTCTGAATAACAAAGACTTCCTGGATGAGATAGTGATTGAAAGAGCCCACAGAGCTATAAAGCATACACAAACAAGTGATCTTCCAAGACAAATCTACATCAGACTGCTTAATTCAGCACATGTTCAACAGATACTGTCAGCTTATAAAGTTAAAAAGAATGTTACATGGAGAGCACATAAAATTACGATTACTCAAGATCTTCCCTTAGAAATTAAACAAAATCGACAGAAACTCAGTAAATACTGCACTTACCTCATTGAAAATAAGATTTGTTTCCAAATGAAATATCACCACGAACCAAGTTGGATACCCTCGCTCCGTTTAATAAACGAATAACACACATAAACGCAAACCACATATAAGTAATGTTTTCGTTGTCAACTTTTTCAGATGATTAAAACATCCCACACATCCCCCTTATGTATAACTTCATTCATTCAATAATCCAATCGGAAAACAGATGTCATTAACTAAAAACAAATGAACATCACTCACTTCTAAAAATAGAAATAAAACACAAAATTCCATAATTACGCTAGTGTTCAAACATAAATAACACATTCCTTTGAATACTCTGTCATTTACATCCTAATAAATACAGAAATTAATTACCTAAAACCATTTAAAAACCATTTAAAAACTAAATTAAACTAGTGGTGCTAGCTTAATAAAAAATGTATGTTCTTTGATTGTATACAAAGACATCACTCAAAGTGAGTTTAGGACAATTTTGGTCCTGATGGAAATGGTATTAAAAAACAATTTTATTTTCTTTCAAGGGGAATACTTTAAACAAGAAAAAGGAGTGGCCATGGGGGCACATTGTGCCCCCACTTATGCTAATATTGTCATGGCATATTGGAAAAACAAATACTTGTTAAAGTCCCCTTACAAAAGTTTTTGGACACTATATGGAAGATTTTTAGATGACCTATGTTTTTTTATGGATAGGTAATCAAAATAAATTTGATGAATTTGTTGAATACCTTAGGGGTACAACTGAATTTTTTGATTTTACTCACAAATTTGATAAACAAGAGCTTATTTATTTAGATGTTAACATCAAGAAAAATAATTGAAATTTTGTATCCAGAATCCATAGGAAGGAAACCTTCTCAAACTCTTACTTACACTTTACTAGTTCTCACCCACTACACCAGAAGAAAGGGGTTATGAAAGGGCAACTTGTTAGAATGTGTAGAATGACCTCTGACGATCAAACTTTTACAAGTGAAGTAATTAAATTGAAAGAGTTATTTTTAAATAGAGGGTACCTCAGTGATTTTATTTGACAAAACACTGAAAGAGGTATCAGAAGAAAGGAAGGGCAAGTTCGCCCCAATCTTGAGGAAAACATCTCCTCAGAAAGGAAAAGATGAAAAACTGAATATTGATTTGGGTAAGAAGTACAACTCGGGGTTTGTCACTACCTACGATGGTCAGTCAAGTGTGGTCAGGAGGGTAATGGATAGGGAATGGAGTAACTTTTCTAAAGTATCAGATTTAAAACACACCTTTGATGAACCTTTAACACACATTTATCGTAGGGGGAATACTACAAAAAATTTTCTAGAAAGGGGTTCCAACAAAACTAAACAAGAAATGTCTACTAGAGAAAAGAAAGAGCTGTACAAATGTGGTAGGTGTAAATACTGTACCCACCTCAAGATTGGGGATTCCTATTATCTGGAAGCCAGAAAAAGGAATGTACTGTTAAACACCTATGTCAATTGCAATACAAAAGGGATTATATATTTGGCTACCTGTAAGGAATGTCAATCCTTTTATGTGGGCAAATGTGAAAGAAAATTAAAACAAAGAATTTACGAACACCTATATGACATTAGGAATAAAAGTGAAAACAATGCATTATACAAACACAGTACGACATGTAAAACATCTGGATTTCTGTTTTTTGTACTTGAAGTAGTTCCAATAGATCCCAGGGGTGGTATGTGGGAGACATTGGTTGAATACAGGGAATTATACTGGCAGCTAATATTAGAAGCTAATAGACCTCCTGGTCTTATTGATATGATTTAATTAGTGCCAGTGTTGAAATTAAGATCTGCCAAACTGTAAATGCTTTTATTTAATGTTTTGACCAATAATTTTGAAATCAATTTTACACTGCTTAGAGTAAAAAAATGGCAGGAATTTATAATCTACAGTTTTTAATCAGAAGTAATGGTTAATTTTGTTTGTTTTTTTCATCAATATGTTTTTAGCCACATGAGGGAGCCAAAGAACATACATTTTTTATTAAGCTAGCACCACTAGTTTAATTTAGTTTTTAAATGGTTTTTAAATGTTTTAGGTAATTAATTTCTGTATTTATTAGGATGTAAATGACAGAGTATTCAAAGGAATGTGTTATTTATGTTTGAACACTAGCGTAATTATGGAATTTTGTGTTTTATTTCTATTTTTAGAAGTGAGTGATGTTCATTTGTTTTTAGTTAATGACATCTGTTTTCCGATTGGATTATTGAATGAATGAAGTTATATATAAAGGGGATGTGTGGGATGTTTTAATCATCTGAAGATGGTGACGACGAAAACGTTACTTATATGTGGTTTGCGTTTATGTGTGTTATTCGTTTATTAAATGGAGCGAGGGTATCCAACTTGGTTCGTGGTGGTGCTTTTTTGTTTATTGGTTTCACATTGCACCATTTATCCATTTTTTTCTGTGGTTTTCCAAATGAAATATCTTGCAACTTTAACATTTTATTACAAAGAAGAAAAAAATATCCCTGGAAACACCGGACCAGGCAAAATCCACCTTTCTGCGTCTCTTCAAAGTAAATCCTGCCTGAGACAACTCTTTTCATGTCTTTTGATCCAAAAACAACATTTGGAAGGCTAAACAAGTGCTACAGCTCCAAAGAACTACAGGACAGAAGAATATACCACTCTTATGGGAAACTTCAAGCAAATGGATGTGGAATGTGTTCTAAACAACTCTGCTTACCTGCCTGTAAAGAAAACATTTTTGCTACACTGTAATACTTAAGGTACTGTCTTTTAATAACTGCTTTCTACATTTAAAAGCCGGAAAGCTACCTAACACTGACTGCATGGAGAAATGACTTTAAAGTGCATTTACAGCTTACAAAAAAGGAGTGTTAAACTACATTTAAATAATGGGATATAACTTTTGATATAATAGTTTAAGTAGTGTAAATACTAGACATTAGTAGTTTCAGTTAAAATGTATAATCATTATTCTACTGGCATAATCATTGAGTTGCTTTTAAGTGTGTCTATGAGCAAGGTACAAAAAATTTCTCTTTTTTTTCCTCTCCCTGTTTGTCCAGTAGATGGCACTAGTTAATTAATAATATATGAATTCACAATGATGTGCTTGTATGGCTTTTGTCATTGCAGTATTAAATGAAGTTTCCAATACATTTTAAAGAACCACAGTTAGTTGTTAGCAAGAATAAGACAAATGTTGTTGAATTTTAAAGTGCTGCATTCAGTGGCGACTGGTGACTTCAAATCACAGGGGGGCTGCAGGAGACAGCTGATTGGGTGGGGTCAAGGGGAAGGGGTGTGGTCAACTAGAAAGGGGAGGGGCTATGCACAAAACCACAAAAAACAACTTTAATTATATATGCTGCCCTGGGTGGCAAACCATCATTATGAAAGTCCAATCAAGACAAAAATAAGTGTAGAAGAATAAAAATATTTCAATGCATTGGCTGCATGACAGCTTACTTAATATCTAGATGGAAACAAAAGGTTGTGAGGCATGAAAAAATAAATTACTTTTTAAATACATTACTGGAATGCCAGTCAAAATCAAGTATAAGAAAAACCAGAAGCACTCAACTCAAACCACTTCTCCTTGCACTGTAGTTCTAATTATAATATATTCAGCTTTATTAAAGTACCAAGTAACATGCTGAAAGTAGAAATCTCTGTGATGCCCCCACTTGTAAAAATGTTTCTTATTCAAAAAAGACCTGCTGCCTGACAACTTGTTTCATGGGGAAAACATGATCAAAGTAAAAAATGAAAAGCAAACAAGAAACAAGCTCAAGATACATTACTTAAAGGATTACTGTACAGGTTATGGACCACACATGATTGGCATTCTGTTTAGTTTACGGGTAAAGTCTGTAGAGATGACTGGAAGTCTCCAACAAGTGTAATGAGCTTTTTAAAATAATGGAGTCCTGTCCTTTAATACCCAAGGCTTATACATTATCTAGTTAAGTATTCTCTGCATGGCAACAACAGAAAGGCTTTCAATGTTGGCAATTCTTTAACAGTATGCTTATTAAAGCTTACTTGCATCTTACGATCTCAGACAAGCTTACCTTATGGTCATTAAAGCATTGCTACTTAAACACAGAGCAACAGGCACTTTGAGTAATAAGCATAAATCTGAGTAATAAGCATAAATCAACAGTACAAAAATATGACAGAAACCAGGCCATTCTGCAAAACCAAGGACAGATGAAAAGCCACTGTAGTACTTATGCAGTGTGTCCTCCCCATCCAAGGTAGACACAACTACTCCTTGCCTTGCTTGGACACATCCAGAGTCACTACATGGGGGAGTGGGGTGCAACAAGTATGTCACAATTGGAAATGTCTCTGGCTGACTGTGATGGCCCTGACACATTTGTCATACCTCTCAACCTCAAGAGCAAGAAATCTGGACAAAGCCATACGCAGAAGTGGGACAAAGGCCCAAAAATAAGGCCAATTTTTAAATACTGCTCTAATAAACTTAGAAAGATAATAGAATAGGTCTTGCATTAGTATGAATTTTCTGAAGGGTATAAAATCTGTAACTCAAATGTCTGTCATTTTCTAACTTCAGCCTTTAGTGATTTGTCACTAATTTGCCAAAACACTCAATTTTATGAAAAATGGACCAAAAATGTGATGCAAAAATATAAAATAGACACACAATACAGCTGGGAACCTGCCAAAGAAGGGACACTTTAATATTAGTACTGCTACCTTGAACAGCTGACAAAATAAAAGAATCTACATGCATTTCAACTAAGTAATCTATAACTTTGATTATTACAGTTATTTCTTAATTGTAAACCCTCCATGTTTTCTTCCAAAATTTCTATTTTGCGGAGGGATTATTAGGGGGAAGAGCAACATTTTGAGCCAAAAATCGGGGACAGTTGAGAGGTTGGCTATGCCTAATTCTATAAAGCAATTTATTTGCATGTACCTCTCAAGCTGTTAATGCAGTAAATCTGAACAAGGCCAAATATATTGGGGGCACATATAAACAGTACTAAAAATTGCTCTTGTATAAATTGAGACAGTTGATAGAACAGCTCTTACTTTAACATGCATTTTTCTGAAGGTTATGAAGTCTGAAACTCAGTGTATCATTGTTTAGTGACTTTATTCCTAAATGATTTGCCAGAAAACTACAAATTTTATGAAGAACAAACCAAAAATAAGAAGCAAAAATCTATTCATTCTTTGAAAATCTGGACAGTTGGGAGGTATAGTTCAGCTGGGCCTGTCTGAGTTTGCTGCCCTTCCCCCCTGACAAAATCATGGTTGAATGGAGCCTCTGCAGCCATTCCAATAAACCATTACTTGGCTATTTCACTCCATTTACCATAAACACTAATGTGCATACTGCTTTACTTAATTTTTTTTTCGTTTTATTTTTTATTTTATCTGTACTTTCAGGTTGAGGGGGCTGCAGACCGGCAGTCCAATAGCACGGGCCATCCCTGGCTGCATTCTTTAAATGTTTAAAATGTATAATCATTATTCTACTGGCATAACCATTGAGTTACTTTTAAATGTGTCTATGAGCAAGGTACAAAAATATTTTTCTCTTTTTTTCCCCTGTTTGTCCAGTAGATGGCACTGGTTAATTGATAATATATGAGTTCACAATGATGTGATTGTATAGCTTTTGCCTGTGCAGTGTTAAACAAAGTTTCCAATACATTTTAAAGAACCACAGTTATTTGCTGTTAGCAAGAATAATGTAAATGTTGTTGAATTTTAAAGTGCTGCCTTCTTTAAATGTTCATATATTGTACTTGTTTTTTGAAAATATTGTTTTGTAAACTCTTTAATAACTCTTGAAATGTTAAGAATTATAATATGTTGCTTTTACTACAAAACTTTTTATAAAAGCTACTTTTCTCTTTCTCTCTATATAATATCTAAGGGTACAATTAACATAATATTTTAAGAAGTCTGAAAATGAATATGCAGTACATAAATAACAAAAGGAGCGGTATGGACACAGTCTGTTAGCTGATGACTGTTCGCATTTGGAACAGTATGGGTATTATTGACATTCCTCTGATAAATACTTACTCCTCGCTGCTAAAAATAATAGTCTCTTTTAGTTTCTTAACTCATGCACATTTACTAATACAGAGGGATGGGTGGTTAGGCACCTATTTAGAGTTTAGGAGTGTAGAAGTCACAACATTTATTCTTAAGAAAATACACTAACAGACAAAGTTTATAACTGTATTTCTGAGTATCAACTAATGAGAAACTTCAACAATATTAATAAAAATGATAACCATAGACTCTTGGAATGTTAAAGGGATGATAGATAAAAAGAAAAGAAATGTAATTATGCACTTCACATACCAAACTAAGGCTGATATAACTTTCTTGCAAGAAACTCACTTAGATGACCAACTTTGGGATAGGGAAAGGAAAAGAAAATGGGTTAAAACAATAGTTGCTGCAAATTATAGTTCTTTGTCCAGGGGAGTGGCCATTATAGTAAATAAATCCTTCCAAGGACAAATTACTTCCTATGAAGCTAACTCAAAGGGAAGATGGGTATTATTTACTACTGAATATCATACTTTGAACAAACCATTACTCTTTCTTAATATCAACAGCTCTTCATTTATGAAATCTTTAATATACTAGCCAAATACCCAAATCATCTGTTTATTGTAGGTGGGGACTGGAATGCTTTACTAAATCTAGATAAGGAAAGATTGCATAATAAAAACAGAGAGTCACAATCTACCACTACAGCATTTGAAAAATTACAAAATACATTTGAACTAGTTGACCCTTATGTTAAATTTCAATATGATAAAACAATATCAAGATTCACTTTCTTTTCAGCCACTCATAAAACTTGGTCCAGGATAGATGCTTTTCTAATTTCCTTTGCTTTCCTTTCTAACAAATTAAATTATACTGTATCACCTAGAACTATTTCAGATCATTCCAAAATTAGACTTTTAATAAATTTTCAAGCTCATAAACAAAATATTTCCTATCTCAATACCTGGACGTTAAATCCTAAAATTATACAAAACCAAGAAACAACACAAGAAATTCAGAATGTCCTAGCCCAACTCCAAAATGATTTTATATCCACTCAAATTCCATATGACATACAATGGGCAGCTACCAAGGCGGTCATCAGGGGTGTTATTGTTCAAAAATCTGCATGGCTCAAAAAAAAATATAACAGTCTTAAGAATTAACTACAGTATCAAATAAACACTGCCGAACTAGAACTTCAGGAAAATATTCTAAAGAACTTGAGAAAAAAAGAATTGATTGGCAAAAACAATTTCACAAACACTATTTAGAAAATATCTCCTTCTTAGAATTAAGGTCAATATATCAATATTCAGAATGGGCTCAAACACCATCAAAATTCCTAGCTAGACTAATTAACATAAAACGTGGACCTCCTAGGATCAAAGAAATAAAATATGAAGGACAGGTGAAATATAAAGACCAAGATATAGTGGACACTTTTGAAGATATTTATAAGAAATTATACAATATACCCTTATCACCATCTACAGACAGATTTGAGGATTTTATACATAATATACATTTTCCACAAATTACAGAAGATCAAAGGAAACTCTTAAAATCACCATTACAATTAAAAGAGATAAAAGCTGCAATAAACAAACTAAAACTAGGTACATCCCCTGGGCCTGATGGATACACATCTGATTTTTATAAGTTATTCATGGAACCTATCTCCAAAGTGTTATTAAAAGTTTTCAACTATATAATACAATATGGTATAACAGACAAATATTTAAATAACTCCAAGACAATGTTGATTCCAAAACCGCATTCTGACCCAACAGATCCAGCAAATTATAGACCAATAGCCTTCATAAACACTGATCTTAGGATATTAGCCCATGTTATAGCAAATAAACTTAAGAATATACTCGCCTCTATTATTTCCCAACAACAAATGGGTTTTATGACAAACAGTCAAACAAGTGACAACACCCTCCTCTTAGATACCATTGTAAGACTACTTAATAGTGATAAATGCCCCAGATATGCCCTTACAGTAGATGCAACCAAAGCTTTTGATAGAGAAACTTGCACTTTCTCTTTAATATACTGCCTTTATATGGTTTTCCTCAAGAATTCATTAAAATGATCCAGGTTCTGTATCAGAAAGCTTCTACCACTATACAGGTAAACAAACTTATAACTAACCCATACTCTTATCCAGTGGTACAAGACAAGGATGTCCTCTTTCACCATACCTATTTAATCTTTATCTTGAACCCCTCCTTCTGTTTATTTCACAAAAAAACTTTCATCATATTCCCAGAATCCACAATACAAATCTTATATACTCGGCCTTTGCCGATGACTTAAATATATACTTCCAACTGCCTACTGACCTCCCAAAAATACTTAAAGCTATTGATGAGTTCTCGGTAATTTCAAGCAATAACTGAAATGTAAACAAGTCACACATATTTCCTCTCAATCCTATAGGTCATAAAGAATTGTACTTTCCCATGAGTGAGATCAAAATAAACTAGCAGATAAAATATCTAGGAATGCTATTTACTTCGGACTTCAAAGATATCATAAACAATAACCTATTAAGTACATAGACTAGTATTCAAAACGATATTGATAGATGGAATAACATCAATATGTCTCTACTGTCAAAAGCTAGTGTTGTCAAGATGAATTTTCTACCAAGAATACTCTTTCAATTAAATGCTACTTTTTCAAATATTCCCCAAAACTTCTTCCTTGCCATGGAAAAAGCTATATCAAGATTCTTATGGTATCCCAAATCTACCAGAATTAAATATGAAAAACTTGTACTCATCAAAGATAGGGGTAGATTGGGGTTGCCTGATTTTAAGCTTTACTATAGTATAATTACTGTCTACAGACTAATACAAATAATAAACTATGACTCGTATATAAATACTTGGACACCCCAGTGGACCAAAATCTGGTATGAACAGTTGAAATCCCATGGTTATAATATCAAATCCCTACCATTCTTAAATTTAAACCAGGCTAGCAGATACACGAAGAATCTACACCCACTAATTAAAAACATGATTCTTACAACACAGAAACTATTTAAATCATTGCAATTAGCTTACGCTTTTGCCCTTATACAACCATTACACCTAAATCCTAATCTACTAATAAATAATAAACCCGTAAATCTAACAAACTACCCCCTGATAAAAGACTACACAATATGGGATATATACCAATGGAAAGACTCTAACACCGGGCAAATGAGACCTGAACTCAAAATTCCTAAGAAATATAGTATTATCCTTAACCAACTTCACCATCTTATAAATGCTAAATTCTCACAAATACGCACTGACTTAAAGAACATAAATTTAGTTAAATTAATACTTGAAAATCTTGCGATTAAAGGGAAAACATTTTTTAGGACTTATAAAATTGTAATGAGTGCAAAACATCAGAATTCTTTATTATTTTCAAACTATTGGCAAACAAAAAATCAATCACTGACTGAAGAAAATAAGAAACTAGCCATTGAAAATACAATCAAATTCATCCCTTTCAAGAAGCTGTTATATACAAAAATTATGGTAAATAACAATCTATGTTATACCTTATCTAAATTAAATAAATTTAATCCTAACTTTTCGCCTATATGTCCCCATTGTCCGGATCAAACAGATGATATTTTACATGTCATGTGGAACTGTACTAAGATACACAACTTATGGTGTTCCTTGAAAGTAAGATTAGAGAAGATGGGATATGAAAAATCAACCCTTACATGGGAGACAGCTATATTGCACATTAACATCAATCAACTTCCAAAAATATTAAAACATTTCTTTATTACGATCTGTGCCCTTATTAAATTCTTTATTACAAAGAATTGGAATGTCATGTCACCAATTACATGGAAAGATTGTAGCAATATTGCTATCAAATATATCTCATCTCACAAATTAGTTTATTCAAAAACAAAAAACAAACACTATTACCAACAATATTGGGGTTACTTACTAGATATAATTCTTGACAAATAAAATTCGCCCACAAATTGACATGAAAAGTTAACCTTTTAATAAGAAATGAATGTAGTATAACCAGTTTTTTTGCATCTTCCCCCTTCTCTTAGTATATGTGTATCTAGATATTTTCCCTAACCATACAATAAATGGTTGAATTTCTATCTTTACTTTCTATATAGAATACCCCCATTCCACTATTACTTATAAGGCCAAATGAACATAAGAATTGTCATACTCTACTTGACGATGTAGTGACTTCCAGTGTATATACTGTGTATATATATATATATATATATATATATATATATATATATATATATATATATATGTGTGTGTGTGTGTGTGTATAATTTTCTCGGAACGAGATTGTTGTCTGTTTTCTTTAGATATGTATTTGTATTATTTGTGTTTTTGAGTTATTGTATTGTTGTTATTATTAGAAAAAAAAAAGAAAATTGAAATTGAGAGATTTTGGGAAAAAAAAAGGAATGCATTATAGCAACTACATGCTACCATGTTGCTAGCAGTTTGCTACAGTTTAAATGGAAAGAAGAGCTGTTATTTATTTATTTATTTATTTTTCCAGAACAGAAAACTGAAGCACTTTAGCATTCAGTGTGTAAAATAAAGCAGCTTGCTACAGTTTTCATCTTTTTTTCTTCATTGAAGGGGTGGTAGATGGGAGGGACACTTGGCAAAGAATAACTACACCACTGAATCTATACATCATTGTAGTGGAATTGATCATGACCAACACTTTCAAGTCTACATCTGTTGACCTAACAGTATAGGTAAAAGAAGACTTCTCTTTTATGTATCAGCTTGGGGTACCGCCTGAGTTCCCCCAGAAATGGACATCTTGCAAATGCCAGACCCTAATGCAAAATAGTGCATATGGTGTGAAAGTGAGACTTCTATGTTGTGAAGCAAATCACATTTATTTATTTATTTATTTAAATTTGTTGACCGGGAGTGTCCGACTGGACGTAGGTCCATTTTCAGCGGAGGGAGAAAAGCTCCACAGTAAAATAAACAGACAGTAGTTACATTGGATTACATAGCGATTAACAATTTAACATAGCAATTACTTACAACATATTTACAGATGAAGAACATAGTACATCAGTAGACAACTAGAATCTTTATCTGTGAAGTACATAACAGACATTAACAAATGTTACAATGAGAAGTTCCTGCTGTATAATAAGTACTAGGCTTATGAGCATCTGAGCTTGCTATAATCAAGGTAGTTACTGGAGTGGAAAGAAAGGTAGTGTTTGGATGGGGTGGATGATATTAGAGTGGGAGTTGAAAGGGCATAGCCAGCATGTTTTTAGGTGCACTTTTAGTAAAGTTTTGAAGTGGGTGCATGATGGTACGGAGGTAATTGTGGGTGGGAGTGAGTTCCATAATTTGGCTATGGCGCAAGAGAATAGTGCTTCACCAGCAGAGTTATTGGCTTTAGTGATCTGCAAATGATGTTTGGTGCTGGATCTTAGTGGTCTGGTGGTGCGATAGGGTTGGAGTAGATTCTGGAGGGATGGGACATTTAGTGGATGGTTTACTAGTTTGTGGGCGAGTGAGAGTTGATACCACTGAAGGAGGTGAGGGAGTTCATGCCAGCCCAGTTCAGCAAGTGAGAGACAGTAGTGACTACGGTAGGATGCCCTGTGGTGAATTTGGTGATTTTGTTGTAGCAGGTCTCTAGCTTGTTTAGATCACATTGCCTTAGGTTGGTATATATTGGAGAGGCATAAAGTAGGGTGGAGATAAGGTGGGAATTTGCTATTGCAAAAGTACTGTAAACTGCTCAGGTAGCTGACATGCTTCACTGGTACAAACTCAGTGCATCAAAAGCCTTGCACACACACACACACACACACACACACACACACACACACACAGTGTGAATGCATATGAATATGCTTATAGTGGCTCGTTCATAATAATACAAATTTGCCAAGAAAATGTGCTACATGTATACATGTGCTTAGTAAGGCAATTCATAGAGCAATATCCTTTAGTCCTTATTTACATAAGAACTATGTGAACTGAATAAAGTTTGCTGAAACTTTCTGAGTGTTGCCTTTTTCTGCTACACTAGTTATTGAGATTTTACAAGGATTGCTGGAAAACCAAAGTGGAAGAAAATAGTTTATAAATGAATAGTTAAGACAATAATACAAGGAATAGTCTCATATTACTATCACATACTGCAAATTCTCCTGTAATCAAACCCAGCCTTATGCCAGATCAGCTGACTGGGAGCAACAGGGCCCTGCACTTGCCAGAACCATAACTGAAAAAAGGGTCTTCTCTTTGAAGACCAACAAAACAACAAGAAGAACAACAAAATGGCTCTTCTATATGAAGATATAGCAGGTTTCTAGCAGCAAATTAACAAGCATCTTGCTACAGCTGATCTAGCACATCTTGAGTGCTTCATAGCTTCAGCCTTGACTGTAGAGTCAGTCCCAGCATTTTTTAAAATACCATAATTTTATTAACAGATGCCCATATGATACTCCCATGTCATCAGCACATACTGATTGTAACCATTGTGAGCTTTAGGAAAAAAGTAAAAAGAGGTCTTCTCCTTAAACATCAAAGCAAAAAATTATCTTCTGATCTGTAACTGTAGCAAGCTTCTTGATTCAGGTATATAAGCAGCTTGCTGCAGTTAAGAGTACCACAAACAATCTTTTTTTTTTGTAAAATATCACTGATTTTCCTTATATTTGTCTACTTTTGATTATAGAATTCTGGTCAAGTAGTGTGAATTACTGTCAATCAATATTATAGTGTTGCATTATTATATCAGTCTCTAGAGTTTCACATTTCATATGGTTCAAAATGCATGTTAATTCAAAACATGTTATTTTTATTTAACTTTCTAAGTGAATTAAAGTAATATTTTATAACTGACCCTAATTTTATAAATTAGTTCCCTCATTTTTTTTTTGCCATTTTCTAAAATTCATGAGCAAAGACATTGACACGTATGCTGCAAATGCAATATCCAGAATTTTGATTAATGTTCAGATTTTTGTATCACATTTTTGGTTAGTCCCTTATTAAATTAGTGGTTTTCTGGCAAACATTTAGTAATGGAGGATGTGGGCTGGATAGTGAGAGAGTTTTGTGGATTTTGAGTGGCCCACATACATCCCAAACTGGGCCACGCTGTTGCTAAGGTTAGCCCTGCCAGTAAAAAACCTGTAAATTACTGGTAAATCATAATTCTTTGAAAGTGTTCTCACATTACTGGGTAATGATTTCTGTTTCCTATAATTATATTTGTCACAGCTACTGGTACTTGACGAAAGCAATGCACAGGACCAAGTTGCATAAACATTACTGAGTTTCACGAAGTGAAACCTCAGTCATGAAGTAGGCCTGACACTCTTACACTCCCCTCCCACACACCTTGACAGGTCTGCACTACAGTCACACACATATTTTGCAGTATTTTAAGAAAAGTCCTTTACATTTCATCATTCATTCACACCATACCTCTCAAACATGGTTCTATATTAAATCACTGAATGCTTAAAAAAGCTAACGGTGATTAATCCACCCTATGTAAACGAAAGCTTACAATGTCAAAGTGTCAGAACAACGATTTTTTCGAAGGGAAAAAAATCACTGTTCCAACAAAAAAAATAAAATAAAAAATAAAAATCAATTTCAAACATTACATTAAGTGGGGGGGCTTCACCCCCCCCCCCACACCCCCCTACTCAAATATACCAACTCTGAGATTGCACTACAGTGCCGAAAACAGCAAAGTACCGAAGCGGCCAAGCAAATTATTTCCCAGGGAAAGAATTTGCTTAACAGCTGCTTCGCTATTTTGCGTTTTCAGCCTTTTAAGTCCGACCAAGACGCATTCGAAAGAATGGGTCTTCTGTCTTGTAAAATAGACCCTCAAACTCTTAGCACAAGAAATCTGGACAAAACCTAAAATAACGGAGGGACAATGGCCCAGAAATAGTGACAAATTATAAATATTGCCCTAATAAACTTTGAAAGTCACTAGAATAACAGGATTTTTGTTAGCATGCATTTTCTTAAGGACATGAAGTCTGAAATTTAAATGTCTGTCATTATTTAGTGACTTTAATCGTCAATGATTTGCCAAGAAACTACACATTTTATAAGCAATACACCAAATATATGCAACAAAAATATGGGCATTCTGCAAAAAATCTGGACAGTTGAGAGGCATGCTTGGCACATAAAAAAGTCAAGACAGGCAGAAACACACACACACACACACACACACACACACACACACACACACACACACA
Source organism: Protopterus annectens (assembly GCF_019279795.1). Lineage (NCBI taxonomy): Eukaryota > Metazoa > Chordata > Ceratodontiformes > Protopteridae > Protopterus > Protopterus annectens. The sequence goes on from NC_056733.1 coordinate 1,444,282,009, forward strand.
CACACTGGACACAGTATGTTGGAAGAAATAGTAAAAATTCGCTGACACAACAGCATTGCAATAATGATTAAGGGCAATATTTTTATTCAATTATGTGACATTCATGCTTCAAGAATGAGCATCATTCTGCGTAAGCTTACTCAGGTTCATAGGTCCATAGATAAGTACTAGGCTAGCTGCCCTTGTTGATTATTATAAGCCTAGCGAGTTTCCCTTTTGGTGCTTGAATTAACCTTTACATTTGGTTAGAGATTGGTCTTACCAATCACATGGTCAGTAATTATGTATTACCCCTAATAAGAATGTCTGAGATCATATCATAGACAATTTGACATAGGATAAAGAATTTAAAAGCTGCAGTTGTCCATTAGTGCTACAGGGGGCAGTCCTGGCCATTCTATTTCCCATCCATAAATCCATGTTGCATTTTAATGTGGACAGAGTTAGCTTTGTGTTACATGTTTGGGGAGTCTGTACCAGAGCAGCAGTATCCTCTGTGAGATAAACCTGTTTTACAAACCATTATCTTAATGTTACAGAAGACGTTTAGATCCTCATACTGAGGATTTCTGGCACTAGTTGACTTCTGATGTGCAATAAATCCACCAGTAGTGGGACGGAGGATGTCATGTATGCTAGACACAGGTCATCTCTTAGGAGTCTGTAGGATACAGAGTAGAGTGATAGGTCCTTGTGTTTTTGTAGGACATTTTATTTAGGCCTTATATCCTTTTAATAAGGCATCTCTGTGGACATTCCAGTTTCTGCATGTGTCTAGAGAGTAAAGGGGACAATGACACCCCTAGATCTAAAAACAATGCCTTTTTTCATAAGCTGTGCAATATAGAAGGAATTTTTATGACAATGGGCACATGTTGGTTGACAGTTAGGTCATTGCCCACATTAGTTCCCAAATCCTAAACAACTGGGTCAACTTTTAGGGGAGTATTGTCAGTGTGGTAGTTCCCTGGGGTATATGACTGCTTAAAAGATACAATAATGCATTTTTTGGCCTTTAGTTTCAGTCCATGATTTTGGCAGAAGTTATTTATTTAGGACAAGCCTTCCTGCAGGGTGGCCAGTAGTCAGACAGAACTCTTTGGTATTGGCTTTTACTTTAGAAAATAGGATGCCAAACAGTAGAGGTCCCGGTGCAGAACCCTGGGAAACTCCACTGGTCACTGGTCTCTTTGTGAAGCTAACATCCCCTGTTTAGGTTTCCTGCATCCTATCTATCAGACAATTGGCAATACACCAGCTGAAATAGAAGTTAAATCTCAGTTTATTTAGCTTTTCTACTATGGCTTACAGGGGAACTGTGTCACAAGCTTTGCCCAGGTCAACATGTGCAGTGTGTACCATTTTACCTTCAGCCATTGCTTTGTTGACCTTTTAAAAAAAGTTCACCAGGTGAAGTAAGCAGGACATGCCCTTGATAAATCCAAACTGAGATTTCCCAGTGTTTTGAGGTTCCTACATCCTTATTTATTAGGTCAATGATAAGTTTTCCCATGGCTTTGCATACGAGGCTGCTCAGACTTATAGGTCTGTAACTGGTCTGAGGTAGGTCCTCCCTTATGCAGGGGCATGACTGTAGATATTCTCCATTCACTTGGTATAAAACCTATATGGAGGCCACGGATGAACAGTGTTGGTAGGTGTTGGCTAAATTCTGCTTCATGCTATTTAAGATGCATCCAGGGATATTGTCAGGACCTATCAATGCAGTATTTTTAGTTTTTGATAGCAAGTTTAGGACATGATCTTGTATGACAGTGGGATACAATATATTTTCAGGTATATCTTGAGGCACAAATGGAGGAGAGACAGGGGTAAAGTTACAGCTGATTTTTCTGGCCAGTATGTTGGCTATATCTTCAGTCTCAGTGTACGTAACATTGTTCATAATCTGCTCAGTGCATTGCTGCATTGTACTTTTGAGATTATGAACATAATTAAAAAAGGCCTTTTTACTGTTTTAGGCTTGAATAACCATTTTTGCTTTAAACTTGGGTTTCCTGGATTTTATTAAGCTCCCGAGTTTTTTTTTTTCTTGGTAAAGGCTCTCACATTGGGAATTACTCATCTTACTTTTCGTCAAAATTCTCTTCCTTTATTATAAAGCTTGTTGATATGATTGTTCTAATGTGTGGGTTTGTTTCTGGGGTTTGCCAGTGTGATTTTACAGTACTATCCTACAAGTTTTACTTCTAGGGAAAATGTCACAGTACCAGGGAGCAAAGCACAGGAAAGATAGCTTCACTGCTGAGAAAACCATATCCTCATGGATGCACTTAAGAATATGGAAGACATAATTTGTTTGGAAAATGGAGGTCCAAGAAGGGCAGAGCAAGTGAAGATGTGGAATCAAATATTGGATGACATGAATGCTATAAAGGACAGAACTGTGCCTTAGCACAGTGCAGGAAGATAGCTGATGATATGGTGTCCTTTGCCATGTGTAAAGCAGGGCAGACTGCAATAACATGTAGTAGTACAGGCAGTGGCCATCCACTGTTCAATGTTTGACACCTATTGCATGTAGTAGTACAAGCAGTGACCATCCACTGCTCAATTTTTGACACTTATTGATGAGTACTTGCTTTCACTATGCACGGATGTCTGTGATGTAGCCAATAATGGTGTTGGGTTTACCCAAGACAAAGTGAATACTGGCAGCTGTGTACATCTTTATCATGTACTCACAGCTGATACAGAAGATCAGTATTGCAGTGAAGTATGTATCACTTGTGTGTGTACTACTTAATATCCCGAATAAGCCAATATAAATTTGAAGTGTTTTTCCATCGGGTACCTCACCATTATTGGCGGTACTACTAAGGAAATAAAAAGCACAAGATTTAATACTATTGTCTGCCAAAAAAAGTAATTACTAGTAAATGGAAATCAAAATCTATACCAACTGTTACCAAAGTACTAAATATTGCAAAAGAGATGGAATGGAATTTGTGAGAGCAATACATGCAGAGTAATATTCAGGAGGAGGAATGAGGTTTATGGGAAGGCAGGAACTGCTGGGGTGAATGACAACTGTTAAAAGAAAACATATTTGTAAGTTGTAATGCATGTAATGAAAATCGTTACTATGGTTTATTTTCTTTTCTGTTAATGTATGTGCACTTATGTCTTAACTGATAATTTAGCAAAGATGTTTGACTAGACCAGATGACGTAATGGTTAAGGTATTCACCTCCAATGCATAATGTACAAGGTTTTCATCCTGGGCTCTGACCAATGTCTGTTTGGAGTTTGGATGTTCTGCTTGCGTCTCTGTGGGGTTCTTCCCACCTTCAAAAAACATGCCAAGTGTTTGCATCTCAAACTCACCTGTATAGACCAAGTACTTAAAGCATCTATTGTACTGCACACAGGTAGGAGAACACAGGTCACAGACTGTGTGCAGTGGCAGGGCTAGCCACTTGGCGTAAAAATATACCTCTCGGTGTTCTGGTCATGTTGACTTATGTTATTTGGCAGTGATAAGTGGGTTGAGGACCCAACCTATGCCAGGGGCCCAAGTTAATGGTGGGAGGGGTGTATGTGCCCCTATTAGTCAGTAAGTGCCTACCATAAAGTCCAGCAACCCAGGATCAATAAGCTGTTGGTTGGCTAGATGCCCAGCTTGGATTACCTGGGATAACTCTACTGAGTGAAAGCTGGACATAAAACCAATCAACCTGCCAAACATGAACCAAGAATTGCCACACTCAGTGTAGGTTCACTGTCAGGACAAGGCTTGGAAGTGGATGACGTGATGGTAAGGAAAATGCTGGACATCTTGTGTATCCAGGAGGTAAGGCAGAAGAGAAGTGCAGCAAACACTCGGCTTCAGATCCAGAGTCTATTACTCAAAATTATGTGGGGATTGTGGTGAGGGAGAGGCTTCAAAAGACAGTGAGAGATGTCATCAGAATTAATGACAGAGTCATGTCAATCAGACTCCAGAATGGTTGTGATAGTGCGGAGAAGAGTGCAGACAGGAGTTGCAAGACCTACTAGATAAAGCAGGATGACAGGTATTGGTGTTGATAATGGGTGATTTGAATGGACACTTCAGGACAGACAGAGCAGGATATGAGGTTTGGCTGGGTCCACATGGCTGGTCAAACAGAAATAACGGAGATGCCATTCTAGACTTAATGGCTTGATAGTAGCTAACACATGGCCCAGAAAGAGAAGCAGCGACAAGATCACACACAAAATGGTCTGAAGTCTAACTGAATTGCCCCAATCAGCTGCAAGCAGTGGTCAGAGAAGGCTCTAAGGTCAACACAGACCAGGCTGAAAACATGGAAGTTGACTGGAGACAAAGCACAACTGTTCAAGGAATTACTCAAGGCTCTAGCACCTCAAGAAGAATAGGAAATAGGTGAAGTTGAAGAAGAATGGCAGCACCTCAAAACAGCATGCAAATGGACTACAGAACAAATATGCAGCTGAACCAGGTATGGAAATAAGGTACATAAAGAAAGTTGGGGGAATGCAGAAGTCCGGGAAGTCATCAAAAGAAAGGAGAAGTGCAGGAAAAAGTGGGAGATAGAAAAGACAGAGCAGGATAGGAAGGAATATTGGTTGATTAACAAAGAGGGAAATAGAGGAGTTGTAAAAGCAAAGAACAAAGCATCACTGGCACTCTACCAACTTCTGGAAAGTGACTCAATGGATTGCACTAAAAAAACTGAAGGCAAAGACAGAAAGATAAAGAAGATAGTCAGACACCTCTCATGAGGGATGCCAGCAACAACCTGCTCATCAGTCCACTGGACATCACAGGCAGATGGAAGGAATACTTCCAGCATCTTCTGATTGAAGAAAGCCCCACTGATACTGTACTGTCACCAGCACAGCCTATGATGAAAGAAGAGGAGAAGCCCATCCAAAATCAAGTAAGAACAACACTAAGGAAAATGAAGTCAGGAATAGCAGCAGGCTCATATGAGATCACAGCAGATATGATCAAGATCATGGATGAGATAGGGTGAATGGCTCCTGAGGCTACTCATAGCAGTATGGGGAAAATGATGTATCCCAGATGACTGCAGAAGAAGCATACTAATGCCAATGGTCAAGAACAAAGGAGACATTCATATCTGTGTACAGTACAGAGGTATCAAACTCCTGTCCCATTGCATGAAAATTCTGATGAGGGTGACTGATAAATGAATATGCAGAGTAGTAGAAGGTAAGATGAGAAATGAGCAGTTTAGATTCAGATCAGGATGCAGCACAACAGACCCAAGGTTTGCAGTGAGGCAAATTGATGAGAAGAAGCTAGAGATAAAATATTCCAGCTGGGCATTCCTAGACTTGGAGAAAGCATATTACAGTATCATAAGAAACCTGATTTGGACAGTCCTGCTGTGGTTTGAAGTTCCAGAAACATTGCTAGAATTAATGCAAGCTGTTTACAAGGACCCAGTGACTCAAGTATGAACAGTCTTCAGTCTTACAGAGGAATTTATTGTGGGAGTTGGTGTGCATTCTTCAAAAATGTGTTCAGTGTCAATTGATCAAGTTCAGGACGTAATCAAAAACAAATTATTTACCACATTACAACATACATTTAGGGCAGGCTATATGATCGAAACAGATGTACTAATCTTCGTAAAACTATAGCCATGAAAAGCAAAATCAGGGCAAAACAGATGCATTCTTATTTTTGTGCTTACGTAATTCACTTGAGTAAGCTTCACACCCTGTTCATTTAGTCAGCTAAGCCACAGGTCATCTCAACCAGCAAGCATAAAGTGTGTGCTGGTCTGAAGCAAATAGCAAGGGTACCTCAGACTTCAATAGTGATACCTTTACTCTTTGATATTGTCTTGGGTAGTATGTGCTCAGCTTACACACCATAACCTTGCTTGAGTATGCAGTTATATATTAATATGTTTTGCAACTAAAATCAAATAGCCGTAAAATGATTCAGTTATTAAAACATAGAAACATGGTTAAAGCAATCAAAACTACTTTTGAATCACTATAAAGCTAATCTAATGATATGTGGCTTTGAAGCATAACATTAACTAGTAATGAATTTGTTTACAAACATTGAACTAATATCTCACATAAAACTACTGAGAGTAATAACAGTCCAAAAATAACATTCAAATATCAAACAGGCAGTACAGAAAACCAACAAAGAAACCAATATTATTTTAAAATCTAAAATAATGCCTGGCAGACCAATAATGTATCACCACAGCTGCACTTTTATAGCCACAAGTATCCTCTTTGCATCAGTAAATTGTGATAACTTTTAATCCTGCCAGTAAGATAAACTATAACAAAGTTACAACAAAACAGTAATATACAGAACCAGTCATCCCAACAATACTTATTACTGTCTAGTGCTAAAGACCATCATCTAGTCAGAGCTTCCCCCAATAATTCCAAACTGTTGATATCCTTTATAACTCTGAAAGATGCTTTTATAAGAATAATTTATTGAGCTAGCACACACATAGGAACACACTAAACAGATCACTAGGGTCTCCAAATCAACACATAGTACTTGCTCAAAAATTAAATAATCATAACCATAATTGGGACTCTATGCACTGTGTGTATTGTGAAATATTTCTTCTCATCAACATTTTAAAAGCATACCTAACATCAAAGTTTGACAGCACATGTACCGAAACCTATGTCTTCTTTCTAATAATACTTCATTTTTTTTGTTTTATCTGATATTGTACAACTAAAGAATTTTGCATAAAGTTAATTAATCAGTGTTAAGACATTAATATTCAAGAATGTGCAAGTTGATTGGTGACAGCATGCCCATGCTACTATAAAGTTAAGAAGTTATTTTAACACCATATTTGATTCTGTTTTGGACAAAGTATTAATAAACCGTCTAATGTTATAGCCATGCTGGAGTGAAACTTATGGGACAGATATATAATTCTGAACACAGAGAGCAAAGAATATACATATATTAGCTATACAACTTCCATGGAAAGTAGACTAGATGATCCTTATCTCAAAATGTATTTACAAAGATTCTTCATACCCAGATTATACCAGCAACATTATCACATCATAGTATACTATCATTGTCAATTACAATTAACCCAACATATTCACCCAGCTATCAATGGTGATTAGATCCATTATGGTTAGTTAATGATACCCTATAAGATCCATTACACCTTGTATTAAATCATAATGGAAGAGTCACCAAGATAAGTGTAGTGTTCGTTATCACAGATGGCAAGGTTTAAAAATGAGATTTCAGGTTTTAGGTCAAACATTAGTAAAGGAAGATAGGCTGACCACCAGACTGACGTTAGATGCTACAGAGAAACAAATAAAGTTGGTAGAGCAAGATTGCAAAAAGAGCCTATAGAAAGGTAAAGCTATTCATCAAAATTTAATCTCACTAAGAAAAAAATTATAGTGCAGTCTATATGGGTTATAAGCATAATGATAGAAAATACATAAATATACCCTTGTGCTAAGGGTATCAAATCTCAGAGGATTATTTCCAAAAGATATCAATACAGAGCATGGGAACCATATAATCTTCACTTATATAATTCAAATTTAAAAATAACTGACTCAAATGAAACTAGTGAATTGTTTATACAAGAATTTTACTGACCCCACACCCATATTACACAGTCAGAGAAATGAACAAACAACAGTGAATTCAATCTATGAAAATAGAAAACAACAAAAAAAAAATACCAAGGGAATCTTGCAACAGATAAGCCCACCCTAATGATAAAGAGGAAATACTATTAGCTATGCATTTTATAGCTTCAGGTAAACCCCAGGTTTGAATGGCATAAGTTCAAACATTTATAAATCTTTTCACAAGCAGATACGGGCCTCTGTTTAATTTATGCTTGGAGTGTATGATGTGCATAAGATGAGAGTGAACGTTATCCCACTTCCCAAACCCAATAAAGATAAGTTACACCCTACCAACTATAGACACAAGACCATCTTCCAGGATTCTAGTGAATAGGCTAAAAACTCTTATGCTATATTTATACTCCTAAATCATCTAAGATTCATAAAAAATAGGGATAGTATACCACAGTTAATCAATCGTTGGTTGATTCTTCAGTCATTAACAAAAATGATCTACCAAAGCAGTAGAAGTGTCATTGGAGTTTAATAAAGCTTTTGACAACATTAGTTAAGACCTTCTCAAGAATGCTATGATTGAATATGATTTCCCAAACAATGTTCATAAGAAAATGTTAACTATTATATACTAATCCTAGGACAGAAATGCTACTAATGGAATACTCTCTCACCTGTTACAGTTATATCAAGGCAGGAAACAAGGGTGTCCCAGCACCTTATTTGTTTATCTTGATTAATACTCTGAACTCAGACTATGGCATTCAAGTAGCTAAAAAGAGTAAGTCATACATGGTTTGCAGTTAATTGTATTTGTCTGGGAACCAAAGGGTACCCCCCCCCCCCAAGTACTAAGCAGAATTAGGCCTTTTTCCAAATGGTTTTGTCTACATGATAGTAATCAGTCATATCCCCCCTAACCCACCAGTCAAAGAGACATTTGGATAGATGGCCAAACTGTCCAATACAAATACTACAAAAATGGATTGATATGGGAATGTAGTTGTCAACTAATATGGAACACATGGCAGAGCTAAATACAAAACCTTTAATGCATGCCACATATCAACTCATAACATGGAAACTCCAATCCCTCCCATTTCTGTCAAGGATTCCAGTAATCAGTATGTTAATTAAACCTAAATAGTATTTGTATAAAGACATATGCCTTTATAATATTGAGTAACATGATAAAGAAAATATACAAACATATGTGATTAACTATGGCAAAGACAGAAACTCAGAATACCAAAATATAAAATATACAAAGCTCTAAAGGAATGGGGTTAGGAGTACCAAATATTTGGGAATATGGAGTGGCCATCATAGGTTTACATTACATTTAAGCTTGCAATAATGACAAACCTTTCTGATTTGAAGCTATCAGATCTTGCTGTTGAAGAATCCCAACACAAAGAATAACATGACAAGCAAAGTATGTGACATAGGGGTGGGGATAGAGGAGTGAATTAATAGCAATGTCTGTGCTATTCACTAGGGGAGAAAGTCTCACAAATATATGTGCTAGGGGGTCTACTTCAGATGACTGAAAAACCAAAGGACTAAATTCAAAATACTGAATGATGGAATTTGCCCCTTCTATACTGTTGTGTGATCTTGGGGTTGGTATATTTAGTTAGTGGGGGGGTGTGCAGCCCCACAAATGAGGGGTGCAGGGGGTCTTGCCCCCTGCATTAAAAATGTGTTCAGTATTTTGAATTTTCAGTCTTTTGGGATTCAGTCTTTTGGTTTTTCAGTCTTCTGAAGTAGACCCATGTTAGGATACTACACTCTGGACTATCGTTAAAATAACGATTTATGCAAGGAAATGCACACAGAAATATGTAGTGTCACCATGGGATAAACTTTCATATGCATGAATTGGACCCTATAATATAGTTTAAAAGACAGCATACTTGCCAGCCTGAATTAATTAAATTAGGATTGGAGAAACAAGCTGCAGTGATAAGCAACCTTTTAACCAACTGGCATTGAATATTTGCAAATTTAACCATTTCACAAATGGAGTTATTGCCAGAGTCAGAAAAGCACTTTTACACAAGATTTGGAGAGGTCTGGTAAGCCCTGAACTATGAGTAACAAGCATTTCATCAAAATGGAAAAAGAAAAAAAATAATAATTCTACTTAAATAATTTAAGTTGAACTTATAGTGACCTGTGTGGTTCATAGGTTTATAGGTTCATAGGTGTGTACTAGGCTACTTGCCCTGGAGCCTTTACAAGCCTAGCCCATAGAAGTGCCCTGGCATTATGCCACCTGACGTTAGTTCCCAGTGCCTCTATCAAGTAGATCCACTGGAGTGATCCCCAGGGTGAACTTTCTATTTCCCATCCACTCATCAAGATTTCTCTTGAAAAGAACCAATGAGGTGCTCTGCTTCACATGTATGGGAAGTCTATTCCAGAGCACGGGCAGTCTCTGGGTTATGAACCTGTCCCTCCAGCATGTTCTGTTGATTGATGTAATGAGGTTGCGGTCTCTGGAGCATGTGGTGTGGAAGAACTGGGATTTCTTTAGATGTAGTATTTCTAACAAAGGTGGGTCAGACATGGCTTTAAGTCAAGCAGAGATCACCTCTTAGTAGATGATATGAGACAGAGAATAGCTGGAGTTTTTTGAGTCTGTCCATGTAGGACATGTGTTTAAGGCCTAGGATCCTCTTCATGAGGTATTTTTGTGTCCTTTCCAGCTGTTGCATGTTATCTAGTGAGGTACATGCTAAATGGGGCATTATACTCGATGACTGGCCTAATGAGGGAAGAGTAGAGAGAGGTGATGACCTCTTTCTTCCTGGATCCAAAACCCTTGGTAATGAGATATGCCACACAGAAGGACTTTCTGACCACAGTGGCAATGTGGTGGTCAAAGGAGAGGTTGCTGTCAACCTGTGTCCCTAGATCTCTTATAATGCCTTCAGTGGTCAGTGGGTTCCCATCGATGTGGTAATTAGTGGGAAATGAGTTTTTCCCAAAGGGGATGATGACGCATTTTTTGGCATTAAGCTTAAAACCATGGTTTTGGCACTAGTCATTCGTCTCAGTGAGGCATTTCGTTACTATGTCTACATTACTTGGGGAGCTAATAATGCCTCCCAGCATGCAGTCATCTGTGAACTTGGTCAGCCTGAGTCCTTCTGTGTTGGCCTGGACGTCTGAGAAGTAGATGCCAAGCAGGAGATGACCCAGGACTGATCTCTGTGGGACTCCACTCATGACTGGATAGCAGACTGATTTGGAGTCCGCTACTTTCACACTGTGGATTCTATCTGTGAGCCAGTTTGGAACCCACCTAGTGATATAGAGGTTGAGGCCTAGTTTGGTGAGTTTATCAATAATTCCTGAGTGGGAAATGGTATCAAATGCCTTGGCCAGATCGGTGATAGGCTATAAGAACTGCCTTAGCCTCATCCACATCTCTGGTGACTAACTCAAAGAAGTCAACCAGGTTGAGCAGGCATGATCTACCTTTCAAAAAACCAAATTGTGTGGGATCTAGAGTTTGGAGATTCCCTATATCCTTGTTAATTAGGTGCATGATGATGCTCTCCATAGCCTTACATATCAGACTCATCAGGCTAATGGGACGATAATTCCCAGGGTCTGTAGTCATTCCCCCTTTATTGAGAGGGATGACTGTAGCAGTGCACCATTCAGTAGGGACAAAGCCTGAGGTGAAGCTGTGATTGAAAGAGCACACAGATGTGGTGCCAGTTCACTTTGTAGTTCATGAAGAACACATCCAGGGATATTGTCAGGTCCCATGGAAGCTGCATTCTTGGCCTTGGACAATGCAGCTTTAACCTGTGCTGCAATAATGCTGGGTGCCGGGCATTCCTCCAGTATTGTGATTGGTCCTTTGGGGGGGGGGTAAAGTTGGCACTGAATCTGTTGACCAATATGTTGGCAATATCTGTTGGCTCAGTATAGGAGGTACCATTCTGCAGTAACTCTGTAAACCTGGGTATTGCCATGGAGATTCTTAATATAACTATAGAAGGCTTTGTGGTTGTTTTTAGTGTATGCACAATTCATAGCTGGCTTTAGAGGTTTTGAAGAGGGATCTCAACTTTATATTAAGACTAATAAGGGAGTTTTTCCAGTCTTGTGACTTCACCTTTTTCTGCAACAGTTTCTTCCTTCTTTTGTAAAGTTTATTAATGGCAGGCGACCATCAGACTGGCTTCCTTTTTTTGGAGAAGAGCATCTTGGTTCTGTTGGGTATGGCTACTTCCATGCATTTATGTACATGTTTGTACAGTGCATTGGTGTATGATTCGGCAGTCAAGCATCTATTTTCCATTAACATGGGTGCCGTGAAGTTAGACACCTCTGTTTTGAGGAGCCCAAAGTCAGCTTTGGCAAAGTTTTTCATGGTGGTTACCTTTGCGGGGGGTTTGGGTGAGATGTGGATTTCCATGGTGATTAGTTTGTGGTTGGATATAACCAGGGAGGAATTGACTATTGGTTTAGAGCAATGGTTGCCCATGTTAGTAATAACCAGGTCAAGCATGTTGCTTCCTCTAGTGGGGGTAAGAATGAGCTGGTCCAGGGCATTGGAACTGATGAATTCCAAGAAGAGTTGACCCAGTGTATTGGTGCATGAGTAGTTTTCCCAGTTGATGGAGGGCTAGTTGAAGTCATCTAGTATGAGAGTGTTGGATTGGACTCTAAGAGTTTCCAGGGTGCTTAGGAATGTGGAGTGAGAGTCTTGGGACATGGCTGGGGACCTATAGCAGGCTATGTCTTGAATCGCCATCTTTCCCAATGTTAGTTGTACCTGAAGTATCTCAGATGTATTATGCTGGGCTACTAGTCTTCAGGTGTGCATATCCTTTATGAATATGAAGATAATACCGCATTTGGAGCTTCGTTCCATGTTCTAGGGCCGAACGGTGTGGAATAAGTTATAGCCTTGTATCGCAGGGATAATTTCTGCTACTTTAAACCAGGTCACTGTTACAGCACAAATGTCGATGTTCTCCATTTTGAGGACTGCTTCAAGCAAGTGCATCTTGAGATTTAGAGTTCTAGCATTGAGCAGCATGACCCACAGATGGCATTTATTTATAGCTGTTACGGTGGTAATTTGTTCTTTGGAACATCACCTTAAAAGGCACTATAGGGGTGGCAAGAGCCTTAGCCAGTATCCAAAAACCCCAGGGTGACAGATGCAGGCCATCTCTGGCAAAACATTGAGGTCTGTCAATCATGTCATCCCAAGCAGACAGATACTGGATCCCCTTAGAATGACACCAGAAACTTAGCCAATTTTTGAAATCAATCATTTTATGCTTGTACTGTGGTATCATTCTGGGTGATGGTAGGATACTGCTCAGGGCTAGGGTCATACATGCCTGTACCACATATTCCGAGAGCTCCTCCATGTCTCTTTTCATATAGTCCAAGGAGGTGCGTCTCAGGTCATTCACACACACATGGACAGTGACAGAGTTGTACTTGTTGTGGAGTGACCTGAGTGCATGTGTTATGTGTTGGATTCTGGCACCTGATAGCTATTACCTTCTGCTCATTCAACCTAGTGAGTGGGACATCAGTGTTCGCCACTATTGACTCACCTATGATTAGTGTATTGGGCAAGCTGTTTTGTCATAGGGGCTTAGGCTGAGGGGCACACTGTGTAGGTGAGTTATGTGTCTTGTGGTTTGTGCTGTGTTGTGGTGGTCAAGTGCATTTCTGGCTTGGCAGTCTCTGCTGTTTGGGTAGTTTGAGACCCTCAGTGAAGGTGGGTGTGTGGTTTGTGTTTTTGTGTGAGAGCTGTGATGGTGGGTGTTCTGGAGGGCTATGTGTTACATGTGGTGTGATGCAGGTGTTGACCTTCTCCTCTTGACCAGCTATTCCAGTCTTGGCTTGAGAGTGCACGGCTTCCAATTTGGATTTATAAGTGCATTTCTCATAAGTCTGAGTATTGGGAGGTAAGAGGAGAGGGTTGTCTGTGTACATGAGTCAGTTGCTACACTGCCTCAGAATGACCAAGTTCACCAGGTTAATAGGAAAAATCACAGGGAACTGACCTTTAGACATGCCAGGAGGGATGGTACTGTAGCTGTTTTCTTATATATTCCTTTTACAGGAAAAATGTCACTCAAGGTGCCTGAGTCTGTACAGAGCACTGCCAAACACTTGAGGGGAAACTAATATGTAGACCCAGAAAATTTATGGATGAAGTATTTAGGCAGATATTCTGAAGATAGAAAGAAATCAAGCAGTACTTCCAGAAAAATAAAGAATTAGCTTGTCAAGAATGATGAAAAGAGAGGAGTAGAATGAATGGCTACTGCCTTGCTACTACTAATGCTCATCTCAGCACAGCTTCACTCTGTTGGAATACAATACTCCTTTGCTTCTTCTCTCACCAGAAGCAAAATTTTAGCATCAGTCCCAAGAAGAGAAGCAGGCCACAGCCTGTTTGGTGATCCACAGTCTTGTCTCAGGTGATGCAAGGGTCTGCAGGCTTGTAGCCTTTTTCTGGTAGATGCCTCAAATAGCAACCAGACTAATCAGGTACATTAAGCACAGACACTCACTCTCCAACCAAAAAGAGTCAGGAATCAATGCACTCTGCTCCTACTCTCATCAGGATCAGAATATAAGCCCAGATTCCAAGCCATCATCTATAAAGCAGTTATTAAGCTTTCTGGTGATCAGCAGTCTCCAGGAAATAATGTAACTGCACTCCTTCTCTCGCCAGGAAAAAAAAGGAGCACTAATCCCAAGATGACTACTAAGAGGCAGAATGTGGGCTCTCCAATAACTGATCGTCTTGCAATAGATGCTTAAAGGTAAGATGAAAAAAAATGTTTATCCTAAACACTACAGTGTTTACTAGAGGATTTAGATGTAAAAGCAGGGAACATAAGTTTTACCTGTCTAAAAAGTTAAGTTTTAGTGGAGAGTCCCTATTTTTAAAACAGCAAGGTAGATTAAAAGGGGGTGGTCACTTTTGTATTCTGGTACTATGGAATACAGTAGGATGGCCAATAAGCTTAAATAATTGAAGGGGAGTGATTTCACAAAATGATAGTTTTGTGCTTTCTCACACCAGCCAGTAAAAGCAGAGAGGAAATGAGACATATGGTCAAATTAACATAAGGGGCAGGCAACTAGAAAGACAGTGGTGTTAAAGAACACAACAGTGACCGGGTAGGAAAGTGGGAAAAATTTCTATCTGACTCATAAGAGACAGAGCTGTGGTCTCTTTTTCAAGTTTTAATATGTAGTTAAAAGAAGAATACAAGTAAAACAGTGTAAAGAAAACAAATCACAGCATACAAAATAGAAAAAGTCAATAAAGTAATATAAAATACAACAATCAAAAAGCCAACTAAACTTTCCCTCACAGCAAACTGTAGCAGAGTCTGAGTGAGCCTTTTCAGTAAAGCTCTGAAATGTTTTATTTTACCCCTTAAATAGAAGGTTTAGTTCCTACCTCCACCCCCTCAGTTCACAGATGATTAACTTTCACTGACCTTTTTACTTGTCTGTGTTTTTCCATGCTTTAGCAAAAGAAGTTATCTGTTTGCATTTTATAATTTGTTCTGGGACCTTAGTCTTGCAGTTTAATTTGTAGTTGTAGGAGCATTGTGTTTCTACATTGTACTGCGCTATCTGCACAAGTAGAGCTGCTTATAAAAGGTCGATGTTTGTATTTTAAACCCTGATGGGCCTTAGTCTACTAGTTTCATTCATGGTTGTGGGAGAACTATGAACTATACTGAGCCTTATTTAAATAATTTATTACTGTATTTTTTCATAAACAGTGTTACTGGTAAATTTCTGCATAGTCTGATGCCTTAAACTGTAGTAGAGTTACTGCAGGGATTGTGTGTGTGTGTGTGTTTGTGTGTGTGTGTGTGTGTGTGTGTGTGTGTGTGTGTGTGTGTGTGTGTTTGGTCCAGGTTTTGTACTTCAGTGTGTTTACAGTTGTTAACATCACAGTTTTGCTACTCTGGTTTTATATTCCGCTCATCATTTACCTACTTAAAGTTGCATTTCAGTGCCTTTCTGTTCACCTGTTTTATTGTGTCTGTCCCAAGCCCACTGAAACATTAAGAGTAAAGTTTCTGAAAGAGGTATAATATTGGCTTTGTTTGATATCCTTCTCTAGCTAGCCTGCATCTTCCTTGAATTTATAAGGCCATGTCTCCGGCCTCTAGCTCTTGTGGTAATCTGATTTCCAAAGCCCTTCCCTCATCCCTTTCATCATTATTGTCTGTTATACAAGCTATTTAAGTACTCTTCCCAACCAATGTTTTCCATAGATCCATGATACTGAATGCCCACACAGCAAACCAGTATTGCTCTTGAGTAAACCTCCTTCACTTTGTATTATCTCCTGCTCATTTTCCCAGTACTCAGCAAAGCTTGATATCTTAGCTTGTGTAGCAGAAGTGTTTTACTTGTATGCAGAGTCATCCAGACAACACTAAGTACTTTTTATTACTAAATCACAATTGTGTAAGTTATGTTTAGTGATCACAAGTGTTTTCTGCATTTATTTGTACACGTCACTGTACTTTTGCAAAAAAAATGCTCTCCTTCTTACTGTTACTGTTATAACACTTTCTTGAAATCACCTTCAGCAAGAGATTTACAGCTAGTTGTTTAGCTGGTTAGTGTTAGCATTGGACATATGGGTCTTTTCTACTACATGTTTATATTAGGAGGACTGGGTTCTTTCATCTTGTGGCAGATGATATTTGCCTGGTCTATCTCAGTTGGGAAAAACACCACAGGGCTCATAGTGTAGTCATTTTATTGGCCAGAGGTATCAATGGTTAATTTCTTTTTCTTTTTCTGTGATGCTTTAAATTTGGAGCATTTGCCCAGAGGGGCGCACCTCATAGCAATGGTTAGCAGTGCCCTGTACAGTGGCAAAAGCCAAGAAGGCAAATTTTCCCTACAGAATGGTCCATAAAACTGTGCCCTGTAAACCAGTAAATACCCTGCCTGCCAACAAGCATAGAACAGCTAGTTGGGTGTTGAGTAGCAATATTTATAGATTTAGTGGAATTGAGTATTGTATAAACATTAAAGTTAGTACAATTTAGTACTGTTTAGCATAATCCTCCCCAATAAAGCACCATTGCCTTTGTTGAAGGTTGGGCGTCGAGCTGGCACCTCGGCACCCGTAAAAAATCTACTGTCAATCATTAGCAGACCGGAGTGCCACTGTGGCGACCCCTAACTGGGAAAAGCCAAAAGAAGAACAACAACATTAATCTGCAACAAAAAAAGCACCCAATAGCCTTCTAAGCCCAATACACCATCCCTTTTAGCTCACCATTGAAAGGACTGGACAGGCTGGATCAGTAAAGTAGCTAGGGTGAGGTAAGATGGGCACCTGATCTGGATGCATAATGTTGGCGTGGGGCGTGATCAGCCAATCCCGATCTCTTTTTAATGCAGTACCGGCTTTGCATTTGTGGTAAAACCTGAATGTTGTAGCACTCTGTATGTGGCCTAAACTGTAGCAACTGTTACACCAGTTTGCTGCAGTTTAAAAGTAAAAAAAAAAATATATTTTGTTTATGAAAACCTGAGCACTGTAGTACTTTATACAGGAAGGGTATTAACTAGTAACTGAGTGCTACATTTGTAGCAAGCAGTTTCCTACAGTTTATAAAGAAGAAGACTTGCTTTTTTTTCTAAACTGAAACTTGAGTGCTGTAGTGTTCTCTGCAGGCAGGGTATATTCTGTGCAGGAGGGTATAAACTGTAGCAACTACTTGATACATTTGTACCAAACAGTTTTCTACAGTTTAAAAGAAGAAAGTATTTTTTAAGTAAATATGTTGAATGGGGGTTGGAGCAGGGGCATAGAAATGGGACATGAATGGCTGTGGCAGGTGAGAGGGGTGATGTGTCATGCATCTGTCCATCTGGGTGGTGTGTCAGTAGAAGGAACATCCATTTTTCTTTTTTGCTGTTCACGGTGGTGGTGCTGTGGTAGCGGTGTCGCCTCACAGTAAGACGCTGTCTGGTTCGATTCTCAGCTAGAGCGTCTTCTGCGTGGAGTCATGTGTGAATGGGCGTACCTTCGTTAAAGGTTGTGCATCAGGGCTGGTAACTCGGCACGTAAAAATCAACTAAGATGTGACAGTACCACCAAGAAGGGTGGAGGTGTAGCTATCTTATACAAATCTGAACTTCTAGTTTCATGCTTTAATGTGTTACTCCCCTCTAATACCAATGCAGAAACACTTACCATTAAACTCCAACTTAATAAATCTAAATCTATTTATATAATCTGCACCTACATCCCTCCAGGAAATAATATTAACACTCTTGAAAAGATTCTTAGTAGCCTTTCCACCCTACTACCTCAAGAAACTATTGTACTAGGTGATTTTAACATTGACTGGACTACCTGTAACTCTCCTAATCCTAACACCCACATAAATCTTTATGGCTTCACTCAAATAATAAACACCCACACAAGAATCCACAAACCTAGTAATAAAGAAGCTACTCTTGACTGGATACTTATAAATAGTTATCCTGAAACCTATACTTCAGGAACACTTCCAGATGACCTTAGTGACCATGTTCTTACCTATATAACAAAACAAAAGGCTCATACACCTATTAATAACACATTTATAACCTATCATTCCAAAAAACACTTTAAAGCAGAGAGCTTTCAGAATGAACTAAAGGCCTGTAACTGGTCACCTCTGAAACAACTCAATCTAGATGAAGCAGTTTCTTACTTTAATACCAAGTTCCTACAAATCCTAGATCTCCATGCCCCCCTTCGCTCTTCCCGAGTTAGGACTAAAACAGCCCCATAGCTCACAAAACAAACAAAGGACAAAATGCTCCTACGGAACAAAATATGGGCCAGATGGCGAGCCACTAAGAGCTCTGCTGACCACCTATATTTTAAACAGCTAATAAATGCAACCAAAAATGACATTATCTTAGACAAGAAAAACTACTATCTCCACCTTCAACAATCACACCCAAATAACCCTAAAAAGTTTTGGTCAGGCATTAATAAACTTCTCCATCCAGGACATACCAAAACTCCAGCCCCATCTTCAGTTCCCCATAATAACCCTTTGCAAATAGCAGATGCCTTTAATAATTACTTTACAGAAACTATACAAATTATTGCAAACACAATATCTCCCATTTCCCCCAGCACTATACAAAACACAAACAGTTCAGTGCCTCCCTTCCATATACAACCTGTGCCAACATCCTTTATCTGCAAACTCCTTCAAAAACTCAAACCTTGCACCCCTTCTGCCGACCACCTACCAGCAGAATACCTTCAAATAGCTTCCAAAGTCATAGCATATCCCATATCCATCCTTATAAACTGAACAATCATAGAAGGTAACATCCCATCCATATGGAAAGTCTCCCATATAATCCCCTTACATAAAGGAGGCAAATCCACTGATATCTCCAACTTCTGACCAATTGCATTACTCTCCATTAGCCAAAATAATGGAAAAATGTATTCACCATCAACTACTCCAACATCTGCTCCACAATAACTTACTTGCCAACTGTCAGCACGGCTTTAGGCCGTTTCATAGTACAACTACCGCCCTTCTATCTTTTACTGACTGTATTAACAAGAATCGAAATAATAACTCTCTATCTTCTGCACTATTCATTGACCTATCAAAAGCCTTTGATATGGTTAACCATGACTTACTAATCAATGTCCTAAAAGCCCAATCTCTTGACCCACAAGCAGTACTTTGGTTTACATCCTATCTAAAAAATAGACAACAAGCAGTGCTCTGGGACAATAATCCCTCCACACCCCTCCCTGTAAACATTGGAGTCCCTCAAGGCTCTATCCTCGGCCCTCTTCTATTTTCCATCTTTATTAATGATCTAAATACTGTTGTTCCTCAAGCCACATGCATACAATACGCTGATGATTCTACTTTAATCTGTACTGCTAAGTCATCAATCTCTCTCTTCAGACCCTTACTCAAGCAGTTTTTAACACCATTGAGAATTGGTTCACCCATCACTACCTCCTCCTTAACCCTAAAAAACCAAAATTATTACTTTTTACCCCACTCAAAAGTCACCAGAGTTCCACTTCACAATTATCTCTAACAATGGAACTACTATTTCCCCTGACACTACTACACGTCTCCTGGGCATAACCATAGATAATAACCTCAGCTTCGACGAACATATCAACAATACTATACAGACTGTCAATAAAAAACTAGGCTCCCTGTATAGAATCAAACCCTTCCTCACACCACTAGCTAAAACCTCCATTGCCCAGACTCACCTAACTTCTACTCTATTCTATGCTTCCGCCATATACATCAATCTATCAAAACACAATCTAAGCAAGCTTGAAACTAGCTATAATAACATAGCTAGATTTGTCACTGACACCCCCTTCAGAACCCATCACTGTCACAACCTTAAACAACTTGGATGGTCAGAACTACAAAACCATCTACTGTATAAGCAACTGCTTATCTCACATAATATTCTTCATCACCCAAACAATACCCCAATCCTCTCTAACCTGATCTCCCCATATAGAAATCTTGCAACACTTCGCTCAGCAAATAAGCTATTAATCTCCAATATTAAATCAAACAATAAAGCTGGGGACTCACTTTTTACTAACATTGTGGGTAAAATCTGGAACAATCTTCCTAGTGCACTCACGTCTCTCTCATCCACACCACTCTTCAAGAAACATCTCAAAGAACATCTGAAATTTCATTGGCTTTGTCCCTGTTCTAAACCAGACTAAACCCTACTTTTTCCCCCTTAATGCTCTTTTTTTCTTTACCCCTTCCTTCTAACCTTTGTCCCCTCTACAGCTTTAATCAATAGAATCTAACCTTATTCTAGCCCTTGTGATTCTTGCCTTCTTCTGCTCTCTCTCTTTTTCTTTCTCAGACCTACTAATCATTACTTCAGAATTCTGAGTGTCCTTGTACTCAGTTGTATTTTAAACCTTGCACAGCCTGCGAGCTATTATTCACAGAAACAATTTTTTTTTATTCTTTTTTTTAATTTATTTGTATTTGAATTTAGTCATTTTTAACTATTGTAATCTTTTTTGTAATTTACTAATGCTTGGAGCTTATCTCCCTGGGCCTCTACTGAAAATGGACATGTATCCAGCTAGACTAGCCCAGCCAACAAATGTAAAATAAATAAAATAAAAACTACCAATCATTAACGGACTGGAGTTCCGCTGTGGCGACCCCTAACTGGGAAAAGCCGAAAGACACAACAACTTGTAGAGCTGAGGGAGTGGGGTGCTTGTTCAGGGTAAAAGTTCAGAGCTAGGCTTCTGGAATGGATATGCAATTTTTGATCTTTTCTATAGCCTGTTTGGTGGATATTGGCATCTTGAGACAATGTAGCAGTTGTCTCATGTTTGCCAACAACTACTTAAACCTTAAAGCGACAGACACAGTATGTGAAAGGTGTACTTAAGCAATCACACTGGCTGCTACTTTCTCACATACAATCACACATCTGGTTGTCAAAACCATGCACACAACAAACACACATAGACTAATGTATGTTGGGACACTTGAAAGCAATCTTTCTAAATGACAAAGATTGCCTAGACTACCCATTTACAAAGCTATGTCTCAGCAAGCTTAAAAACACTCAGAAGAAAAAAATGTAACACCACACATGCAGTCAGACTAAGTGGAGCCTCAAACACTAAGCCCCTTAGGCAAGCAAGCACATTTCCCAGTACATTCATCATAGGGACTCCATTGTAAGACATTCTGATGACCCTCTAACCAGTCTGAACAAGGAGAAGATAATCCTTGTAAATAATAAACCGGCTCAGCTCCCCAGACACTGCAAACTTTAATAGACCAAACGAGCAAAAAAACACATAATAATTCTATACATATGAACAGATAACTTAGCGCTTTCACCCACATACATAGTCAGGCATCATCAGAGTAAAAAAACCCTTCATCTTTGTTGCATTTAAACCTATTAGTTACAAACACAACCCTCTAGGCAATCAACCCCTACCAAAAACAATTTATAAATTAAAGTCACAGTAAAACATCACTCCTATGCTTGTTTAAAAAGCACTGTTACTTATAACTAGAAAAAATATTATTTAACTAAAACACAGACATTTAAAAAAAACCTATATATAAACGTTTGTGTAAAAGTAGTAAATACAAATAATAAATAAAAAAAAAAAAGTAATAATATAATACTTAACATTCTTCAAACAAATGTAGATTTGTACTTCAAATACTAGAGACTGAGATGTGATCATTAATGTCTGGAGGTGTAGATGCATCCAGCCTCAACTGTCAGATACACTCTCTCATCTCAAGTAAAACTTTTAAATCACCTCCTTTGTCATTAAATGGAATTCTGTCTATTACAAAAAACAGAAATCTCTTAAAATTAGGACAACTCAGACTATGCATATACAAGGCATTGTTAGTTCTTTTGTTCCTGATGTCTCTTAGGTGTTCCAGGATTCTGAGCCTTAACTTTCTTGTTGTTTTCTGTCAGAAAAATATGTATTAATGTGTGTATTAGTAATATGCTTAGTGCATTTAGAGCTTGAAAAGGGTTAACACATTTATTCTATTTCATACTGCATAAATCTATACAAACTCCAGATGCTTTCTGACCTTGTATTGTTAGCTGAAATCTTTGCTTGTGCCTTGGAAATTTACTGAGAAGCAGATGATTTCTGCTTGCGTTAGGAAAATAATGAATAGAACAATACTACTTGTATGAAACTTAGACAAGGAGTTCCGCTTGTGCTGTGAGAAAATACACAGCTGTAGAAGCTATAGATAATTAGGACAAAGCCTGCTTGAAAATATGAACTGCAATCAGCATTTGCTTGTATCTGAGTTAGAAAAGTACCTTGAAATGTAACACTGTACAATAGAAGACTGTAAACGGATTAGTGACCACCAAGGCCAGGTTGTTTTTCTCAAAAGTTTCTCACAAATCTAGTCATGTCAGCAGAAAATCTGAGTAACATCTGCTGTAGAACAATGCTAAAAGTTGTGTTTGATTACATCAGCCTTAGAAGGCCATGTCTTGTAAAACAGTATAAGAATGAGCATACTTCCTGTTAGTAGTTAGACAAATCCTTGTATTTGCATGTTTTTGTCTCCTTGCAGCAAGTAATTAAATGTGCCTTAACTGAACCTTACGTGTATTGGTCTTTGAAGTTTTTTCCTTTGACAGATTGGTCCTTCGGACTGGAAACCCTCACTTCGCCTTGGATCAGACAGGCCAGGTGGCTTGAAACCATACGGGAAAGAAACCACATCGGTTCTTAGTTGAAAAGCCCTCCGACTGAATTGTCATACAAAAGCGGCCAGCCACTTTCTGATCTGCGACTGAAGGACGGGTTTACTCGAACCAAGTGATCAATCACGAAGGGTCAGGTAAGGTGAATCTACCTTTTTTTTTTCTGTTCTAGATCAGGGACTAGATTTGTATTTATTTTGTTAAGACTTTGTTTATACAAGTCAGGGACAAAAAGATTACTGTCTTGTCATAGATCAGGGAAACAGAGCAGGTAGGCAGTCATTCTGAAGAGACTATAACAAAATCCGTGGTACCACGTTAAAAATAAGGAGTTATGTAACGATTAAAAGGGTAGGACAGAATGGGTAATAATTGCACAAAAAGACCCCAAAATTCGCCGTTAACTGAAGACACGAAATACATGCAGTCACAGCGTGCTGATAATATTAAATACTACTCAAAATGGGTTAATAAGTATGAATTTGATGGTAAATTAGAAAAATCCTCGCTTGTCAAACTTGTCAAACAGCTTAAAACCAATTCTAAAGGTCAGGTAAAAAAGCAACGTCAATTAGGAATTTGTCAGGCACACAGGTGGATTGAGGAAGTAAACCGAAGGGAACAAAAGAGTAATAATTCAAACGCAATGTTTTTAGATAAGGAGGACAATAACTTAGTAATAGCATCAGCCTCTCCACCTCCCTTACCAGAATATGAAGCAAGTGAACAAGTTAGTCCACCCCCGCAATATCCTGCTGTCACTGTAAATAGAGACATTACAAAAGCGAAACAGTTTATTAGAGATCCCGTCGAGACCAGGTCTCGAACACGGGCAGGTAACTCAAAAGAGGACATTGAGTTATATCAAATGGGTAGGAATTCATGATCTATGAGTGAAGAAGAAATATGCCCACTTATAGAAGTGCCTAATCCTCAGGCAGGACAAGAAGGTCAGGACCCAACTATTCTAGTGTATAGACCCTGGACTCCGGAAGACATCCGGAAAGCCACTGAGGGAATTCCCCATCCAAAAGTTAATTTTAGAAAGTTCTTAGAAGATTTGCATGAAATGAGGCTAAGTTATAATTTAAATGGAAATGAGATAGAAAAAGTAGTCAGACAAATTGTGGGACTAGATTGGCACATGATTAGTGGCGACTGGAATCCCCGTAACGCTGCGCTCAGGCCCCTCCCTCATAGCAGCGCAGAATTAGACAACAGAGTGAAAGGTCTTACAGACCGAATCTCTGAGAAATGGAAGCCTAGGGCAGACTGAACTTGCATTAATCAATGCATCCAACAAGAAGGCGAGACTGTTGACAGATATTATGCCAGACTATTAGAATGTTTTAATAACCACTGTGGAATGCAGGTTCCTGAAAATCAGACACATGATTCCCCATATGAGCAGCAGTTAAAGAATGCATTTTTGAAAGGCAGTATTGCACCCATAAGCAGCTTTATTACAAAGCACATGGTAGATCATCGTACAAGCAGGTTACAGTCATTACTTGAATATGCTAGGCATGCCGAAAGGCATTTTAATAGCAAAAAGAAAAAGAAAGCCCAAGTATTTTCTGTAGAAGATGGAGAAGAGGTTTATGTAGTACAGTCCAGGAAAAAGGGCAAGAGAAATGCCCAGGGAAACAAACAATCTAATCAGTGATCAGAGGACTTTGAAGGGCGAAAGAAAAGGGGTGAATGTTTTAAATGCAGTAAAAAGGGACACTTGGCAAGGGATTGCAAGAAAAACAAGAAAGCAACCACGGAAGACAAGGAGGGTGAGGACTGACTATATGATAGTCAGGAATCACTAGAAGGGGACAGCAGAGAAGGGACAAATGAGAATGTGATAGAGGGAGTAGAGAATGTGACAGAAGAAATAGAGGAAGTGCAGGAAGTCACGGATAGTGAAGAAAATGAAATATTGGATTTGGCTTTATTGAGCTTAGAGCTCTATTTAGCAGACACGAAACCAGAAGTTACACTCCTGGTAGAAGGGAGGGAGGGAAGTCAGATTCTTGTGTGACTCAGGGGCATCACGGACCCTGATACATCCCTCCAAACTGCCAGAGAACTCAGAGTCACCTGATTACATATTAGTGAAAGCAGCTAATGGACAGCTGTATCGGGTTCCCCTCTCCCATAATATTGTGATAACTGATCCTGTTTCAGGATTGACCAGAAAAGCAAAATTGTTGTTGTTTCAAAATGCCCAGTAAACCTCTTGGGCAAAGACCTTATGCAGCTATTTGGTATAGCAGTAGTTCCGACTATGCAGGGTATGGAAGCACAGCGACAAATTGATACCTTTGCAGTGCAAACAGAGGGTAAAATGTTTTATTGGTACAGCCAGGACTTGGTTACGACTGGTCCAGGGGCAGTGACCGAAGTGTTGATGAACGTAGCCATCAGCAAGTTCCCCTCCCTTGACATTGATAAACAACATTTGTTGCACTGTACTCTGTATTATTGTAACACACCAGGACCTGATAAGGAATATGAGCAAGAATTGTTTAGAAATCCTGCAAACAGATTGATATTACGTAATCTGTACTGGGACACAGAAGGGAACAGTGTAGTCAGCTGTTCATTGCCCCAGGAGTTCTTTGCACTTTATAAATCTAATCGATTATCACATGTTAGCTTAACTAAGGACAAAAATGTAAAATGGGTAGACTTGGAAGAAAAAGTCACAAGATGGGAGAAACAGACAGAGTTAGAACTGTCAGAACAGGGAATACAAATGCAGAAGTTGAATTGGATAACTCAGACCCACCCAGCTGTACACTTGCAGTCTAGCAAGGACAGCTGATTAGCACTACTATTGAAGGAGGAATAGAATGCCTTACAGAATATACCAGAAACTCTCTGGTCAACAGGAAAATCAGATGTAAGACTTATTCGTACAGCGGGGCCAGTTACGATAACGCCAAAGTTAGCATTTAGACCACAAAAAAGACAGTATCCCTTAAGAAAAGATGCAGATGTAGGAATCAAACCTATTATAGCAGCTTTACTTAAGGAAGGGGTGCTGGTGGAATCTCCTGATTCACCATGTAACACACCCTTATTTCCTGTTAAGAAAGAGAATGGAGAGTGGCGTATGGTCCAAGATTTACAAGCTGTAAATGACGCAGTAATACCAAGGGCACCTATGGTGCCAGACCCATGCACCCTGTTGAATGATTTAAAACCTCAACAGAAATATTTTTCTGTGATAGATATCAGCAATGCGTTCTTCTCGATACCGATACACCCTGACAGCCAGTATTGGTTTGCATTCACATTTCAGGAGAAAAGGTATACATATACGCGACTACCACAGGGGTATTGTGAAAGTCCAACAATATTCTCACAAGAAATGGCAAGCAACTTGGCGGTATTTACCCCACCAAGAGGTAGCCAGATTTTGCTTTATGTTGATGATATCCTGCTTGCGGCCCCCACCCAGCAAGATTGTAAAGAAGATACCATAGCGCTATTACAATTTTTAGCCACTGAAGTACATAAAGTAAACAAAAGTAAACTGCAGCTTTGGAAAAAACAAGTTAAATACCTAGGGTATGTAATATCCAAGGAGGGTAGGACATTAGATGAGGACAGAAAAGTAGCGATTTTGCAAGCACCAAAACCCACTACCAAGAAGGAAATTATGTCCTTCCTGGGTACGACTAATTTTTGTCGGAGTTGGATTCCAAACAATGCCTTGGAATCTGCACTGTTGACTAACCTGATTTATAAAAAGCCTATGGCAGTACAGGATTTGTTACAATGGACACCAGAAGCAGAATTTGCTTTCTGCAAACTGAAACAGTTAATAGCATCCTCATTAGTTTTGGGATTACCAAACTATCATAAACGTTTTTTCCAAACTGTAGATTGTAAGCAAGGTTATATGACATCAGTGTTAACACAGCAGCATGGGGACAAGCAACGCCCTATTGCTTATTATTCATCACAACTGGACACAGTGGCATGGTCTTTACCTCACTGTGTACAAGCAGTAGTTGCAGCTGCAATGGCAGAACAGGCTTCGGCCTCAGTAGTTTTGTTCCACCCTCTCACATTGAGAATGCCTCATGCAGTTGCTATTATTTTACTGCAAGAGAAGGTAGCATATCTTTTCCCTGCTAGGCATCTTTCCTGTATGACTATATTGTTGAGCCAATCTCATATAACAATTGAACGATGTACGACTTTGAACCCTTCTACCTTGCTCCCAACCCCTGCAGATGGCACACCACATAGCTGCCTGCAGATGATTGAGCAAAAGACACTGCCTAGAAAAGATCTCACGGATGTCCCCTTGGATGATGCTGAGGTGACATACTACGTGGATGGCTCGTGCAAAAGGGGTCCTGCAGGACAGAACCTAGTAGGATATGCAGTAGTTTCTGATACTGACATTATAGAAGCAAAATCTTTACCACATAATTTATCTGCACAGGCAGCAGAATTGATTGCCTTGACACGGGCATGTACCTTAGCAAAGGATAAATGTGTGAACATTTTTACTGACAAACAATACGCTTTTTCTACTGTACATGTTTTTGCGCAACAGTGGAAAAATCGAGGAATGATAACATCTACTGGCAAACCAATCAATCATGCACAGTTTATTTTAGATCTTTTAGAATCTATTCAGTTACCTCAGAAAGTAGCTATTTGTAAATGCACAGCTCATACCAAGCAACAGGACAGGATTTCAAAAGGTAATGCGAGAGCTGATGCAGCTGCAAAGCAGGCAGCTTCAGAAGTATTTCTTTTGAATGAGGAATTACAACCTTCCGAGATTCTAGACTTAGAAATGTTAAAAACAATGCAGACACTTACTACGCAAGCTGAAAAACAAAGATGGGTAGAACGAGGAACAATTCTCAAAAAGGGGCTGTACATCTCTAAAGAAGGAAAAACGATATTGCCGTCTAATTTGTTTAGATATGCAGCTTTGCTGAGCCATGGGCAGTGCCATGTCTCAACAGGGGGATGGTACAGCTGGTGAACCAAGTGTTCATGACATATGGATTCTTAAATTACTCTAAAAAATTCTGCTCAGTATGCCACATTTGTAATAAACATCATGCACAAGGGGCGTTAAAGCCCAAGCAAGGGAATTTCCCTACACCACCGTATCCATTTCATACTATCTGTACGGATTTCATAGAATTGAATAAATGTGAAAATAAGAAGTATTGTCTTGTCATTGTAGATATGTTTTCCAGATGGGTGGAAGCCTTTTCGACTAAAAATCCAGATGCTGCAAATGTGGCCAAAGTTCTTGTCAAAGAAATCATCCCTAGATTTGGCATTCCCGAAAGGATCTACAGTGACAACGGCACACACTTCGTAAACCAGACCATACAACAGTTAAGTAGACATTTTGGTATTTCTTTAAAAAATCATTGTGCGTATCACCCACAATCTGCAGGGCTAGTAGAGAGGCATAATGGGATTTTAAAAAGTAAGCTAAGGAAGTTAATAGTAGAAACACAGAGAAATTGGGTGTACTGTCTGCCCCTGCCACGGTTGAGCATGAGAACTGTTCTGAATGCAAAAGGATTGACTCCTTCTGAAAAATTATTTGGAAGGGCTTATTATATACCTCAGTGGAAATCTCTCATGCCTGCAGACCAGGAAGCAAACAGTACATTAGCTGAGTATATGCGAACCCTGTTAAATTCTAAACATTTGTTGCAATCAAATTCTGTTTCAGATAAAGAACGAACCAGACCGTCAGAAGTGGCAGTGACCCCGGGTACCTGGATCTGGGTGAAGACAGTAAAGAAAAAGAACTGGACATCACCAAAGTGGGAAGGTCCATATCAAGTGCTTCTGTTGACACCCACTGCAGTCAAAATTGCGGAGCACGCCTCCTGGATCCACCTGACGCACTGTAAATTAGTCAAAAACTTTGAAATGGACAAAAATCTTGTCACATGCCAAGAGTAAAAATTATAGAGTCCAGAAGAAACAGGAATGCAGAACAACCCTTTCCTCAGAAGTATTGCATAATCATCCTGTTAACTGTACTAGTGGCAATAATCTTTTTGTTGTGGCCTTTCCTTTTCCCAGCCACACAGACTGAACTGAATAAATGTGAAACGTTACTCATAGACTGGCATCCAAACTTTAACACTTACCAGGCAATTAAATATGTGTATGCTGAGACTTTCAATGTTTTGAATTGCTGGATTTGCACAGCTTTGCCAACAGCATACGGGGGGTTATTAATGACTACAGTCCCTCTAGGGGTCAATGAGACCTGGGAGAACTTGATTTATGATACCTCAACCATTACATCACAAGATAAAATAGCATTGCACTTGTCTGTTCCACAAAAGGGAACTGTGTGTTTTTATAAAAATGATGCTGTTCAGGTGGGTTGGAGAAATTGCAATGTGACTGTTCCTTATAAATGTTACACTAAAGGTAACAATGTAGATCTTTATTGTAATACAAACTATAATTCATTTCTTGGATTGATGCACAAAACATGAAGTAAAACATAATTCTGTTCTTTATAAACAACTGTCTATAATTGATAGAAAAATGTTTCATGCAGGGCGAGTGTATATTCATAGCAAGGTTACTACAAAAGTAGAGGACTGTTATTTTGTGTGTGGCAGAAAGGCATACAAATGGTTACCTGAGAATTGGTCCGGCAGTTGTTTTTTGGGTTACCTGGTTCCGGCCAAACAACACACTACAGTTTTGCCTCGAGGAAAAATTTGAAATGTCCGAGAGGTCATCAAGAAACCTGTAAATCCAGTGGGACAAATCGATGCACGTTGGAAAGATCATCATTCCATAGGCAAAGAACTGACACATATGGACTTGAGTGATAGCGTTATATCATGGGCAGGCATATTACTGGCATATGGAGCAGTGAAATCGATCTGGGAGCTGAGAAAACTGTTGAAACTTCTCGAAGTAATGGGAAACGCAACTTTTTCCGCTCTCGAATTGGTGACTGATGAACTGAATGCTATGAGAACTGTAGTACTTCAAAACCACATGGCTCTCGACTTCAACCTAGCGGCGAGAGGTGGT
Source organism: Protopterus annectens (assembly GCF_019279795.1). NCBI lineage: Eukaryota > Metazoa > Chordata > Ceratodontiformes > Protopteridae > Protopterus > Protopterus annectens. The sequence goes on from NC_056733.1 coordinate 1,444,311,985, forward strand.
ACTTGCACTTTAATCCAAGAAGAATGCTGGTCATATATTCCTGACCATAAACATGAGATAGACAATCATCTTGAGGTAATTCAGCAAGTGTCGGCCATGAACAAACCAGGCCCAAACCCACTGACAGACTTTTTCCAGAAATGGTTTGGGGGGTGGGGTACCATCCTAATGAGCATCCTGATTGCCATTTGTATAGGAATACTCCTACTGGGAGTATGTGTTTGTTGTGGCACCCCCTGCATGAAAATACTGATAAAAGACTTTATAGACATGTCAGCTTCTGAAACCTTATATCAAAGTACTGAGTTTGAAGAACTGTTAAAACATTGAAAATGCTTTCATAAGTTTAAACTGAATGACTCTCTTAACTGCAAATCCTGAGTGGGAAGAGTTTAGGAGAAGAAAACAAACTGTTTATGCTTATTTTGAAAGTATAATAAAAGTATTAATAGGGGGGAAATGTCATAAAAATATGTATTAATGTGTGTATTAGTAATATGCTTAGTGCTTTTAGAGCTTGAAAAGGGTTAACACATTTATTCTGTTTCATACTGCATAAATCTGTACAAACTGCAGATGCTTTCTGACCTTGTATTGTTAGCTGAAATCTTTGCTTGTGCCTTGGAAATTTACTGAGAAGCAGATGATTTCTGCTTGCGTTAGGAAAATAATGAATAGAACAATACTACTTGTATGAAACTTAGACAAGGAGTTCCGCTTGTGCTGTGAGAAAATGCATAGCTGTAGAAGCTATAGATAATTAGGACAAAGCCTGCTTGAAAATATGAACTGCAATCAGCATTTGCTTGTATCTGAGTTAGAAAAGTACCTTCAAATGTAACACTGTACAATAGAAAACTGTAAACGGATTAGTGACCACCAAGGCCAGGTTGTTTTTCTCAAAAGTTTCTCACAAATCTAGTCATGTCAGCAGAAAATCTGAGTAACATCTGCTGTAGAACAATGCTAAAAGTTGTATTTGATTACTTCAGCCTTAGAAGGCCATGTCTTGTAAAACAGTATAAGAATAAGCATACTTCCTGTTAGTAGTTAGACAAATCCTTGTATTTGCATGTTTTTTCTCCTTGCAGCAAGTAATTAAATGTGCCTTAACTGAACCTTACGTGTATTGGCCTTTGAAGTTTTTTCCTTTGACATTTTCCCAACATAGAAAGTTGAACAGCTCAAACATGTAGCAATGTACACTGCCATCATAGTATTACAGTTACAGAATCCAGGACACCTAATAGTTTTATAGAAGCCTTGAACCGCCACATAAGGGCCATTGTTGATAAACTTACATATACTACAAACTCCACATTTACTCATTTTGGAGCTCTTATATGTCTCAATTTTAGGTTCAGCTTCCATCAATTCTTTAAATTTCCTACCCCTACTATATGTAAAAGTTGGGGTGCTACCTATAATACTTATAGTATCACTATCAAAAGAACTTTGCCAAGTATCCTTAATAATTCTAATAATTTGTCCTGCCTGCCCATTATATGGCAAAATCATAGCCCTTTTTTTGTGTTGTGTATGGGACTCTGAAGCCAACTCATTCCCCTTCTGGAATTCCTTCTTTAAACCCCCATGTAAAATAGGTTTAAAGGATGTAGTTCTCTTAGTTTCTATTTCTTTTCTAACTCTGGACAAAATATCTTGTGGATAACCCCTTTCTGTAAACATAGCAGTCAAGCTGGTCAATTCAATGTTTAGCCGTTCATCTTCACTAATCAGCCTGGATAATCTAACCATTTGGCCTTTGACCAAGTTCTTCTTGATATAGTGGGGATGACAACTCTGAAAATGCAAAAATCTATTAGAATAAGTTTTCTTGCGATATACACTCGAATTTAGGCTTACATCATGCATGTTTTTGTATAACAATATATCCAAATAATTGCAGGTTTCCCCATGTATAGTGTAGGTGAATTTTAAGAATGGGGTAGTGTTGTTAAGAAAATCAACACATGTATGGATCTCGTCCCTACTCCCTGTCCAAACAATTAGTATATCATTAAGGTAACGCAAATAAAGTGTTACCTGTTTCATATACTCAGTAGGGAACACCTTCTCCATCTCTCATTCCGCCAGTACCAAGTTGGCATAGATTGGCGCACACTTAGCACCCATGGCAACTCCTGCCACTTGTCTAAATAGTTCAACTTCAAATCCAACAAAATTGTTTGACAGAACCATTTCCATAAGATCTACTATCACACTACGTTTAACAGTATGGAAACCACTGTATTTGTCCAAACTCCTACTAAACATTTCCAGACCTTGTACCTGAGGAATGATCGAAAAAAGGTTTATAACATCACTTGTCACCATCAAAAATAGTTCAAAGGTTTGTTTTTGTCTAATAACCTCCAAACAATTCCTCAAATCCCTCAGCATATGTGGCAAACTTTTAACAATACCTTTACAATGAAAATCTACGTAGGAGGCCATTGCTTCTGTTTTTGAGCCTTTTGCTGACTCTATTGGGCGAAAGGGTGGGTCATTCTGATTTTTGTGAATTTTTGGAATTCCAAAAATGGAGGGGGTCACTAGAAATTCAACCATCAAATAATGGTATTCATTAACATCAATGATCCCCTCCATTAACCACTCGTAAAGACGCCAGTCAATTTTAGTGTATGCCATACACATTTCATTCTTAGATACTCTGGTATATGTGCTTGTATCACTCAGAAGATTGTACATCTTGTCTGAGTAGTCAATGTTGAACATGATCACCACCCCCCCCTCCCTTGTCAGGCTTCATGACCCTATACAAATTAGTGGTAGTTAGTTCTTAAAGACAAAACCTCTCGCCAGGTCTTAGGTTATCCAGTTCCCTCCTTGGTCCAATTAAAATTCTTCTAAGTTGTGCCTCACACAACTTCTCCAAGATATGAATACATGGGTGTGCAGGAGGTATAAAGGTACTCAACCTCTTTAGTCCAATCACATTGTCAATGGTTGGACTAGGTTTTATGTAAAAAAAATACTTCCAAGTTTAACTGTCTAGTATACATCTTAAAGTTAACCAATACTTTAGCTGTTTCATTTCTAAAGGAAGGGACAAATGTAAACCCCTTCTTGAATAGAGACAAATAGTTATCCGTTAACTCTACATTAGAGAAGTTGTCAACACTAACATTGTCAATTTTAACCAAATTTCAAGAATGTGTCACAATAGTTTGTTGAGTTAAATCAAGTGAGTCACTCCCAAATATCTGCGTGGCATTCTTCCCCTCAATCTCAGTGTTTGTTACACTATCTAAACTATTGTTTAACAAATGTGAACAATTCACTGGTGAAATTTCTGAAACAGATTCAATGACAGAGGAAAAACATTGTTGCCTTTGGTTATCACAAAAAAAGTTACAAAAATTGTCACTAAAATTGTCACAAAAAATACCATGATGTAGTGGCTGTAACCCAGCCTCATTGTGTGATTTAGTGTCATTGTTGAAGGTGGTCATTTGTTCATCCCGGACCACCTCCTCTTGTTGTTGTATTGCCTCTGCCCTCTGCCCCTCCCCTCTTGCTGATTGCACTCTCGAATGCGTTCCGAGTGCCTTATGGGGTGAGGATCTAAAAAAAACTTTATTGTCATGGTATATTTCAGTCTCAGTCAGTGATTCATCCTGAAATTGATCAACAATTTGCCCACCGACATTGTACATATCCTGTCGGGAATTACCCGCTGTGTTGAAATTAGTCAAAAAACTAGAGCTACCATTTACACGTTCAAATTCCGTAAAATGCGTGTATACCTGATTAGTAGCATAGTCACTAGTATCCCTTTTGAGTTTAACCATTTTAGACTCAAGACCTGTTTTCACAAACTTTTCTGTTTCATACATAATCTTGTCATATTTGTTTTTGTTAAATTCAAAAAGCAAATCTTTTGTGATATTAGTATTAAGTAAACCAAGCTCCTCGTTTAAAGTCTCTAGTCTATTAATGTTATTCCGAATAATGATTTTTATCAATTTCATACCTGTCCGGTCATAGAAGGCCAGTAGTTCCTTGAAACCATCCGTACCTACTTCAAAACCCATCGGCAGTTTAAAAAACCTGAGCCCCTTCTGAACTTGTTTGAGCTCAAGGGATTTCTCCAGAAACACATTATCCATTTGTAGGGCTTTCAGCTTTCTTAATTTGTTTTCGAATTGACCTAATTGTACCTTTAAAGTACCCGGTTCCGGTTGCTGTCCAGCTTCTGGCTTCCAATTCATAGCTGGAGCCCTACGAAGTGCATCAAAGTTTTTGGGTGAACAGCAGTTTGTTCCGGTGACTTGGTTGTTAGTTGAGAACCCCGTTATTCACCAAATTCACTGAAGTGTTAACTGCCACTTCACCACTGCTAGTAGAAGGGGGTGTATGAAGAGTAAACAGCTGTACCTGCGATTCAGTCAATAATGGTTCCTTTGTTTGAATATTATTCAGAACGTTGACCGCCATGCCTTTCTCCTTAAATAAATGAACTAGTTTTTGGTCAGTTCAACATACTGCAGCATAAGCTGCTCCATAACTGTCATCCACCAAAGGTAACATGATCAAAGAAGCCGGTCAGAAGAACAGTAAACTATCAGCCGACACAATGTAACACCAGAGACTTGTAAATAATAAACCGGCTCAGCTCCCCAGACACTGCAAACTTTAATAGACCAAACGAGCAAAAAAACACATAATAATAATAATGCAACAAGATGAAGGGTTTTTTTACTCTGATGATGCCTGACTATGTATGTGGGTGAAAGTGCTAAGTTATCTGTTCATATGTATAGAATTATTTAAAAGTTTTACTTGAGATGAGGGAGTGCATCTGGCAGTTGAGGCTGGATGCATCTAGAACTCCAGGCATTAATGATCACATCTCAGTCTCTAGTATTTTAAAGTACGAATATACATTTGTTTGAAGAATGTTAATTATTATATTATTATTTTTTATTTTTTATTTATTATTTGTATTTACTACTTTTACGCAAACATGTTTATATATAGGTTTTTTTTTTAAATGTCTATGTTTTAGTTGAACAATATTTTTTATAGTTATAAGTAACAGTGCTTTTAAACAAGCATAGCAGTGATGTTTTACTGTGACTTTAATTTATAAATTGTTTTTTGGTAGGGGTTGATTGCCTAGAGGGGTGTGTTTGTAACTAATAGCTCTAAATGTAAAAAAGATAAAGGGTTTTTTTACTCTGATGATGCCTGACTATGTATGTGGGTGAAAGCGCTAAGCTATCTGTTCATATGTATAGAATTATTATGTAATTTTTGATCGTTTGGTCTATTAAAGTTTGCAGTGTCTGGGGAGCTGAGCCAGTTTATTATTTACAAGTCTCTGTTGTTACATTATGTCGGCTAGAAGATAATCCTTATTTGTTTATCTGGAGCCAGCATCAGCCAGATCATGCACATTCTCATGTCGATGCCCAATAGGTGCCAGTATGATTCAGTCGGGTCGATATTAATTGGTCAAAGGACCAAATTGTGAAAACTCATAATGCTGAGACCATATGGTTAATAGTTTGGCTTGTTCAACCATGCATACTGAGATTGCAGTACAGTAGCAATGCGAAAATTGCCCTTTTCCCTACTGTAGTGTGATTGCAGAATTGGTATAAATAATTAGCAGAGGGTATGAAGACACAAAGTTGTTGACCATATAGTTTTAACTGTATGGACTTCAAAAATGTATTTTTTTATTAAAAAATGAGATAGGTTTGATTCCATCACAGGCCATGTAGGTGTAAATGGCTTGAGACATACCTCCCTGAAGTAAATGAAGAGAGACATTATGGAGCTCTCACGCTGATATGAGCCTAGTATTGAGCAGCATATTACAATCGCTGAGGATGACACCACAATATGAGCAAAAGATTATTGATTTTAACAATTGACTGTCTTCCTTGTACCATTCTAAGGGGATCCAATATAAATCAGGTTGGGAAGACATGGTTAATAGACCATGTGGCTTTGCCAAGGATGGTCTATATCTGCCCCCTCTAGGCTTTTGAATACTGACTAAAACTTTATCCACCCACATTGTTCCTTTTTTAGTCAGTGCCAAACTGACAAACTACTGACTTAGCAAAATCAACTAAACTGAACAGAAAGTTGCTACTGCTTAATGCCAGGAGTCTCAATAAAAACTACACTCCCCCTATCACCTGCTCTCACTTGAGAATACAGACATCTGTACAGTTACTGAGACATGGTTTACAACTGCAGACAGTACCTTACAAGTGCAAGGTTGAAGTGCTTTCCACACTTTTAGACCAGTAGCTGCATGGATAACAGGTCAAGGTGGAGGTATCTTGGTATACATCAGTAACAAGTAAACCTCTAGATTGGTCAAACAGGATGACGTACTTCACCTGCAGATCACTATACACAAAATCCTGTACTATATCCTAGCCAGCTATAGGTCGCCCTGTATGTCCCAAGTGGCTCACAACATATACTTGGACTTACCTGAGATAATTACCATGCAACCAAACACCTTGTTCATGTGAGACTTTAATTGCCACTTTATAGACATGGAATACTACATGGCCTCAAGCCTGCATGCACAAAGATTCCTGGAATTTGTAAATACAAACACCATTGAGCAAATAGTGAATGCACCCACCAAAGGCTCCAAAAATACTGGACTCATACTCACAAATAAAGAAAAATTCTGAATGCCCCCAATGTCTCAACCTCCCTGGTAATATCCAACAATAAAACTGTCTCCTTTGAAATCAGAATCAGCATCATAACCCAATAAATTCTGTAACAGTTAGGAAATATTCCAAGGCAAACTACTTATTATTAAGTAGTGGCTTGTCAAAATTCACTGCCCCTCCAAACAACAAGAACACAGCAGCTTACGCTGAATTGGTCTCAAACTCTGTACAACCTGTACTTGCCATTTAAGGCATCTACCAGAAAAAGGCTACAAGCCTACAGACCCAAGCCTCATCTGGGACAAGACTGTTGATTACCAAACAGCCTGTGGCCTGATTCAAACCTTGAGATTGGTGCTGCTGTTTTGCTTCTGATTAAAGAAGCAAAAGGGCAGTGTGAGGTTGTGGTGAGACCAGCACTAGTAGTAGCAAGGAAGTAGCCAATTAGGTAAATCTCCATTATTTATCATTCTTGACTAAGCTTATTCTTTCATTTTAGTAAGTACTGATCGATTAGCTGCTGTCTAACCTAACTTCAAAATATCTCCCTAAATACTTCATCCATAAATCATTAGGTTCTACTTTATAAGTTTCCTATCGAGTGTTTGGCAGTGCCCTGTATAGACACAAGCATATTGAACTGACAATTTTATTATAAAAACATCCTTGAAATTTCATCAATGCCTAGTTGCACACAGGACAACTAGTTTACAGTGACAAGCACTCCCCACAGAGTTACAAACCAGATACTCCTGACAGTACTTTATATTTTCACAGCAACTATCTAATTAATTAAAAAACAGCCTGTTCCCATTGATATGAACTTTCCCACTATCTCCATTACCAGCTTGATGTGTATAAGTATCCTGAGGCAAAGTAAAAATTGCCTCTCATTTAGAGAACCAGCTAATTCTCAAACAACCTAATAAAGTATGTGAAGGATGTAGTCACACAATGTCACTGAAGGCAAAGCTCTCACATAAAAGCACTCATAATCTCAATCAGATTGTCACTAGTACACACACTGCACCCATCACACACAATACAAGGCAGACACATAGACCCACATATGTTGAAGCATTTACTTGAAACCTTCCTAAACCCCAAACACCTCCTATATGAAGTTCACATAACAAATGCCCTCATCAGTCCAGAATGCACTCTTTCAAAACAACCCCCACATCAACACATATAGCCACATCTACTTCTAAGCCCCTAAGGCAAGCCACTACACAATCCAACATTCTGGTCATTGAAGAGTCTGTTGTGAGACCCACTGATGTCCCTGTCACCAGGCTGAGTAAGGAGAAAGTCACAGTCATTTGATATCAGGGGTCAGCATCTGTCACATTACACATGTTGTCAGGTCACTGGACAGCAAGGACCAGTATGACTGAGTCATAGTCCATGTGGGAGTAGACTACATGAAGAGAGACATCACAGAGCTCTTGGAATATATGTCCCAGGCTGGCATAACCCCTGCACTGAGTAGTATTCTGTCTTCTCCAAGGATGGTGTGATAATACAAACAGAGAGATGCCTGACTTTAATAAGTGGCTTAGTTTCTGATGTCATTCTAAGGGAGTGCAATATTTGTCAGCATGGAAGTAGATGGTCAACAGACTACATTGTTTTGCCAGGGATGGGCTGCACCTCTCCCTGCTAGGGTTTCAAATATTACCTAAAAGATTATTCTCCTACATAATTGTATTTATTAAGTAATGCCAAACTTCCAACATAGTAAATAAAAAAAAATCTAAAGGTGTTACTGCTCAATGCTAGGATTCTAAACAAGGAACACTACTCCCTGCTATCTCTCTGAACCCCCAGAGAATGCTGATGTCTATGCAGTCAATAAGACATGGTTTAAAGCCATGGATAGCACACCAGCATTCCAAGGCTATAATGCCATGCACACATTTAGACCAGCAAATACAAAGACAGGGACTGAAGGTATAGGTGTCTTGATTTACATCAAAAATAAATGCACCTCAAGGCTGGTCAAATAGAAAGATGCACTTGAGCTTCTCTGTGTTCAAATCCCCATAGCCACAATTCCATACCACTTCCTTTCAAGTTATGGGTCCTCCCTATGACCAAGAAACCCACATATTTAAGCTTACTGGAAACATTCATCATTCAACCCAATACCATATTCATGGGTGACTTTAACTACCCCACTATTAATTGGGAATCAAACATGACACCAAATGCACAGGCACAGAGATTCCTGGTTTATGCAAATATGCCAATCAGGGGAGCAGACATACTGAATCTTGTCCTCACAAATATGGGAGAGATCTGTATACCCCTAGTGTAATGTCCTGTCTGGTAAAGTCAGACTACAGAATGGTCTTTTTTTAAGTAAAAATAAAACCTGGAAAACCAGCTAACTCTGGCATGTTTAGGAACTACTAAGACTAATTTCCTACTATTAAGTGATAACCTGGCAAAATTTGCAAAACTGTTAATAGAAACTCTATACAAACATATTGGGTCTATATTATAACATCAAAGTGTCAAAATTTCGAATGTTATAACATCGGATGCAAAACCACGAAAGCTGAAAACCCCAAAGACTGAGAACAGCAATTTTTTTTTTCCCTAGGGGAAAAAAAATCGCAGTTCCAGCACAAAACACGAAACACACAAACACTACAAACTATTTCTAATGTGGGGGGCTTTGCCCCCACACCCCCCACAACCCCCTACTTAAATATACCAACTCTGAGATCGCACTACAGTGGAGGAAATAGCGAAGCTGCAGAAACAGCCCACCAAATTCTTTCCCTGGGAAAGAATTTGATGTTCCACGGCTTCGATATTGTCAGTCTTCGAGGTTTCTGGTTCGATGTTATAACATTCAAAGTTTTGACACTTTGATATTATAATATAGACGCAACATATTAATAGCTGCAGAGAGGCAGTTATTTCCACCAGGAATAAGTACAGATCTAACTCAAAAACAGGCCAACTTAGTGGAATCACATCAATAGATTGTATAGCAGAAAGAAGAACATCAAAGTAAAAATTATGAGGTTTAGCTCTCAGAAGGATAAAAGCATTCTTATCCAACTGAAAAAACAGCTCAGAGGACAAATAGTGTACCAAAAACAAATTTTAAGTAAATTTGGTCTCCCAGGTAAAGGACAATCACAAGGCATTCTTTGCTAATGTAGGCATCTATACTGAGCCAGAAGATATAGCAAACCTACTGAAAGACAAATTCAGCTCAAATTTTACCCCTCCCTCCCCCCTCTCAACCTCTGCTCAGGAAATAACATCAAATAAAAGTCTCTTACTATCACTAGGGAACAAGGTCCTCAGTCCTCTCTCTCTAAGTCCAAGAACACTGCATCAGTTGGCCCAGACAATATTCCAGGGTGCTTTCTAAATAGCATGATGGTTGCCCTAGCAGACCTTCTGAAAGTGTTGTTTAATAGTGGCCTCAAAACAGGCTTCATGCCTCATGAATGGGGCATAGCAAGAGTCATCTCTCTGTATAAAGGCAGGGTATCTGCAGGGCCTAAAAACTACATACCCATAACTATCACAGACTCACATGCAAAGACATGGAAGAAATTTTCATGGAAATGCTCAGTATTGACATAGGAAATCTCCAGATACTGACCCCAACCCAATCTGGTTTCATTAAGGACAGCTCATGCAAATTCACCCTGGTGGACTTCTTTGAAAATGTCAGCAAAGCAATGAATTAGGGCAAAATGGTTCACACTCTCTTCCTTTTCACCTTGCAAAGGTGTTTGACACAATATCCCACTGGGGCATTGTTGATAAACTCAAGAGGTTTGGTATAAACCCTTATGTTATACAGTGGAAAGCCAGCTGGCTCACAGACAGGACACAGGAAATTAGAACTGAGGAGTCCACCTCTACAAAGAAGCCAGTCAAAAGCAGAGTTTTGGTCTTGGGACAACTCCTTTTTGTCATTTACATCTCTGAAGTCAAGACCAATGTTAAGGGCCACTGGCTGACCAAATTTGCAGATGATTGCTAATTAATAGCAGTCATAGAATCCTCCACTGACACTAATGTTCTCCCAGAAGGACTGACACAGACAAATAAACTGGTTCAGAGCCATGCACTAAAACTAAATGCCAAGAAATTCATAATAGTATCCTCTGGAAAGTCAATCACTCCTGGTAACTATCATATTGACAACACACCCCTAACAATCAACCAAGTAGTCAAGGACTTGGGGACACATATAGATAGTGATCTAGCCTTTAACTATCATGTGTCTACAGTAGTGAGGAAATCATTCATTGCTGTGCAACTTATAAATAAAGGTATGGCATCTAGGTTCAAAGAGGTCATTGTTCCTCTATATTCAGCTTTCATCAGACCTATCATTGAATACAATTGAGTACAATGAGCCCTTTGGTATGAACCTAACCAGGCACATCCAACACCTGGAATGTCCACAGATGTTCCTTGCTAAAAGAATACAGGACATAACATGCTCTATGCACTTTAAAACACTTTTCCAGTAATAGTAATTGTCAAATTCTATTTAAACAGAAATCCATATAACACAATTGACCAAACAGCAAAGTAAATTATAACTTTATTAAATACAACTAGCACCTTAAAATCAATTAATTATTTAGTCAAGAAATCAATTAAGAAACATTTAATAAATAACCAATAACAGAACTTCATTAACCAAACTAAGTTGAGGTACTATACTTGAACATATCTGCACTTACAATGCATGCATATACTTCTTTGTTTTGCACATTTAAATGTAAAACATATAAATAAGACATTTAAACAAATCATCAACTTTTCACAATAAATACTTCATTAATAATTCATTATTCAAACCAGCAGGTAGAAGGGTACTGTATCAAAAATAAGCCATGCTTCTTTTCTTAATAAAATATAAGATACATCATGGTAGACATCAGACTTCTGGCATATAAATATCACAAAAAAATTCAAACAAAAAGAATCTCCATTCTGCTCATTACAAAAATGCATGGCCACAGGACTAGTTAAATAAGTATTTATCATACTTATTTAAAATACTTCCTTATTGATCATGTAAAACAGACCACCTCTATGACACTGTTCATGGGGAACCTGGACGAGTGGATGGGGTACTGTAAATTCTTGCTGAGGATAGTGCCCACAACCCTCCTGGACATAGGCAGTCATCGCTAAATGCAATCATGGGTATTGACTAGTACTTCTACGGTATTACATTGGCCTGAAAAGGCTAGACTTAAAATGACATCTGGGTCAATAGCCTAGTAATCTCTTATGATCCTATGATAATATGCCCCATACATGCTTCCTCACTTGCCTAACTGTTTTCCCTATATAATATTTATCACATGGGAATTGCATGCCATATACAGTGGCTATTTGATAGCAATTCTTATTAGCAGAGGCATAAAAATATTGCCTATAAATACAGAATTCTGATCTCATATCTCTATAACAAAAACAGTACAGCCCTTGCAATTATTGTCAGGCTCCGCATTTTGTGTAAACATGCTGTGCACCACTAAATCAGAGATACTCAAGGAATGCCTGTATGAAATCTATAGTCTCAGATTCACTCCAGTATTCCTGTAAAATTTGTACAACTCCCTCAATGAAAGGACCACATCTCATCACAACCATCTTTTTGATTCCACTCCATTCCTTAATTGATCTGCATATTTAAATTAAATTGATTGCATCTAAGTTTTACAACCTTGAAGCCACAAGCTGAGGTCCTAGTTGTATTTAAAAAAGTTATACTTTACTTTGCTTTTTGTCCAGTTATGTTACATTAACATGTCCTATGCAGACTACCTTAAAGCCCTATCCCTGTATTCCATCAATTACCGGCTTTTGAGGGAAGATATATGCCTGGCATAAAAAGTAAAAACACCAAATCCAAAACAAAAGACAAAAACTAGAAATTCTTGTACAGGAAGGCAGTACCAATACCACACACTACGCACTTAGTAGAAAATGATAAAATTTAATTGAGTGCACTTTCATCAAAAGATTCTGAAGAAGTCTTTTGACGAAAGCGCGCTCAATTAAATGTTATCATTTTCTACTAAGTGAGTGGTGTGTGGTATTGGTACTGCCTTCCTGTGCAAGAATTTCTAGTTTTTGCCTGGCATAAAAGGCATTCTAGGTATTGTTGGACCCCACCCTGATTTACCTCCTGCATAGCCACAAAGCAAACAGCACCAGTATTATCCATTCTAAAGACTTCATCCTTGCCTGTGATATAAACAGGACCTGCTGGAGAGACAGGAATGTATCCCATAGACTATCCTTTCTCTGGAAAAGGCTTCCCATCCATGTGAAGTAGAGTTCCTCCCTAACTCAGTTCAAGTGTAACTGGGACAATGTGATGGGGAACACAAAATTCATACCTGGTTTGGCACCTATGTCTCTAATAGACACAGGCAACCTGTAAATGTTTAATCTCCCAGGCCCCTGCTTGTAAATGTCTAATCTCCCAAGCCCCTGCTTACACTTATCAAAGGTGCCAGCACTTGTCATGGTTTTGGGATGAATGACTAGGCTTTAAAAGACCCTGGTGGTTGTTAGCCTTGTACACACCTATGAATCTATGAACCATGTCAATAGCTGCATAAAGGCTGATGTAACTATATGAAGTAAGCCCAGAGGTAGCCCCAGAAACAAACCACCCTGGTGCCATCCTAAATTAAACATGATATACAACCTCTCAACTGTACAGATTTTCACACAATGTCCAGATTTTTGCCTCATATTTTTGGTGTGTTCCTCCTAAAATCTGTACTTTTCTGGCAAATAGCTGTGGATTGAAGTAATTAAATAATGACAAATGTTTGAATTTAAGACTCCACTTCCTTCAGAAAATTCATGCTAATACAAAGCCTATTATTCTATCAACTTTCTAAGTTTGTAAGAGTAATATTTAAAATCTGTCCGCCATCCTTTTATAGTCCCTATTTGTCCCCCATCATTTTAAGCTTTGTCCAGATTTTTTGCTCTAAGAGGTTGAGAGGTATAAATACAACAAAAAAAAATATATATATATGTTAAAAATCAGGAAAGGTAATTCTCATAAAGAGAGAAACTCTCTCATCAAAGTAAATAGGCAACTAAGAGGGCTAATTAGGTCAAACAAAGACAACTTTAAGGTTAATCTAGCCCCCCTACATGAAAGATAACCATAAGTCCTTCTTCAGCCTAAAAAACCATAAGGGCAGCACACAGATATTTTTTGAACTGGTTGTTAATTGATGTTACATTCACAGAGTGTGGCATTATAGTGAGTCTGTTAGCAGACAATTTCAGTTCCAATTTTACCCCATCCCACCCCTGTACATCCAACCATCCACCAAGAAATACCCTCAGACATAACTCCTTCAGCTATAACTAGGGCACATGTCCTGGCTGTGGTCACTAAAGTGAATTATACAAAGTCAATGAGCCCTGATAACTTCCCAGAATACCTCCCGAAAGTCTGAAATATGACTTATCAGGAACCTTGGAGTCACTATTTAACTATAGTCTTAATACTGACTCTGTGCCTTCAGAATGGAGGACTGTGACAGTAAGGGAGGACCTTCAACAGATGCTGGAAACTATAGACCCATTAATCTGACTAGTCTTATTTACAAACCAGAGGAAGAATCATCATGGAAATTATCAGCAATGACATTGGAAACATCCAGACACTGGATTCATCTCAGCTTGGCTTTGTCAGAGGAGGGTCTTGTTTACTGAACTTGGTCACTAAGGCAGTAAATGAGGGGAGGGTTTTGCATACTGCCTACCTAGATCTGGCTAATATATTTGATGCAATACCCCACTCGGGCACTGTTAAAAAACTTATGGAATATGCATAAACCCCTTTATAGCATGCTGAATAGCTAGCTGGCTCATGGATAGGACTTAAGAGGTTAAAATTGGTATGGCCACCTCTATACAGAGGCTGGTCACCTGTAGTCTCTCAGGGCTCTGCGTTGGGCCCACTTCTCTCTGTCTTCTAGTTCTCAGAGTTCAATGCCAATGTAAAATGCCTCTGGATGTCCAAGTTCAAATATGATTGCAAACTGGGATCAGTCATTGAATCCCCCCATCAAGATGAAAACACACTTCAGGTGCCAAAGCCATGGCGTAAAACTCAGTTCCAAAAAATAGATTATAGTACCTTTTGGGATGTCAGCCATTCAGATAACTACATCAGAAGTGCAACACCTCTAAATGTTGTTTCACTAGTCAGGAATCTGGAAACTCATGTAAATAGCACCCTACCCTTTGACTGACATATCAATGGTAGTAAGAAAAATCCTTCTATGTTGCTCAACTTATAAGTAAGGGCATAGCATCTAGGTCCAGAGAGGTCATTGTACCACTATACTCTACCCTCAATAGGCCCATCATAGAGTATTACGACCCCTTTGATATGTATCTGACCAGACACATGCAGCAAATGGAACATACACAAAAGTCATTACAAAAATAATACAGTGAGTAAACACAATGACCTATACTGATTGCCTATAAGGTCTGCCTCTTTACTCTGTATCATACAGACTTCTGAGTGGTGATCTTTGTCTGGCATACAAGGCATTGCTGGACCCTCTTTTAATGAACCTTTTGCACATCTGCAAAATGAACAGCATCAGAACTACTCGATCAAATGACCTAGATTTTGCTTGCAACATAAATAGGACATGAGAGAAATATATCTGATTCTCAGAGAATTCCCATTCTCTGGAACATGCTTCCCATCCATATGAAGCAGAGTTCCTCACTAACCCTATGTAAGTACAACTTGGACCATTGGATAGGTAATCAGAAATTCACCCCTAGTCTGGCACCTATTTCTCTGATGGAGTCAGTAAATCACTCCCTATATAAAACTAATTTATGGGTCACATTTGGGTGGCATGGCTAAGCTTATAAGGGCCCTAGTAGTCATTAGTCTAGTATACACCTACAGACTTATGAACAATATGGCCACATCTATTGCAGATGGAAAAGCTGAAACAGGTAACTTGCACACAGCAATAGCATCTTTGACAGCCCTGGTGAATGAGGTGCTGCATGACACAGCTGCTATTAAAGTAGCCAGTGCTGGAAGAGGAGAAGGAGGCCTAACACCTACACACACCACATATTACTGAGCTGCAGGCCTAGGCTTGTAAGATGGAGATCTAGATTGATGAACCTGAGAATGACAATAGGAGGAACAAACTTAGAATAATCAACTTGCCATAGGTGAAGAAAGGCAGTGACCTGGTGGATTTTATCTGGAGGGAACTGACTACAACATTAAAGTCTATCATCATCATTGAAAGTTTTCACAGGGTGACTCCAAAAAACAGGTACATCAATTTAGCAAGACATTTTACAATTTGTTTTCTAAATTATAATGACAGAGAATGGATTTTAAAGAAGAGCAGGGAAATGGAGGGCAGCGTTAAAATTACAGGACAAGCCAAAAGGATCCTGGCAGATTATAGTAACTCCCTATTTCTCAAGAAGAAAGCCATAGTGCCATACATAAAGAAGTTTCATGAAACAGGAAATTCATGCCAGCTTAGGTTCCTGTTGTCTTTTACTTGCTTACCAGTGTCAAACATTTTATTTTGGAACAGTTAATAAGGAAGAATTGTAGATAAATAGTATATGTGCAAAAGTAAAGAGTGAAAGGTCAAAGGAGGCAAAGAGACCAGGGAGATGAGTCTTAAAATCACCCTCTAAATCACCTCTGAGATAGAAGTTGAAGCCAGTAGCAATTCTAAGACCGGCTATCATCTCATGTCCCAAACAATGCAAGAATAGGGCTGCCTTGTTTCAAACAAATATTCCTGCATTTAGCAGGCTTAAACCCTTGTGAGTTGAGAGAATGGAAGACAATGGAGACTTTTGAATGCCAGACCCTCCAGTAACTGTAATGGAGCATCTGGAAAAAGCATCATGATAAGAATTTATTGTTGCAAATAGAGACCTTAATGATATGGTCTATGTCAATTCTTTGAACACTTAAAATGTCGAACGTTACATGGTCGAGACCAAATGTTCGAAATTTCAAGTGTTCGAAGATTGACTTTTAATGGCGCCATATGGTGCAGAATGGGAGAATTTCCCTTTTCTGCATTGAAGTGCGGTCTCGGAGTTGATATATTTAAGTAGGGGGTTGTGGGGGGCACAGGGGAGCTTGCCCCCCCTGCCCACACTGTTAAGGTGTGTTTTCCTTTTTTTTTTTTATTTTATATTTAAACATCCAAATGTCGAACATTTGGTCTCGACCATGTAACGTTCAATATTTTGGATGTTTGAATATTTAACATAGATCCTAATCTTAAATGTAAACAGCCAACATGAGGCAATAATTTCATGAAATTCATGACCCTTTGTTTTGCCTGTTACTGATTGGCTTCTTTTTCCTTTTGCCTTTTATAATACTCTTCTGTGTGCTTTGCTGCAGAGAGTGAAAGAGGGATCTATGGAGGAGGTCAAGTGCTGTGATATAAAAGGGGTAACTGTGGCAGAAATGGGAAGTGCATACTGCCCGGAATGGTAAAGGACAATGAGAATATCAGTTCTAGTTATACTTTTTTCTCCTTTTTTTTTGCATAATTATATATTATACTTACGATGTTTCTGATGTTACTTCTTACAAGATGTGTATGGGGCTCCATCTTGACCTTCGTATTTTAGGTGTGCTGTGTTGTGCATTATTCTTGGGAAGCTGCTCCTTATCAATACTTTTGTTCTTCTCTGAGTGCAAGAATGCTGAAATAACTAATTCATTTATAAATAGTTCCTGATTTTACTTATAGGCTGTTATAAAAATTTTACTCATGTTGCTGTGGCAAGGATGGAGGACTAGCCAACCTGCAGGGAAAGGTCACAAAAATTGCTTACAAGTGGTAAGACGAATGAAGGCTTATGACATGGAATGTTAGGGGTTTATTGACACATATTAACAAGAAGCATGTATAGAATCTCTCATGCAGCTTGGAACTCATATTATAATGCTGCCAGAGACTAAATTAACTTTAAAAATGTAGAATTATATCATTCAACAATTGAAGGGAGAGGGATTCTCTAGCTGCCCTTTGTCTTCCAGTAGACAAGTTATTATTTTGTTACATTACAATTTAAAGTGCAAGGTAATTAAACATGCTGAGGACTTGATGGGTAGGTGGATAGTGGAGAAAACACGGTCTGGTACTGGTTTACTTAAAATATGCTGTTTTATGGCCTAATATAGATGACAACAACCATTTAATGGCACATACACAAGTGATAGAATGATTACATAAGCCTCATCCATTTTTCATCATGGAAGGGAGATTTAAAACTGTGTTGGATCAGAATTTGGCAGAATATCTAGAACAGGGGTGTCCAACCTTTTGGCTTTCCAGGTCCACATTGAGTGAACAGAAATTGTCTTGGGGCCGCATATAAAATATATCATATAGTTAATTCTTTTGCTGCCACGGGCAACCAAGGTCGACCTCCTGGCTGTACAGTAGGTGCACTCGAACAATGAATGAATGTAATAAATGCCTAATATTTTCCTTAAAATTCTAACAGTTAACTCTAACATTTTAGTTAATATACACACACACACACACACACACACACACACACACACACACACACACACACACACACACACACACACACATATATATATATAATTTTTTTTTTTTTTTTAACAAATAAACAGGTATGGAATCCTTCCATTTTTATGAGATCATACTGCTTGATTTTGCTGGTTTCTTAAAGATGTTTTAGGGAAGAAGCTCTGACTGAAACACAAACAGCCTAGGTAGATTATCATCCCAGGTGCTGGAGGAGCCAATGATGTAGGAAGTGGAATGATGTGGTACAAGGCTGCTCCTTTTTGGAGGGAGGTGGGAGCAGAATGTGAGAACATGTTCAAGGCCACATCCAGGACACAAGATCTGGTGGTGGTGCTATAGCTATGATAACACCCATCAATCAAGTTGCTAGATGGCTGGGTTTAATACAGGGCATATCATTATATGAGCTGGTGGCTCCCCATGACACCCCTGTGCAACCACCATGTGATGTATAGCATACAAGTATACCGGGGGTGAGTAGGGACACAAAGAAAAAACTCAGCTGGGTAAGTATTGCACCTCTGCATGCCCTGTCCACTGCTTGAACTTGGATGTTACTAAGCCTTTGGGCTGAGAAACCTTCTCATTTGGAGGGACACACTCATTGCAGAGGGGACAAATCCAAGGTAAGCTTCCAACATCATGGGCAACATTAAGTATGTCAGAGGTATGGGAAATGCTGCGGATCTAAAGTCAACAATAGATGCCCAAAAAGTATCTATATAACAAAGATTCTTCATATTGCCATTCTTGGCAATCATGATGTCTGTTCTAAGATGCAGATTTGTTAGATAGTATGAAGATCAGAGTGATCAGTACAACTCAAGAGCTCTGCATTGGTATTTATTTGTCTGAGCATAGTAAAGGGTATCAGTGCCATTATCACAAGAATATGACATGGAATCAATT
This sequence comes from Protopterus annectens, assembly GCF_019279795.1. NCBI lineage: Eukaryota > Metazoa > Chordata > Ceratodontiformes > Protopteridae > Protopterus > Protopterus annectens. The sequence goes on from NC_056733.1 coordinate 1,444,331,198, forward strand.
ATCTTTAAACCTCCAAATACTAACTGCTTTCTGTTTGGCAATTTCTACTTCCTGTACATAAATGGCTATATTTCCAAAAAGTTGAATATAGTCCCAGACGATTTTCAAGGCATGGTACTGGAATAATTACCTAAAATAAAACTCATAGTCTGTGCTCTCAGTTCCAATGGCAAAGGAAAAGTGCATCTTGAATTTTAATTATAAAACAAAATTAAATGACAATTTTTATACTACAATATTCACTTTTGTACAGAAATGCATCTTCTTTTAGGCCGAATGTTACAGCAACACAATGAATTTATGTCATTGGTAAGATTTTTTTTTCAAACTGAATGTTTTATAGAGGTAGTCTATCAATATGTTATTACCATACCGGCCAAGATATGATGCTGTCTACAAATGTCAATATCCCTACATTACTCTTCCTGGTATCATTATAAAATTATCAGGACAAATAAGAGAATATTTAGCTTTATACAGCCAACTGCATGATCTAACAGAATCTAGAAAAACAGGCTGTATATTCTCAAATATGTAAATGCCTTCCTAAACAAGTAAAATAACCACATGGTATACATTTAAAATGACAGTAAATATCATATAGTCTGAGGAACAGCTATTATTTTAGATATGATTTCAGAAGACACCCTAATGATAGGATTCTGAGATATACTTAGTTGTCCGCCTGAAAATTATGAAATGAATATGAAAAAAACAATAACCAATGTGTATATAGTAATATTAGAAATACCTAGTCATACAGGACCAAATTTCTGACTCTCTTGAAATGGGGTTCATATTATAACACCGAACACTGAAAACAGTGAATGGTGTTACATCGACACATATTCAGTGAATGCTGAAAATGTTCAAATCACGGAACAGCGATTTCTTTCCTAGGGAAAGAAATCGTTGTTCCAACCCCCCAAAAAAAACATTAAACACTTCCAAACACATACACACATACCCTAACCCTAATTATACCCCCCAAAAAACAGTAAACAACTAAATACACATATGTACGTAACCCAACCATACATCTAACAAAAACAAAAAAACAGTAGACATTTTAAAACATATGCACTCACCTTCACCCGCACCCTTACCCTAAGGTCAGTAACTCTTGCACAATTACATAAACAGTTCCACACAAACACATCTACCTTAACCTTAATCCTACCCCCCCAAAACAAAAGTAAACAGCTGAAAACACACACACATGTAACTCAACCATACATCTAACGCAAAATAAAACACAGTAAACACTTGCATACATATGCACTTACCTTAACCCGCACCCTAACCCTAATGTCAGTAACTGTTGCACAATCATGCTCAGGAGCTATACATATATAGGGTATATAAGGGACCACACTACACTCCAGAACAGGCAAAGCAACAAAGTGGTCAAGTGACTTCTTTCCCAAGGAAAGAATTCACTGAACAGCCACTTCTCTGTTTTGCCTGTTCGCTCTACATGTGTCGACGAAAACGCATTAGACAAAATGCATCTTCGTCATTCTAATAAAACCCCCTTGAAATGGTCTAACAAATTTCACAGGAAAATATGCCAGGACTCTCACTCCAGAATGTACTTTCTGTTGGTGACTTCAAATACAAAGACACATACACAATTGTATCTTCATGTAGTGTGGGTCACTGCTTAAGTCTAAAGTTGGTAGGAAGAGCAAGCATAAATCCACCATTATAAAATTTCCTTAAGAAAAATAAGCTTGTTTTTTTATTTCTGAAGCAATATCATCATAAAATAGATATATTCTGATGTACTAAATTCCTCTGAGAAAAAAGTCATACCACCAACCATAATGGAAACTGTTTATAATACAGCAACTGGACTTTACCTAAGCATGCCAAATAATCTAAATGTCAATCCCTTTGATTTATTAACAAAACTTTCAGGGAATTATAACATGATGTTCTGGCAAAAAATACAGCCTTCTACACTTAAAGACTTAGCTGATTGCCACCCATTTGTTCCCCACTCTTTGTCAGCTCGGGGGGATACCAGACATTCTTTGAAAATCCGTACAGTTGACAGGTACGTTAATTCAGTACAACACTCTCTGTCTCTCTCTCTCTCTCTTTCTCTCTCTCTCACACACACACACACACACACACACACACACACACACACACACACACACACACACACACACACACACACACACACACACACACTCTTCTACTTTCACGCACACAAACATTTTTCTTTCATGCATGCACTCACTCACTCATTCCGCACTTACCTATTAATACAGTTAGGTGCTGTTCCTTTCAAAGGCAAGGAATGTAAATCTGTACATGAATCCCTCTTCAGCACAAATACACACTAATTCTTTTGTGGGAAACAACACAGCGGCATAAACACACAGATCCTACTTTGGTGTGAAAAAAACAAAACGGGAAGGGTGCTTTGGTATATGCGCACACCAATGTTGCGGTTACATGTCATTGTCACAAAAAACAAATGAAAAAAGTGTTTTGGCACATGCATACACTGAAGTTGCAGTTAAAGGTCGTGGGCTGCATGGAAGAGCTTTGAGGGCTGCATATGGCCTGTGGGCTGCAGGTTGGACACATCTGATCTAGAACAAGATTTAACATGCCCAAATCATCAAAAGTGCTGCAGAAGGTTATTCCTGATTTTCAGCTGGTAGACACATCAAAGACTTTAAACCCAACAGTGAGAGACCGTATTTTTACATCCACCAGTCACAATACAGACAGACAGGTATTTAGACTATACAGTTATCAGTTTATTCAGTGTATCTGATATTGTAGTGATAGATCATAAGGTCACTGCCCTCTCAGATCATAACATGATGTTACTCTAACTACGGTAGGTAAAATAGGAGGATGGTCTTCATGGAGCTTAGACTACCAGCTTTTATTTGAAATAGAGACAGCAAAAAATGAATTACAGGGGACATTTCAGATCTATTGGGAAGACGTGGATATTGCACAATACAGAATACCTGGCAGATGGGAGAACTTTAAGAATTTTATTGAGCAATTGTCTAGTTACATCAAAGACAGAAGAGGGAGGCATGGAAAACACAAATAATGTAAAATGCAGGGAAAATTAAAGATCTGGAAAAAGAGTATATGAGAAAATGGGAAGAATAAGGATACAATCAGTTGACAAATTAAACTTTTAAAACAAGAATATAAAATATTTATTATCAGGTAATATAGGACAGATGGGAATTCTAGAAGTTATTTCATTGGTCGAAAGGACTTACAAACCCCAAGTTGCTAGCTTGTGAAGAAGAGAGGTGAGATGGAAAGATAAACTTGTATTTAATCTTCAAAAGATGAAGGAGAAGATATGGAAACCAAACAAGAGCAATTAATGGTATTATGTATAGATGCTATAAGATCCAAAACAATGGTAGTGTGAAACTAGATAAAAATAAGAGACAATGTTTTCATTTTTTTTTCAACAGATTTGTCTACTCAGAGTGAGGAAGAACAGAAAGAGTTATATAGACCCATTACAGTGAAGGGTATAACCAAGACAGTTGAGAGTCTGGCCTGTGGAAAGCCATGGGGACAGATAGGCTGCCAAAGACTTTTGTAAAATTTACAAGCAATGGCTAATTAAATCGCTGCCACACTTGTTTCAGGCAGTGGAAGATCAGGGACATCTCCCAGTGTCATCTTGTTTGGCGGCAAAGATATTACTACCTAAAAAACAGGACAGGCAGTGTATGAAAGCAAATGACTTTTGGCCAATTTCCATGCCGCAATCTCACAGAAAAATCGACACGAAAATTCTAGCAGCCTGATTAGAGAAAGTCTTAATTAGGGGGGTAAATCAGGTACAGCAAGGATTTGTAAAGGGAAGGCAAGGAGTTCTGGACTTATTGCTGCTACAGTTTAACTTGGTGTGACTGAGCTGGACTAAACTGTCACAGGAAACACTTGTGGCATTTTTTGTTGATACACAAAAAGCCTTTGACTCACTACCATGGTATTTTCTATGAGGTGTCTTTGCAGGTTATGTAATTAAGGCACCATTTGTACAGAAATGTAAAATTTTATGCAGAAAAAATTAAAGCTACCCCAGATCTTGGCCAGTCTGACCACATCAAAGCTCTTTATTATTAATAAAGGGACCCAACAAGTGTAACTGCTCTCTCTAATGCTTTTTACATTGGTCATCAAGACATACAACATTTCTTAGGCAGCACAATGCACATTTTAGCATAAACGTATGATTGCTGTTAATTTATACTTTTTTCTGATTCATGAAAGATGGAGTGATGTGGTTATCAGATCCCTAGGATCATATCTAAGAAGTGTCAAGCACATTTTAATGGTTTAATCAGATATCAAGTCTCAGGGTGTGTGAAGATATGTGAAGGCTGCCAGCATAGCTAAGTAGAATTTTGTACATAATTCTGCCATTTGTAAATATCAATATAAGCCACAGGCTTATTCTCTTAAATGTGAAGACTGTATTGGATGTTGAACTGCAAAAATGTAACAGCAGTGCACTCTGCTGTAAGAAAGCTTATAAGTCAAGCATTCTATGACTGTTTTGATCTCAAGGCTCAGAGCCATGGTGTCTGAACCAACAAATACTTTCTATTGTTTTGAGACTAGAGTTAATTGCTAGATTTTGCATATATAATGTCTTTAATTACTATGATTTCCTGACTAGGTGCAAGCTTACTAAGAAATGTAAATGTAGAGTTTCTGTTAGCCTGAGAAAACAGAATTGTTAAGAATAATGTAATCTAAAATGAGTCAGCTGGATGTATTATCAATTTAAAGGACTTTCTCAGAGGCAGAGAAAGAGCATTTTGCATTTGTCTTCAGAAGTGACCACTCACCAGCACTTGCTTTACTCTGTTTATATGTAAGTAGGATCTTAGACTTTAGTGTTTCTCTTAAGGAATAGATCAAAAATAGTAAGTTTAGTCTAGCTGTTTACTGTATTGATGTCAGAACTATTCTACTGTATTATTTTAAACATTTTCCTGTGATCTCTGAACTCTTGACTAGCAGTGTGTAGTAAGAAGTATTGTTTTGTATTTTTATTATTTATTATTAAATATTTTTAAACCTTTCAACTGTGGCTGTTTTGTGTAGAGATAATTTAAGCTTTAGAGTGCAATGCATGTATATAGTGATACTGTACAAAGCCACTCCAAGTAAGTCTTGCTGCCAAGTCATACTTACATTTGGATAATAATATTGCATAGTAATAATTGGACACCCTTTGGTAAGAGCCTTTTTAGTAGCTGATAAGTAAGGGTCCTGGTAGCAGTGATTACTACCTTATGGCCTGGACAGAAGGGGCACAGCTAGTAAACCTGTGCCAGCCTTCCCTAGAAGTGTATGTGTGGTTGTATATAAATCATATCTCAAAGTGTGTATGTGTGTGTGTGTGTGTGTGTGTGTGTGTGTGTGTGTGTGTGTGTGTGTGTGTGTGTGTGTGTGTGTGTGTGTGTCAACTACTTGGGCAGGGACACAAAGTAGTGGATGGACAGAGATAGTGCTAGGAGGACTTGGCTTGGGATCCTGGCTAAGGACCCCATTCTATAGATGTGTCAGTGGGGAGTCTTTTGGGGGATCTGGAGAGAAAGGGAGAAACCAGCCCCAGACTGACTGTTATCTCTGTGTGCTCTTAAGGGTAAGTGTACTTTATGATTAAGCCACGGTGGTGCAGAGGTAGCATTGTTGCCTCACAGCAAGAGGTTCTCCTGTTCGATTCTCGGCAGGAGTGCCTTCTGTGTGGAGTCTGTATGTCCTCCCCATGGTCGAGTGGCCTCTGAAAGACATGCATGAGTGGGCGTGCCTTCGGAAAGTACTGCATTTTCCAGGGAATTGTTATGGCTAGGCTTGCATAGGCCCTAGGGCCAATAGCCTAGTACCAACCTATGAACTGTGTGTGTATTTGTTATCCTTCCCAATATGGACGCCACTCACTGGTGTTAGTGGTAAGGATTGAGGCTCTTTGATTATTTGGCTAGTGCATGGGCGTCACAGGGTGATTACAGAAAAATCCATTATCTGTCTACTTAATAAAGCTGAAAGCAGACTTTTAAATGAGGGAGACTCTAATACTCTGCCAGTATGATTTCTCATAGTATTTTGGGTTTCTAATACCATGACAGGAATGGATGCTTTCCTAAGTCAGGGAATGATTAAAGTTCATGAAATTAGTATTAGTTCAGTCTTTGATGCTAGCCAAATGTACTCTTCACAGCACCTGTAATATGCCCAGAAATGACTCCTTCTGCAATTCATACTGAGTGACATGTATTGGTATCATATCTAAATACGACTGCAATTTTTATTTTTATGAGACCCATTTCTCCTATTAGTACAAATGGAACTGCCTGGGTATCTTTCTTCCAAATTGCATTAATTTCTACCCGCAAATCATGGTATTTTATGAATCTTTGTCTCTCTGTATGTAAGACACTGTAATCATTGGGTTTAGCAATTTCAATGATCATTGCTACTTTTGTCTCTTTTCATGGACTACTATTTCTGTTTTTCTTACAGTATATTTTATGAAATGAAAGTAATGGGTAATCACATGTGATATAAACTTCATCATTCTCTATAATACTTTGTGGCTCATGTTTCCAGTGCTTCTCAGCTAACTTCAATATTATAATGTTTGCACAATCCCCAATGCAACAGTCTTGCCACATTACTATGCCTTTCTGTATACAGGCTCTCTGTCATTCGTATATCACGAGTGTATGTAGTCCATTATGCTGCCCCCCCAATATTAACCTATTCACCTCTCCTTAACAATTCCTGAGTCAAATCCTCATCAACATGAAGTTGTTCCAGGAGTTTTCTGTACTTACCACAATATTTATACCTTTTCCACATTTCTTGCCTTCTCATATGAACCTTCTCCTTACATTCTTTATTTTGTTTTTGGCACATTCAGTTGCTGCCTGATTTTTGCCAACTTCTGGTTTGATTTCCATGCCCAATTGACATCGATATGCTTCTGTTAAGCTAAGCAGGGAAGCCATCTTAGACTTTTTCTCCACATCTTTTTTAAAACTTTCACTATGTTTGGATCTTGTGACGTTAGCAAATATGTATGCCATCCCATGATTGCAGATCTATATATGTAATCAATTTCAAAGAAGGCTCATATGTCCTCCAGAAAAAGGGATATATAATCTTGGTATACATTAATTTTTATATATAATTTGATAAGCATGAATCAGTTTTCTTATTTTTCTGTCTAACTGTTCCAATATCTTTTGGGGCCAGTCAGTCCCATCAAAACTGTAAGTGCAAAACACGACGAGCAAATTAATTTATAACTTGGACATTGTTCCTTAATGCCAGGGCTGTTTTCAATATTATTTTTAATAAGCTTTAACCGGGGGACAGTCTCATGCCCTGCCAGTGAGGGTCCATCTATGTTATATGACTATCTATCTTAACTACATTCTCATACTTTTTTTCAAACCCCTCTATTTCTTGCATTTCAGAAACATAAGAGAAGATATCAGGAAACCTAACTCTCTTTCATCATAGAAAATATTTCCTTCCTACCTACCTTATAACAGCTTTCAGACTCCACCACCACTAAATATCCAACAGCCATGCATCTTTTTGCTTCCTTATTGATTCCTACTTCTCCACTTCCTGCCATCAATAAAAATCTCTTATTACTTCACGGCTTATCTTCTCCTCATACTGAGCAGCTGTCATCCTACTGTGACTCAATAATAGCTCTCAGCATTCCCAGACACTGTCCCAATCACCTATCAATACATCCTCCTTAAAATCTCCACACATCGCACCAGATCTGTTTAATGATGTCTCTCACCTTTACCCCAAACACAGACTGATAAATTCCATTTCATCTCAGATCAAAGTAAAATTAAATGGAAAAATACTCTCAAAAAAAAAAAACAGGAATCACTAGTACCTCAATATGCTGAAATCCTCCTAGGAAGAGACACTCACCCTAATCCTGGCCCCTCCTACCACAACCCACATGAAAACAATCCCCTTCCACACAATACTCAAACAACATAGTGGTCTACCCCCACCACAGTAATCTAACTTTTGCTGCCATAAATTTTATAAGCATAAGAAATAAAACTACTGAACTACATTCCTGGGTTACACAAAACAAACCAAATATTCTCAGTGTAACAGAAACCTGGTTTAAACCCAGCATAAACAATTCCAAAATTACACCCCCTGGCTATAATATCCTCTATAATGACTATGTAAAGGGGGAAGGGGTTGGTATTGCTGTAATATTTCCCAACAACTACCATAATTCACCCTACAAAAAAAAAACAATATCAAAATTCAGTTCAGCAGAGTTTCTTAATGCTTTCCTGAAAATAATAAACATATATGTATTACTGTCCATTAAATCCCTCCTGGTGACAATACAGCTACATTGTAAGATATCCTACACTGGATATCCATAACAATTCCATAATAAAAAAAATACTCTGTGATTTAATATTAAATGGTTGGGCATAACCTCAGCTTTTTTACATCTAGCATGAACTTATGTGGTTTTATATAACTTATTAGTACTCCACACATTATAACAAGGCATCAAATTCCTTATTAGACTGGATCCTAATATCAGACTCAAGCAAATTCGCCACCACAGGTACAATGTCATACTCTCTGTGAACATCTCCCTATCCATACAACCAGAAATCTCATACATCCACTCAGACAGCATGTTTATAAAAAGAGCACGCGACCTGTCCAGAAATATCCATTACTACCCCCTCATCTATTAACTGAAACATCTTAAAAATCCTAACCTTAGATGATGCTGTAGATGAATTCAATACAACTTTCCTAAATAACCTTGCACCCCTGGAAGGAAGATACTAAAAACAAATAATGCGGTTTGTCTGTCTTTAAAGAGCAGAATGTTATTGCAGGATAGAGACAAAGCACAAAAAGAATGGCAAAAATATAAAACATTACAAAATCTCAAAAACTTCAGGATGCTCTGCAAAGTTATTAAAAAACAAATAAATGAAGACAAAAAAAAATATATTATAACAACTTTCAGAATAGTAAACACAACAGAAAAAAATCTGGTAAGCCATTAAAGAAATTTTACATCCTGGTTGGAGGAAATTCAAGAGACATCACTAACTTTAGACCTGTAAGCGTCATATCTCTTCTTTCTAAAATACTTGAAAACAATGTAAAAATAATAACTTAACTATCTCCTGCAGGAAGAACTCCTATCCTCCACACAGCTTGCCTTCCACCCCTCCCATAGTATTAACTGTACTTCTAAGCTTTATATACTGTCAATAAAGATAGAGGTAATAGCAAGCTAGTCCCTTCCTTATTTTTAGACTTGTCTAAAGACTAAACCTAGCTTGTCACAGCAAACGTCTACTTCAAATGTCCTCACTAGGTCTGTTTCAGTATACCCTTCAATGGTTCATAACCTACTTGTCCAATAGGTATCAGGCAGTAAAATGGCACTCCACCCTCTGACCCTACCTCCCAGTCCACACTGGTTTATCACAAGGCTCTATCCTTGGTCGCCTCCTCTTTAACATTCTTGCCAGCAATTTCCACATATCCACACAAAAGGCATCTCTAATACACAGATGACTCTGCACTCATATGTAGATTAGACAACCACCTGGCACATCTCCAAAAAATTACTCAGGATGCTTTATCAGTGAGTGAAACATGGCTTTATAATGCACATGCTCAACACCTTACAAAAATACTTCTTTTTTCCCCCCAAAGCCCTCTTTCATGAGAAAAAAAAAAAATATATATATATATAAATTAAATCCTCTCTCTTAATAATACAACCATTGAAGTCACTTTTCATGGCAAATTATTAGTGTTGATAGTGGATGATAATATTACATTCAAACTGCATATACAAAATCACATTAGAAACTCACCAAAGAAGTAATGCTTTACAGAACCAAAATCTTTCTTGCCAACACAACTAAAACTATACCTGCCACTACTTATCTCCTTCCATCATTACTTTATAGCACTCCTATTTTTACTAACCCCCAGGCATCACAAAAAGCAAAACTTACACAATACTATAATAAAGTGGCTAAATATGCACCAAATAGCCCTTGCAGAACCTATTGCTGTATAGCATTAAAAAGCCTAAATTGGTTGGAACTACCACATCAACTAACATATACTCAGTTTTTCACCAGTTATAAAATTATCTAGCATCCATCTGCTTGTCCACCACTAAATACGGTACTACACAATTATGTTCTCACTCAGTTATCATGATCCAATGACCAAAAACTCCTCTCTATCCTCAAACCTTCAAGGCATGGTTTGTGGTTGTACCATGTTATTAAGGCCTGGAAATCTTGATTTCCATCAGGTCAATGCATTCCCTCCAGTCCTTTAAACCCATTCTGAAAGACCTCCTAGCCAACATCTATTTTTGTTCTTGCTCAAACCCAGGATAAACTATATCCCTACATATGAACAAGTACCCATACAAACCTTATACCTCCTTATTCCTCCTTCTTCACTCACTTCCTCACTTCAAGCAATTTTTCTCCCTTGACTCTCTATTTAAATTTTTTTTCCCACTTCATATTGCAATTCTGATTTGTATTACACTAACTTACCTTTATTTTCTCCAAAATTGAATAAAAGTTCCCTAAATATTAAGTAATTGTCATATAAGTCATATCTACTCTTAACCAGTGTTTTCACATTAGATCTAATTTGCTTTAATTGTTTAAACTGTAGATTTCTTATTGTTTTCTATTGTATTATTTTAAAGGTTGCAAAGTTATTGTTGTTGAAATGTATTTTGTAGTGCTTTGGAGGTTTTCTCCCCTGGACCTCCACGGAAAATGGGTACCTACCCAATTGGACTTTCCAGGTAATCAAATGTCGATAAATAAATAAATACATAAATAAATAGTAACATAATAAATAATGGAACTAAGTGTAAAACCAGTAATAAAAGAAATGCATGCTTTGATAAAGAGGTGGGAAGTATATCAACCTCTTATGTTAGCCAAAATTTCAACAATTAAAATATTCTGTCTACACACATTTATTTTTCTGATAAGACAGATTTGCTTTGTGTGCACAAATTTATTTTTCTGATAAGACAGATTTGTTTTGTCTATACACATGTATATTCCTGATAAGATAGATTCCCATGTTACACCCCTTCTCCTTCCCTATGAAGTCACAAAGCCTAATGGCCTCCCTTATATGGGATAATAAGAGGCAAAGACTTGTTGGAAAAAAATGTCTGCCCCTTTGTATAAAGGAGGTCTGGGTCTCCCGGATCTTAATTCCTACTTCAAAGAATGATGTTGGCACAGATAATTCAAGCTAGAACCAAGCTGGAACAATTATGGCTAGCTGCTGGGAGGTTAGGTATATAGTGAGACAGTCTGCAGGCTTGCCCACACAAATCAGTATAATAAGGTTTGGGATCCTTGAGGTACAGAAAAAAGTTAAAGAGGGAACTAACTGCCAAGTGAATATTGAGAATTGACATGGAGATATCGGAATTCATGTGGGATTTAGACTTATACATAATAGATATTAAAGGTATACATTGGGAAAGCTGGATTGGCAAAGGTATTTAACATTGGCAGAATATTTTAAACATGACAGATGTGCATTTATCCCTACTGCTAACAATGTGTAAGCAAACAGCCTAATAGTTCAATATGTTTCTGGCAATATCTATAGTTGTGTCCATTTACTAGATATGCAAGAGGGATAACTTCATGAGAACTTTGATATTCAAAGGGTATAGTGGAATCCATAAGTTTATTAACAAACAACCTAAAAAGAGGTTCCCTCCAGTAAATTATAAAGCTCTCCTCAATGCTGAGAGACTTCTTGATTACACTGAAAGAAAAAATGGGATACTTAGTTGTGGACAAAGATTTCAAACATGCATTAATGTGTCAGTTTAGGAAAATTCTAATGCTGTTATTTACACACTTCAAACTACTTTTCCTGAGGCACATTATACCAAGGGGGCTTTATAAGTTGGGGCTAAAAGAAGGTGCAGCTTGTTGGAGGTGATGACAGGGAGGCAGATTATGTGCATATGGTTTGGACATATGAAACTATACAATCACTGTGTGCAGCAGTCAGGAAAAGTGCCTCTAATCCCCTCAGATGTAACTTTTCAACTACAGATGCTCATTTATTCTGGATACTGAGAATAAAGGACTCCTCTGTGTATTTAGACCCTGCAGGTATCATATGGTTTCAAACATTCATTTTTATTTTTATGGTAATATTTTTGATTCTTGAAAACTGAACCTAAGAAAGTTCTAAAGCATTTACATGTATATGACTATAAAGTTTGGTTACTGCTACAAGAAAACTGTTAAGGAAAACACATTTAGAGATTTATGGAATACTTTGACCACTGGTTACAGCAACTGGTTTAAATTTGGAATGTTGTGTTAATTTTCTATATATATATATATATATATATATATATATATAGTTTAGGAAGTACATAAATTATTATATTGCCATATCTGTTGAAATTCTGTTGAATACTGGCAACTTGTTAAAAAATAAATGATTAATGTGAATCTGACTGAATTACATGGGGAATATACTGACTCCTTGACATTTGGTATACTTCGACCACATACATTAATCCATGATGCGTGAAACAGAACATGCGTAATTGTATAAGGATTTCCCCTAGTGGCAATACCTACAGCTCCAGTAATATACTGGAGGAAAGCTAATGATTGTTATTAATATTTGGGCCACATGGCTACAGAAAAATGAGTGTAATACTTTTAATCTTGTGGAAATTTATTATATTCTTTAAATCACACACTAATATTCAGCTGATATAACTTATGTAACAGATCCTATAACATCAATTACAGACAAATTTAATTAATGTCTTCATTTTTTCTTCAAAATATAGAATGAGACCTCATGCTACACACATACATGTGGACATGGAAAATCCTTATCTTAAGCAATTTTTATATATGAAACTTTTACATATATAGTGATTCTCTCCAGACAGATCTAAAGACAGAGGCAGTCAAGAAAAATCACAAATGCTGGCATTGTACATTAAGCAAGCCAATTACTTTCAGATGATGTAGAACTGTAAACATAAGCTAAAATTATCGATATGGACAATAGAAAAAAATAAGATGGTCGGCATGGTTCACACTTCTACATGACAGAGATGTACATCTTTGGTTCTTACATATTCCATCTCTATACCATTCATTAAATGAACTATAGTCAAATGAATTATGATTACTATACTTTTAGCTACCATTTTTAAATGTTGGCAGAAAGTTGATCTGAAATGACAAGAATACTTTCTTTCCACTTCGCAAAGCTTTAAAAAGTGGCTAGGAAAATTCCTTGATAAGGGTTTATGCTCAAGACTTTCATCAACATTTCTGATTTTGTCTAATGACATTCATTTATCTATACTTTACTATTTTTGAGGTTTGATATAAATAGTCATAATGAAATTGCAAATGTTTATAACTCATGACAAGTTAAAGGGTAAACTTGCTGTATTAATATAATTAAGATGATTTAATCCCTTGCACAAATCCTAAGCAAATAAAAGTTCTGAGATGCCCTGGCATACATATATGTAGTAGATAATGATGTATTACAAAATCTAAGATAGACTGGTTAGAGGAGATTTACATTCTAGCATGATAACTTAACTGGAAAACAAACTAAAAAAAAAAAAAACTACTCTGTGTCACAGAATAGATGGAAACACAACCATTAAATGCACTAAACATTAACTGCAATAACAAGTGAAACCAAATCATTATGAAAATATAAACGCATTTAAAATTTATGATATATAGAAAGTGCAGATAAAAATACATTAAAAAACATACAAATTACTTCTTATCGTGAACTAGTTTCCCATTCATTAAGAGACATTTTATATTAATAGTCAGTTATTTATTTATTAACATTTGTTTACCAGAATTGTCTGACTGGGTACTAGAAGTATGGAGACTTAGGGAGAAATGCTCCTTCCAGTATATAGACTCACTTTACAATTTTTGCAAGAGGCTTGGTCATGTATACAGATATATAGAGATATAGGGTTCACACAATTTGCTTATAGTAGTACAGGAAACAAATAAAAAATGTATTAGTCATTAACAAATGTATCAAAATACAGCTTAGCCATCATATTATACAACAAATAGGATGGTATGTGGAAGGAGTAGTAGTAGGCAAAGAGATATATGTAGAGAAGTAAAGAAAATGCAGATGATTATCATTGTTAGGGAGATATGTAGAAGTAGTGGTGAAATAAAAAGGATGTTTAAGGTGAACAGGAGGGCAGAAAAGTTAAGAGTATGGAAGGAGTAGTGTGGATCGTAATAGGGAGTGTGGCAGAAAAATTAAGTACTCAAACTGGTGACATTCAATCCTGGAAACCTATTCTTAATCTTAACAGCCAAAAGGTTTCCTTAATTTCTACTCTGTTTTTAAAATTACCTCCTTTTAGACCAGGAACAACTTCTTCCAATATGGTCAAATAAGACTTACTACAATCTAGACAGTTTTGTAAATGTCTGTATTATTGACATTTTTTATTTTGAATAGCATAAATGTATTCTTTAACTCTTTTACAAAACAGAACCCCTTGCTGATCAGATTGCAGTATATACCATACCTAAGGAATTATATGTAAAATAAAGATTAATATGAATAGTTCTACTGTAGTCATATGTTGCAAGCAAACAAATGAGCCTTCAAGAATGAACTTGCAACTCTTACAGGACCCACATTTATAAGTTAACTTATAGTTACCTGCAGTGGGAGAAAAATAGAGTACCATCCCTGTATAGAATTTCTTTCAAATGAATAGATTTCCTATAAACAAAATCAGGTTTATCACATACTACTTTAAAGAAATAACTTGCCATCAGATGTTTTGATAACCATTTCATAAAACAACCTAATAATGTGCTTCATTTCCTTTTGAAGCTCATCATCATTTGTAATTAGCCTGGAGGCCTTCATAAACTGCCCCCCATGTATTCTTTTTTCTTTTTATAATGAAAAGGAGGTGCTTGCTCTCAAAATGTAGTTATTTACAAAAATACTTTTTTCATAAATAATCTCCTCTCAGATTGTTTTTAGCAATATTCATCTTAACATCGAAACCAGTTGAAGTAGAAGTAAGATTAAAAAAGGAGGTAATGCTGTTTAAACTAACTACAAATTGTTCAGATAAAGATCCTTACCAAATGGGGAAAAAATATTGTCAACAGCACACTCAGCTCACTTGTAAAATAAGTATATGTAGGAATAAAGAGAGACACAAGTTAATACATGCAGATCAGCTGAATTAATGATTACATTTGCAAAAGAGGAGAAAAACTGCTGTAATCTTTGGATATTCCAAAAGGGACACCCGTCTTGAGAAAACAAACCTTCATAAACTGATTAGCTTGTTGTTGGATATAACTTGGCATTCAGAAATCAGATAAAACATTTTCAATATATGTATATTTGCAATGTAGGTCATATAAAAGGATTTCTAAATGTTTATTAACATTAGGTAAAATACTTTCAATAACCTCTAACAAAACAAAATAATACATCACAACTAGTTCACCATCCTTTTCAGCCTTCATAAATGTTAATTTATTATCACAAAACTCTTGTGATGCCTTTCTTTTATTTCAATGAATATTTTAAAGATGACTTTTGGTTTTCTTAAAAAGTACACTAACAATCCCTAAAATTCATAAATGTCATGTGCACATCACTCTGGAGGTGTGAGCAACAAGTAGGCATTCATAAACCATGGCCCAAGTCTTTTTTAATAGTTTTTTTTAAATGTTAACTTTTTTGGTCCCATCAGACCTCATCTTTACTGACCTGGCCAGATTACTCAATATCCACACTGGGTCTACCACATACATTAGAAACCTCCATCCCCAGAATTTCTTTGTTTTTGATGGGGATGGTCATGGATCCTGAGGGTGTCCTGGGGTCTTGGTGTGTCTTTCCTTCCATCCCAGGGAGAACTTTTATGGATGACCAACCCACTCCCTTTCTCTACCCCCCCCCCCACACTTATTGTTTATGTCCAAGGTCAACTCCCTTCTTTGGACCACAGCCCTCCTTAAGGTGTACCGTCCCACCTTGGGTGAGCATGGCAATCCCTTCCCTTATGCCCTGTCAGTTGTCTAAGCTGCTAATTGCACCCAGGTTAGCTGGGCTGTAGTCAAGGCTTGATCCCTGTATGAAACTGGAGTGGTTCTTTTTTTCAAAGCTTCTTAAAAGATTTGTGGAGTGAGCGATAATGGAGGAATAATACAAAATGTTTTTGCAGACATACGTCCAACAAGTTCACCTTCTTCATAATATATTCTATGTATATATATATATATATATATATATATATATATATATATATATATATTTGTAAACAATCTCAATTCTTTTCTAAAACACTTAAATGATCAATTTTGCAATTTTGGGGAAAAAATGTAAAGTATTTATTTCACTACATACAGAATTAAATTGTGATTCATGGGCAGCCAACCTCATTCCTTATTTATTTATCCCAACTCATCCTCCAGATTTAGTTAGTATACAGTTGCACTACAGTTTAGAAGCATGTAAATTCCACTATCACTGAAAGTGGCTTTACTGCCAATGCACAGTTGCCCATCCTTGTTTTAAATAAAAATATGTTTTTGCAGAAGTGGAATTGCAATTTAGCGTTAATGCATGGGAGATGATAACATTCAAATTTGCATTCATGAGCTTTGTCCATGCTATATTCAATGAGACTTGCCTTTCAAGACATGCTTCCTTCAGTTACATTTAAATTATCTGCAATTAGTTATTTTTTTTTAATAGTCAGATTTCTCATACAATGCCTTTATTATTTCCTAGCATAAGATCAGCAACTGGTTTTGTGCACAGTGAAAAATTAAATAAGATGGACTTATCTTGATGTGGCAGTTTCTTTCTGTCTTGTGGGCAGAGGTCCAGACCATTTTAAAAACAGAGTATTATTCTGAGATGTGCTGTGTTATTTAGTTCTTGCAAATGTTCCAGTATGCTTAATAAACTAGCACTGTTAAAATTATGGCTATGAGTTTTACTGGCATTTAGCTCGCCTCCAAAAGGTATGTCTCCTGTCAGTTTTGCACTTTCAGTATATCAGAACTTGGCCTTCTTGTTTTTTTACTTTTGCCCCTTTGACTTCACGGGTATCTTAAAGCAATTAACTGTCATTTCATATTTCAAGTATGTTTTGATACCTGACAAAATAGGCATTTATTTCTGCTAGCTTTCAGGTTTCCAGACAACATGTGATTTTTCATTCCTGGATCTGTGTCTCTGTATTACTTAAGCTCTTCACTTCATTTGGAAGTTGTCTAGGCAAAGATATTATACCATTTCTTTAGTTTTGCTGAAACTTTGCAGTCAGGTGTTATTTTAATAAAAGTGGATTTCTGGGGTTATATCAGTTAAAGTAAGAACACCAGTTATAATGTTTTTTTTACTTTTGCAGTTACTGTTTGGAGATTCAGCATGATGATTGAGTTCTGCCTATCATCACATTGCTCTGCAAGAAATTATACATAGTCTCTTTGCAGTTTCCAGTACAAAGTATAATCAAATCAAAGGACAACTTGTTATGAATAGGAAAGTCCATTTTGGCACTCTGCCTGCTGAAATCCATTGCAAGAAGCATACACAGCACCCATTTCATGTAAACTTCATTTTCCCTCCTTCATAAGGGTCTATATTGCATTATCTAAGTTTCAAAACTTCAGATCTGATATGGTCGACACCATATAACTGAAGTCTTGAAACATCGAAAATGTAATAAAACACAACAACCTACAAAAACAAACCATTTAAATGATCTAAGCAGTGGGGCAAGCCCCCTTGCCCCCCCCCCACACCTCCTGCTACTTAAATATACCAACTCCGAGATTGCACTACAGTGCAGAAAAGGGAAATCTTCCCTTTTTGCGCTGTATGGAGATCTCCATTAAAAGATTTGAAGTTTCAAGACTTCGATCATATGGTGTCGACCATATCAGATTCGAAATTTTGAAACTTCGATATTCTGATATAGACCCCTTCACAACACATGCGAGATACACATGCATATATTGCAGATGTCAAATAGTTATTTATGGATGCATTTATCTCCTCCCCGCACAGGCCTGAGGTAAAATTCATCAAGCATCAATAGCAGGAAGGAAAAAAGATGAACGCCATAACAACAGATGCTAATGTGGTTTCTACATGTGCACCGGCAATTACAGGTGGGTAAGCTAGAGCTGGTCTAATCCTCAATATAAGCTTGGCAAAGGATCAGCACCCAGCAGGCTAAACAACTGAGCTACAATCTCAAGTTTTTATTTTATTTGTCTATTTTAAATAACTGATGACTGTTATTTTGGACCAGATCTATAAGCTGAGGGAGTTTTCTATTAGGTCCAGTCTGCATATGTAAGCATTATGATTGGAAGGAATTCCACAGTAGTGCCACAGTGCTGGAAAGGAAGAAGATTTAACATTTTTTCATGGAAAGGAGAATTGCAAGACACTGTAGTCTCAGTTTTTTTATTAAAAGATTTGCATCTCATTTTTAGGATGAAGGGTGCATCATTACCTTTACTCCATACTGCTTCCATGCTTCCTCGGAGAGAGAGGATCCTGTTTCAGCAAGGAAAAAAGAGATCAGGAGAGTGTGGAAAGCAACATTTTTTTTTTTGTTTCTTTGTTTTTATTGAGGTAAGCCCCAGTTACTCAACAGTTCTTGATTTTAGCTCAATGTTGTGAATCTCTGAGAGGTGCTTAGTATATGTTTGGGGGTGAATATATGTGTTCAAGAGCAACATGTTGAAATTGCTATATTATTGTAATAGTTGTTTCTGTTTTCTCCATTTTCCTTATCATCAAGCATCAGAGATGTGCACAGAACTGGGATGTTTGGGGAAGGGGTGTGGAGGCATCTTGTACATGACAGCACAGTGTTATCATAAAACCACTGCTAGCAAATAAAAGTATTATGACTTGTTGGGGCAGTGTATGTGTTTACGAACCACAAGCTGAAACAGCAAAAAAAAAAAAAATAATTCTTTAATTTCTCACTGGCACTGAGAAAAGTATGAAAATTGTGTGTACAGAAAGGCAGCTATCATTTTTGGGGGCATACAGCAAAAGGTAGTTATGGTTTGTATGCTTTGTCAAAGATCAAAGCTTGCCAGTATTACCACCTTTTGTAATTACTTCGTGGTCAGAGGTATGGTACACCTTCCAGAAGGAGCATAGTCCACTGGGACGGTGTGTGGTTTTGAACCCAGATTGAGTATTAAGAATACTGATTTTTTTTATTACTGTGGGCTGCCTTAAGGGAACTGAAATAAGGTTTCTTGCATTAAACTAACCAAAATCTAGTATTTCACAAAGCTTTTGTTGTTCCATTTAAGCTACGTATCTAGTTTTTATCTTCTGGCTGTTTGATCATTTCTTGCAAAGTGTGATGAAACTA
This sequence comes from Protopterus annectens, assembly GCF_019279795.1. Taxonomy (NCBI): domain Eukaryota; kingdom Metazoa; phylum Chordata; order Ceratodontiformes; family Protopteridae; genus Protopterus; species Protopterus annectens. The sequence goes on from NC_056733.1 coordinate 1,444,350,756, forward strand.
TGGTGTACTAAGCCATTATTAGACCAGAAGGGGGAAAAGAAAAGCATTTGCTTCCACTAGCCAAGACATTTCTTTTACTGCACACAGAGTGGTATAGTTATATTGTACTTATTAGAATTTTTTCACAATTTTCATTGTCAGCAATCCCGTAGCTTGGGCATGGTGAAGAAGGTGGCTGGATGAAAGTTTTTAGGACATGTTCATTTCAGAGAAGGTCGTGAATGTCATTTTATGTTTGGCTATAACTGTATTTTATTTATTTTTTTTTTTTTGCTTACATCTTCTGTGGACTTCTAGACTTATTTTTATATGAGCTACTTCTCCAATTTTCTGCTCTGCCTCGACTCTTAGTTGGCTCTAAGGATGAATGCAGACCCCTTGGCTCAACTCTGAATTGGCTCTTTTTCAAAAATCCCTGGCTTTCCCACAATTACCAGCAATGACTCTTTTCTTTAGGTTGAATTCTCCCTTCTTCAAGTTGGTGCACTCATGGAGTTGATATACATAAGTTCAGGGGTGTGTAGGGGTGGGGGATTACCCATCTGCAAAAAAAAAAAAAAAAACAGATAATTTTTTCCCCTTTTGACTCTTGAGTATTTTTTTTTTTTTTACCTTTTGGCGCATTGACTTTCAGGATGTCTGCATTTTATAGTAGAACTGTATTTATTTATTTATGTATTTATTTATTGGGTTGTATCCAGACTAAAGGGTAAAAAGGATGCACAGACAAGTTATTCAATAAAAACTGCAAGACAAATGCAGCTAATCAAGAGTTTTCATTGTGTTGTACCTTAAACCTCCTGTATTGAAAGCCAATGGGATATATGCAAATAATCCCTTAAGGACATCAAGTGTTTCAGCTACATAGTTTCTGAATGTCCAGGGCTTTTTTTTTTACTCTTTAAGTCTTTATGGTTACAGTCAAAATAATAAAGCCAAACCCCACAAGCTGTGGACTTGTTGATGTGTTTAAAGGGTCATTTGCATATATCCCATTGGCATCTACTACAGGAAGTTTAGGATATCACACAGTTATAACTCTAGCTTTGCTGTTTTTTTCTTGCAGCTTTTATTTACTAGGTAGGGGAACTAGATGGCTCTGGATCCTTTTCAGTCATGAGTTAGTTAGTCAGAGTGAAAAGTTAAGGAAAACAGCATGTTACAGTAATGCCCAACTATAAATGAGTAAAAAATAAATAAATACATTAATGCGTACATATATAGATCTAAAGTAATAAGATCTAAAGTAATAAGATGCAGTGATGGGAAAAGGCACCGATGTACAATACTGGCATAAAAGCAAAATGTGACAGACATATATGCTTAACAATATTTACTTGTCATGACAGATATGCTAAAATACTGCTCCTGGAAGACAGATAAGTATTCAAGCTACAAAACCTTCTTATAAATGCAATTACGAATATATATATATATATATATATATATATATATATATATATATATATATATATATTTACCTCAGTAGTAAATAGACATAAAAGGAAGTAAAAGTAGAAGCTAGTATAGGTCTGTTTCAATTTGTATGTGTTTCCTTTTCTTAAAAATCCAAATGCCAATACAAACAGTCTTTAAGCTTCAGTAATAAACTGGCAAAAAAAAAGAACTGAAAACAGGAGATAGTCCATGGAGCTGCAGACTTTAAAGCAAGGGGAGTCTGTAAGAAACAAATGAATAGGTGGGGATCTATTTCAGCAGGTCAATGAGCATATCCTGTGATCAAACATCAGATAAGATCATTCACTTGATTTTACAGTCAGCATCAGTTGTTCCCATTCATTATAGCCCCTTTATTAAATATATACATCTCAGATATCTAACTGCAACCAACAAGGCCAGCCTAAAATGACATAGAAAAAGGACTTCATGGAGACCCCTGTTGTATATCAATCCTTATGCACTTTCCCAGTTCCTCTCTCCTTCTCCCTCCCTCATTTTGGCCCCTCGTCATCCAGCCAGGTTACTTCTTTCTTGTTTTCCATACTTTATCTTCTGTTTTAACTGTTCATCATGGTTTAAAACACAGCCTAATAGGCTAAGACTCCACTGTAATATGTTTGCAGGAGGTGACTGAATCAAGCTGGTCATAGTTTTTTAGATTATCTGAGGTGCATATTACAGCTTTTTTTACAACTTTTGTTCTAATGATGGTATGACCAAAACAATAACAAGTATGAAAAGGGATTCAGACATATTTTCTTCAGTTAATTAACTTTTATCTAAAGCTTAATGTCCAAAGGCAACAAAATGTTAGTTCCCTAATAACATGAAAAGATAAATTCTTGCAAAGATATACAAATCTTATCTGGGAATAGTGCCTGCCTTTTAACCCCTCCAAAAAAGATAGTTACCTCCTGTGATGTTAGATTGTGATGAAAATAAAAGCAGAGGCATATGTCATACATTTGAGGTTCTGTGTGAAGAAGCCAAGTCACAGTGAAAAAAACACAAAGAGAAGAAGATTACATGCAGATTCTACACAGATGACATCACAGCCAAAACCTCAACTAAAGTGCCAAGCAGTGTTTGATGATAACATAACATAATGCAACACTCTGCCAGTGACTGGTTGCTAACACACATTGTGTCCAGACCACCACATGCAGATAGTTATTAGCAACACTGATGCCTGAATGTGTTGGAAAGTTAAACAGAAATGGATGACTTGTTCTGTTTAGATCCACTACAATGCCTTCACTACACATACACAGTCATTTTATTAGAGACAATCTCCATACATTCAGTTACTGACGCTTTGTTGACTATACACCTCAGATACTTGATTGTGTTAAAATCAACTTAATAAAGTATTCCAGCTGGCTTCACAAAATGTACACTACCTCTATATAGTCAGAAAAATGGCTGTTTAAAGTAAACAAATGACAACAGCTTTGATCACTTTCATCTACAGACAGCCCTTGTACCCATCAATTAAAGGTAATGTTATTGACTGTATACATCTTAGATATCTGAATCTAATAAAATAAAAAAAACTAACTAGCTACTGTAATTGTAACCCCCCTACACACATAGATGCACAGATGCACAGTTATACACACACACGCACACACACACTCACTCTCAATCACTCGTGCATCAATTGCAACCACCTGTATGACTGTGACTACTGATGTTTGCTTGTGATCAAATGAATGAATATATAAATACCTACCTTACAGGTATTTATCTTCTTAGTTCACTGCTGTCAGAATACAGTGTGCAATCCACTGCAAGTCCCGACAAACACACACACATCTCAACTGCTACCTCAAGAATCAAGGAGAAAGCACAAAAAAATAATTATGGACAAAGAAAAAAGATCAAGGACAGCTATTGCCTGCTTTTCAGAAAGTTATTGAGTTTGAAACGGAAATGTCGGTCATCATTAACAATGATTTGCAAGAAAAGAAACACAAACTTGTATGACTGTGACTCTAAACCTCAGATGTTTAATTGTGATTAAATGAATGAATAAATATAACTGATAGCAATACAAGAATGTATCTTCTCAAGTCAATAATGTCAGAATATAATGCTTGACTGCCTGCAGTCAAATACATCTCAACATCTTAGGTTGACAATCACAGAGAAATATAAAAAAATAATGAAGGAAAAGGACCAACATCATGGACAAATATTGCCTTTATATATTTAGAGTTGCTAGAATAATAGGCTTGCTTTGCGTTAGCATGCTTTTTTGGAAGCTATTAAGTCCGAAACTCAAATGCCTGTCATTATTTAGTAATTGCAGTCCTCATGTATTTGCCACAGCACCACTTATTTTACAAGAACCCTAACTCTAACCTAAATATAAGGCAAAAATCATAGACTGTTGTGGCCTTCTATGAACCCCCACATCCCCCACCAACACATACACACACACACACACACACACACACACACACACACACACACACACACACACACACACACACACACACACACACACACAACCTCTTTGCTCAATAATTATGGACAAAGCCAATAATAATGAAGGGACAAAGACCCCAAATCAGCATAGTAATAATAACATCAGCACTCTTTTTCTGAAAGATATGAAGCACAAAACTCAAATGTTTGTCATTATTTAGTAATTTCATTCAACAATGATTTGCCAGGAAAAACACACATTTTAGGAGCAAGAGACCACAGTGCTTACTTTTTGCAAGAAATTGAAGACCTGTCCATGAATATCTCAGACAAACTTTGTTATAGGACCTAATCAGCCATAAAATACACAGCCAAAACTAGACAGGCTCAAAGAAAACTCTGTAAGATACAGCTTTTTATTCTAACATTATGATGAGCCTTTTCTTACTGTTCTTGTGAACATCTCTTCTTTTACTGAATGATGTATTCTTGAGCAGAATTAAAAGAAAAGCTAACCATTCCAGTGCAATGGGCTTGTGTATCAGTTAACTGCTATGTAACATTATTTTGTCAAAACAGCCAACCCAGCAATCCAAAGTCTGAGAGTCAAGAAATGACCAGGAGGTCTGTGCCAGTTATGAGGGACTAGTGTGAGAAACAAGAATAAAATGGAGCAGGCTTCTACTTGCACAATTTGTAACTTTAAATAACAGCTTTCCTCCAGCAAGACAGATGCTAACATATAATCCTTAATGGATTTCATTGACCCTCTCTTGATCCTGAAACCAAGTTCTATGCTGCATGGATCAAGGCACATTCATAAAAGTGATCCACTTTATCAAAGTATTTAACTATACTAATCAATAAGAACATAAGAACACAGTGCTAATACTATTGGGAGATGGCATAATGGTTAAGGTGTTTACCTCACAAACACAAGGTACCGAGTTTGATTCACACTTTTGAAGGGAAATTGGCTAGGTATAGACTACTAGTCTGCAATACAGTTACCTTAGCACTTATCTATGAACTAGGCAGGCAACTGTATGGACCATAAGATGCATACCCATGTATACATTTAAGTAGACAAACTTAAACTTTCTTGCCACCCATTTCAAGCACTTAATAATGCTTACCTCCAAAATCAAGTAAAGCCTAAGTTGATAACTATGGTGGAAATGTGTCTTCAACATTACCCTTAATGGTAGCCATAGCATTACTTTGTTCTCTAGTTGCAACTTATTTCATTGTCTGGGAAAATACTGTGTTAGTAACTTATCCCTCCAGCAAGTCCAAGTTATGTTTTAGTGTAGGTTTAGGTATTTAGTGTAGATATTTGTACAGGCACTGGTTTTGCAAAGGAATAGGATGTCAAATAAGATTGAATCTTTCATGGCTCAAAAAGCTAAATACAAGTTTCCTTGGTGTAGCCAGCAGGCAATTGAGTATTAGGAGAGCCATGGTAATCATTTTAGAAAGTTGATGGATTTGACTCCTTTAATTTTTTGGTTAGTAATCTTTGGGGCCTTTCCAGTTGAGTGATAGGCTTGGATTTCTATATATCAAAAGGTAGCAACAGTGGGTGACTTCAAATCAAAGGGGGGGGGGGCTGCTGGAGACAGCTGAATGGGTGAGGCAAACAGGAAGGGGGTGGTCAACTAGAAAGGGGTGGAGCTACGCTCAAAACCATAAAAACTGGGACTTTAATTAAATACGCTGGCCTGGGTGCCAAACCATCATTACAAGAGTCCAATCAAGTCAAAATAAAGTGGAGAAGAAAAAAAAAATAATCGCATTGGCTACATAACAGCTTACTTAATATCTAGATGTAGACAAAAAGGTTGTGAGGCATGAAACGATAAATTACTTTTTAAATACATTACTAGAATACCAGTCAAAATCAAGTATTATCAAGTATTAAAAAAACAGGCTGCAGTCAAGTCAAACCACTTCTCCTTGCACTACAGTTCTAATTATAATTTACATTCAGCTTTATAAAACTACCAAGTAACATGCTGAAAGTAGCATCTCTGTGATATCCCCCTTGTAAAATTGTTTCTTATCCAAAAAAGACTTGCTGTCTGACAACAACTATATACTTGTTTCATGGGGAAAACATGATCAGAGTAAAAAATGAACAACAAACAAGAAACTAACTCAAGATAGATTGCTTAAAGGATTACTGCACAGGTTATGGACTGCACACAATAGACTGGCATTCTATTTAGTTTATGGGTAAAGCCTGCAAAGATGACTGCAAGTCTCCAACAAATGTAATGAGCTTCTGAAAATACTGTACTCCTGTCCTTTATTACAAATACTGTCATATGCTTTTCAATACCTAAGGCTTATATGTTATCTAGTAATGTAACTATTCTCTGTATGGCAACAACAAAAAGTCATTCAGTGTTGATAATTCTTTAACAGTATGCTTATTAAAGCTTCCTTGCATTTTACAATCTCAGACAAGCTTACCTGATAGTCATTAAAGCATTGCTACTTAAAGACAGAGCAACAGACACTGCAGCAACATGCATTTTCCGAATAATAGGAAGCATAAATCAACAGTATAAAAGTATGATAGAAAACCAGAACATTCTGCAAAATCAAGGAAAGATGAAAAGCCACTGTAGTACTTGTGTCTACCTTGGATGGGAGGGGAGGGTACTTTACACTTACGCTGCATAACTGATCCTTGCTTTGCTTGGACACATTCAGAGTTACTACATGGGGGAGGGGGAGGGTACACCAAGTATGTCACAATTTGAAATGTGTCTGGCTGACAGTGATGGCCCTGACACATTTGTCATACACCTCAACCTCAGAGCAAGAAATCTGGACAAGGCCATAAATAGAAGTGGGACAAAGGCCCAAAAATAAGGACAATGTTTAAATATTGCTCTTATAAACTTAGAAAGATAATAGAATAGTAGGTCTTGCATTGGTTTGAATTTTCTGAATGGTATGAAATCTGAAACTCAAATGTCTGTCATTATTTTCTAACTTCAATCTTTAATGCTTTGCCACTAATTTGCCAGAAAACCACAATTTTATAAAAAAAGTACCAAAAATATGATACAAAAATATAAAATAACCACACAATACAGCTGGGACCCTGTCAAAGAAGGGACACATTTTTAATATTAGTATTGTTAAGTTGAGCAGCCGACAAAATAAGAATCTGCATGCTTTTCTGAAATAAAAGTAATCTATAATGCTGATCATTACAATTATTTATTAATTGTAAACTCTCCACATTTTCTTCCAAAATTGTCATTTTGTGGAGGGATTATTAGGGGAGAGCAACATTTTGAGCCAAAATCATGGACAGTTGAGAGGTTTGGATATACCTAATTCTATAAAGTGATTTATTTGCACGTACCTCTCAACCTCTTAATGCAGGAAATCTGGACAAGGCCAAATATATTAGGGGAACAAACAACACTAAAAATTGCTCTTGTATAAACTTAGACAGTTGCTAGAATAACAGGTCTTGCTTTAGCATACATTTTTCTGAAGGGAATGAAGTCTGAAACTCAATGTCTGTCATTATTTACTGACTTCATTCCTAAATGATTTGCCAGAAAACCACAAAGTGTATGAGGAACAAACCAAAAATAAGAAGCAAAAATCTATTCATTCTGCAAAAATCTGGACAGTTGAGAGGTATAGTTCATCTGGGGCTGTCTTTGAGTTTGCCACCCTTCCCCTTCAGAAAACTATGGTCGAATGGGGCCTCCACCCCGCAGCCATTCCAGTGGCCCATTACTTGACTATTTCGCTCCATTTACCATAAACACTGTAATGTGCATACTGCTCTACTTCTATGGTGATTTGGATTTCATTTAAAAGTTTTATTTTACATTTTACAACAAAAACACTAATAGACATCTGCTAAACAAAGCAATGAGGACTCACAAACAAAATAGACTTAGCATTAAAACTTCTCTGCACTTGAAACTCACATTCATTGAAACAGCATTGAAACCAACATTCAAAGAAAATACATCTGGCCAGTGGCAGATAAAGATTAACATTGAGCTGTTTTCAAATCATAGGCCCCTTACACACGAAACATACATGTGTTCTTTGATACACCTTCCTGATTGTATTAAATTATATTCCTTGTATAATACAGTACAGTTGTTAGAGAGCATTTTAAATTTATTGTTTTGAACATTTTTCTAGTAAACAATGAAACAAAATGTATGCACCAATAATGACAAAACTACCCAATTCAGAAAATTTCCATCAGAAATGTCTACTCAAACTTCTACAATCCACCAGTATCAGTAAATGTGCACAATCTCTGCAGAAGTAAAAGTCATCTAAATAATTCCACATTCAAGAGATCTGTAACTAATGAAGAGGTTGTGCTAGCAAACAACTTTATATTTCATTGTTTCATCTACAAATAAAGTTGCCTGTTGCCCTTGAGGAATAAATTGCCTATGTTACATTAAAAAATGAGAAGTTAGTAATATTGCAAGAGGGAATTGATGGCAAACTGATAACAGGTTCATAGTTACTAGATATCTCTGCCAAAGAGGACATTCTCAGGAGTGCAGCATCCAGCCCCTTTAAAAGTACAACAAAGTATCAGAAATGCATCCATATGCTGTGGGAGTAGAACGATCAGCCTTCTGCATCAAAAGCAAATATTCAACCTAGTATGCCATTAACAATGCAAGCAGACTCACCATAAGCAGCATTAAACCTTTTTTTCCCCTGAAGCTCTCAGCTCCTTGTATAATCCACTCGACACTCAACTGTATCTCTTAACTTTTCAGCACAAGAAATCTAGAAAAAGCCAAAATTTATTGGGGGGGACAAAAGCCCAAAAACCAGGGACACATTTTAAGCATTGTTTGTATAATCTTGGAAAGTTGCTAGAATAAAATGTTGTGCTACCACAATGCATTTCACTGCCAAGAATTGAACCGAAGACCCTATGCACTATAGCCAAAGCAACATACCACTATGCAAAACCAGCTGTTTCTTGAAAGACAAGAAGACTGAAACTTAAATGGTTATCATTTAGTGAATTCAGTTCTCACCACAGCTCTCAACCTCTTAGCACAAAACACCTGGACAAAGCCAATAATGGGGGAATACAGCCACCAAACATATTCAATGAATTCAGGTCTCACCATAGCTCTCAATCTCTTAGCACAAAAAATATGGACAAAGCCAATAATGGGGGAATACAGCTCCAAAAATAGGGACACATTTCAAATATTAATCTTATAAACTTAGAAAATTGCTAGAATAAAAGGTTTTGTATTACCATGTATTTTCTGAGAAATATGAAGTCTGAAATTAATTTTTTTGTCATTATTTAGTGAATTCAATCCTTCACTGATTACAAAAATTGGGAAAACAACATATTTTTTGAGGAACAGAACAAAAATATGAAGCATAAATCTGGACAGTGGTAGGTAGAGAATTCGGGCTCTTGCTACCTTGTACTCAAGGTACAAGGTTTTAGCCTAACTTTAGTCACCAGATATGTTTAACTGGGGCATTTCACACACACACACACACACACACACACACACACACACACACACACACACACACACACACACACACACACACACACACACACACACACCAACTTTGTTCATTCCCAATTACACAAAATAATGAACCTATTCCATTGCAGAAGCTTTGTTTATTCTAAATAATGAACCTGCTCATGGTGCAGATATATTCCCTTGCAGCAGCTGAGACAGAGCCAATCAGTAGCCATCCATTTCACATGCTTGACTGCAGACATGTCAGCCTGATCTCCTTCCACTTTCTGCTGTGACAAACTACATAGACCTCTGAGCACCTGTACAGTGATGCCTTCTCTCCTTAATTCGGACTGGTTTAACAGCAGTCTAGATTTACAGAAACTAGTTGCCGAGCAAGCATGCAGAGTTCTGGGACGTTAACAGCGAGTCAGTCGGACTCACAGCTATGCTATTTTGTAAAATTTTTTTTCTTTCTCTTTACAGCTGGGGGGCTTCAGTCCTGCAGTCCAATACCACGAGCTGCCCCTGCAAAAGGGGCATTGTATTCAATGATGTGTTTAATAAGAGAATAATATGGCTAGGATGACTTTGTTGGCTCTTGAGGATATTCCCTTGGTAATTAACTTGACAATCTCTGAAGGCATTTTTTTTCGCTAGCACTACTATGCTGAACCTTTTTGTATTTCACTTTAAACCATTTTGAGTACACCATGTATGTGCATATTCCAGTCTTTTCTGGAGTTGTTTAGTATCAGTAGATGAAGGAATAAGAGTGCCTAGCTTGCAACTATCAGCAAATTTAGTCATCACACTTCCAGGATATTGTCTTGGATGTCTGAAAAATAATGGTTAACAATAAATCATGGGTCTTTGTTGCATCCTGCTCAATACAATTTTATATACAGAGAGTGTACCGTAAACTTTCACAATCTGGGATCTGCTGGATAGCCAATTTGCAATCCAGTGTATAACATAAGGGCTTACATTAAGTTTGCCTATTTTTTTCAGTAATTCACCGTGTGGAACAGTATCAAAAACCTTGGCCAGGTCAAGACAAACAATCTGCAGTGAGTGACCTCTGTCTATAGCCTCTGCAACCTTTCCAAAGACGAATACTAGGTTCAGGAGACAGGACCTGCCCTTCACAAAACCAGACTGAGTGGGGTGTTGTTGAGGTAGGTTACCTTTGCATAAATGTGTTCTATGATACAGGCCATCATTTTGCATATAAGACTTGTGAGGCTGATGGGTGTATAATTAGTCTATAAAGGAGACACCCTTGTGTATAATTTGAATATAAAATGCACTAAAATTATATACGATTCTTTACCATAGCAATAGTAGAACTTGGAAGTGATATAAGATGGTTGTATGCGACCCAAATAGGTTGCAAAATAAGAAAGAACAAAGGGACACAAGGGTTACTCTCACACATGAGGGAGATACAGCCATAAGAAAATGGATGCTACTGTCACTCTGATAGATTATGTGATCTCTTTCAATGTGCTTCATAAGTATGAAACAATTCAGGGGGGTGGCAATTAACATTATAAAGAGGCCACATTAAAATCTGAAAAAAAATAATTCACATGATGTTGTTTATCCTTGAGGAAAAGATGAATGCTGCAAATAGGATATTCATTTCCAAAATCTTCAAAATAATTAATATTATCGAAAATGTAAGTACCAAGCTGAAGAAGAGAATACAAGGAAAACAGAATACTGTTTAATAACTAACAATGACAATTTAGGACAATCGATTGTATACATCATTTGGTGAATGTGAGTGTAATCAGCATTTTGGTGTCAAATGTCATTACAGACTTCAGGAATCCAAATTGCAGATATTTTTCACTTCTTTTGGTTGATGCGAAGAATGTGATGGAGTTACAAAGGCATTACAGCTTGCTAAATATGCAGGGAAATTATACAACTAAGACAGCTCTGTGGCACCTTTCCTACTTAGTCACATAGCTTGTGGGCAATGTTTCAATTTACTGATTTCAATTTCTTACTGCTGAACTCTGCAGCATATGCTTCTCATACCAAATCATTGCTGGTGTGGTTGAATTTTGTACTGCTAGTGATTTAATTTTTGAGGAATTTTCTCTGTGGTTATGCAACTGTTGACTTAAAGTACAGATGGTGCAGTGGTAGCATTGTCACCTCACAGCAAAAGGTTCTCTGGTTCAATTCTTGGCTGGGGTGACTTCTGTGTAGAGTCTGCTTGTCTTCCCTGCATTTGTGTGGGTTTCCTCTGGATGCTCTGATTTCTTTCCACGTTACCAAGACATGCAGCTGGAGCATTTTTCCCCAAGCCTTTGCTGAGAATTGGCTTTGTTCCAAGTCAGAATTTCCCGGTAAATAAATGTTAAATAAAGTGTATGTAAGCAAGAAGTTGTAGTCAAAAAACTCTCCTTCACATGAAAAGCTGCAAAGAGACTTGCTCCCCCCATTAAAAAAAAAAAATGTTTGTTTATATTCTGCCAAGATGGATCTTCAGGAAGTGTTTGTTGCTTGGCTAAACTTTCAGGGAAGAAATGCACAGAGATCTCCATTTGTAGTCATTGTTTCCATGTTTGGTTGAGGCACAGATGCATGGATGAGTCAATATTCTAACTAAAAGGAATATATTTTTACAGTTACATATTAAAAACATAGATAATCCCATATTTTAGCCAATGACGATGAATGAATTTCTCTGAAAGAGTATGACAGAAATAATAATGTTGTTAACAGTTACATAATATAAAATTCCAGTCCCTTCATCTTATATTGTATCTAAAATTCTCCACCCCACCGACCCAAGTGAACTCCTGTCCATCCAGCTGCTTCACTCTACTTATACTGAGCACATAGTATGTCTGAAAACTGCTGCTGCAAACATTAACATAATCACATATCCAGTTTCAGTTGCATAAGTACAAAAGAAGCAATACATTCAGTCAAAATCTACTTTACTGAGCACATCGTATGCCTGACAAGTGCTGCTGCAAACATTAAAATAATCACATTACCAAAGGAACTTCTACAGCTGAATTCCACCTTCAGTTTCATAAGTACTAAAGAAGCAATACCTTCGGTTAAAATCTAAGTAAGGCAGTTTCCAAGAATCAGAATAAATGTAATTGTTCTCTCTCACTTCTGCATCCATGTGTTCTGCATTGTAGTGTCAAATCTACTGGAGGGAAACCCCACCCCCAATCAAGGGCCTTATACTGCTGAAGGTGAAGATACATTAGCACATTTTTTACACTAGCAGTGTAAAATTTCCCTGGAAAGGTAATAAAAGCACTTGACAATAGAATTTAAATGCTCTGACTCCATCAGGTATTTACAGTTCAAAGACATTGTCTTTGTATCCATAAACATTCTACCACACTGATTGTATTTGGAGAAGGTGGGAGTAACTGCAGTCCATTGAAGTACCTGATTGGTCCTCCCCTCATCTCAGTTGTTCTCCAGCTACATTTTCCTTTCTGGCTCCAAATTCAAAATCACTTCTCTACCCTATGACCCAAGTGAACTCCTCTCCATTCAGCTGCTTTACTCTACTTTAAGGCACATTGCATGTTTTACATTTTTTTAAAGAAATCATCTATAATAAATGTTGAATGTTGTACTAATGCATTAACCACCAACATTCTTACCTTTACAGACTTCCCAATATATAGTTTTTCATATGCTCATACACCAAGTGTGGGGCCCACACTGTTCTGCACTCACTCTGCTTGGGCTCCACTTTGCTCCCCTACCTTACCCCTGATTCCCACATACCCCACTACATCTACACTTATACTATCAGGCCGCACCCTATCATTAATACTAAACCCCTCCCATCCAACTTAAACATGTAGCACTTAAGATTCTATCAGCTCCCTATTACTCATTACTCCAAGCAGTAGCTCAGCCTTTCATTACTAATTCCTTGTTACTGCCAGTTCATATATAACCACTAACTGTTTTTCACATCTCTCATATACTTTCTATCTATTCCATCATCAAACATATATTACTTACACAACACCCAATTTCTCTTCCAAACTACTTATCCTATATCTATCACTCCCAAATTAGGTAACAATAATGGTATAAATTGCTTGCCTATATGCTTGAGTCTACTACAGCTATAACATAGCCATCTCACCTGTTATCAACGGCACCAGATTCACACTATAATTTCCCCAACTAAGTACCTAACAAATAAACCTACCCTAGGCTACCTATAGCTAATATTGTAATAGCCAAAATCTATCAGAACACACTGCACCTCTATTTAAGACTTAAACAACTCAATGTATCACTGAGTAAACTTAAAATGGCATTCCCTGCTGGAACAGCACTAAAAAAAATATCCAAAAACAGTAGTCCAACACATATCAATTCTAACCACTGGTGATATTCACCCTAATCCAGGCCCAACAAAATGCATCTCAAAAGAAAATAAAAGAAAATAAAGTCAATAGTACTGAACAAAATCAAACAGCACCTTGTCCATCTAAAAGTAGTCAACAAACTTTCATTACCCTAAATACTAGAAGTATTTGTAATCAAACCACAGAACTCCATGCTTGGATAGCTGTTCAAAAAACTAGCATCCTAGCCATAACAGAAACATGGCTACAACCAAATATTAGCAACACTGAAATATTACCACCAAACTATAACATAATTAAGGATGACCAAACTAAAAGGAAAGGTGGTGGTGTAGCAATAATATACCCAGATTGTCGTAACCTAATCCCTTATAATGCCCCCATACCACAATTCAATAACGCAGAACTTCTTATCACCTTCTTCAAACTAAATAAACACAAACAAATCTGTATCATTACCTTATATATTCCCCCAGACAATAACATCAATGTATTAGAAGACGTTCTATGTGGACCTCGACTTCCACCCCTCATGAAAGAGTCATTATAGGAGATGTTAATATTAATCGTAGTATTACCATTTACAAATTCTGTTTCTTCATCTCAACCTAAAACAGGCTCACCCTGCAAGGGACTGATTTTCTCTCTGCTACCTAATGTACTATATTTTACATAATCCAATTTTCATGTACTCTCTCCATGCAAAATCGTCCACCTAACCTGCAAAGGGCTAGTAGCTACTAGCTTAATGTTTACTTACAAAGAGCTTATTTGACAAAAATGTCTTTTTCTGCAAATGTTCAGTTTACCCAGCCTCCAAAAGGGCTAGTAACCTTCTGTTTAAATGTTAACTCAGCTTATTACATAATGTATTATATTTCTGTAAATGTTTTAATTGTTCTGTACAAATCTTTATTATTCTTTTGTAACATGCTATATGTAACTTACAATATTCGGAGCTTTTCTCCCCGGGCCTCCACTGAAATCGGGCTCTTTATGGCACAGTGAACTTCCCCGGTCATCAAACTTAAATAAACAAATAAAATAAATAAATAATTGGCTTGATCTTATATCCCTAAATTTAGCATAAACCTTTTTGGATACAAACAATTGATACAATTGTAACAGACTTTAGCAAAAATTCAAGTTCCATACTAGACTGGATCTTAGTACCTGATACCACTAAATTCACCTTGTCTGACATCCTGTCAAATCCTCATACTCTAAATATCTCAGCTTTATTAGCTCGGCTGTGTTAGAAAAATATATATTTTTCATATATATATATATATTTTATATGTATATTTTTATGTATTTTTTGATATATTTAAAGTTATGGAAGACTTGAAACTGTGTGTGTGTGTGTGTGTGTGTGTGTGTGTGTGTGTGTGTGTGTGTGTGTGTGTGTGTGTGTGTGTGTGTGTGTGTGTGTGTGTGTGTATATATATATATATATATATATATATATATATATGTTTTATATGTATATCATATATAATATAATGTAGTTAAGATGTGCAATAATATCATCATCTTCTTTCGGCTGTTCCCGTTAGGGGTCACCACAGCAGATCACCTGTTTCCATTTCTTCCTGTCCTCTGCATCTTGCTCTGTCACACCAACCACCTGCATGTCCTCTCTCACCATATCCATAAACCTTATCTTAGGCCTTCCTCTTTTCCTGTTACCAGGTAGCTTCATCCTTAGCATCTTTTTCCCAATATACTCAGCATCCCTCCTCAGCACATGTCCAAACCAACGTAATCGTGTCTCTCTGGCTTTGTCTCCAAACCTTTCAATCTGGGCTGACCCTCTAATATACTTATTCCTAATCCTGTCCACCCTCGTCACACCCAGTGCAAATCTTAACATCTTTAATTCTGCCACATCCAGCTCAAACTCCTGCCTTTTTGTCAATGCCACTGTCTCCAACCCATATAACATAGCTGGTCTCACTACCCTCTTGTAGACCTTCCCTTTCACTCTTACTGGTACTCGTCTGTCACAAATCACTCCTGACACTCTTCTCCACCCACTCCATCCTGCCTGTAGTCTCTTCTTCACCACTCTTCCACACTCACCGTTACTCTGAACTACTGACACCAAGTATTTAAACTCATCCACCTTTCCCACTTCTACTCCTTGCATCCTCACCTTTCCTCTGTCCTCCCTCTCATTCACACACATATATTCTGTCTTAGTCCTGCTGACCTTCATTCCTCTTCTCTCTAGAGCATATCTCCATCTCTCCAGGGTCTCCTCCACCTGTTCCCTATTCTCACTACAGATCACAATGTCATCTGCAAACATCATAGTCCACGGGGACTCCTGTCTGATCTCGTCTGTCAACCTGTCCATCACCATTGCAAATATGAAAGGGCTCAGAGCTGATCCTTGATGTAACCCCACCTCCACCTTAAACGCATCCGTCACTCCCACCGCAGACCTCACTGCTGTCACACTACCCTCGTACATATCCTGTGCCACTCTTACATACTTTTCTGGCACTCCTGACTTCCTCATACAATACCACAACTCCTCTCTAGGCACCCTGTCATATGCTTTCTCTAAGTCTACAAAAACCCAATGCAACTCCTTCTGACATTCTCTGTACTTCTCCATCAACACTCTCAGCGCAAAGATTGCATCTATAGTGCTCTTTCCCAGCATGAAACCATACTGCTGATCACTAATCATCACGTCTCTTCTTAACCTTGCTTCCACTAATCTTTCCCATAACTTCATGCTGTGACTGATCAGTTTAATCCCTCTGCAGTTACTACAGCTCTGCACATCACCCTTATTCTTAAAAATTGGTACCAAAACACTTTTTTCTCCATTCCTCAGGCATTCTCTCACTTTCCAAGATTTCATTAAACAATCTGGTTAAAATCTCCACTGCCATTTCACCTAAACACCTCCATGCTTCCACAGGTATGTCATCTGGGCCAACAGCCTTTCCATTCTTCATCCTCTTCATAGCTATCCTTACTTCCTCCTTGCTAATCCATTGTACTTCATGATTTACTATCCCTACCTCATCCAACCTTCTCTCCCTCTCATTCTCTTCATTCATAAACCCCTCAAAGTACTCTTTCCATCTCCTCAACACACTCTCCTCACTTGTGAGTATGTTTCCCTCATTATCCTTTATCACATTTACCTGCTGCACATCTTTCCTAGCTCGGTCCCTCTGTCTAGCCAATTGGTACAGGCCCTTTTCGCCCTCCTTAGTGTCCAACCTTTCATACAACTCTTCATATACCTTATCCTTAGCCTTCGCCACCTCTCTCTTTGCCATGCACCTCATCTCCTTATACTCCTATCTACTTTCTTCATCTCTCTGACAATCCCACTTCTTCTTTGCCAACCTCTTTCTCTGTATACTCTCCTGTACTTCCTCATTCCACCACTATGTCTCCTTGTCGTCCTTCCTCTGTCCAGATGTGATACCAAGCACCTTTCTAGCTATAATATATTTAAGGTAAATACTAATGTTTCTTTCAGGAGAGGTAAATTATGACATTATTTCCTATTTTTTAAGCTTTGGCAGAATATTTAAATGATAAGTTTCAAATTGTATGTTGTCTAATGAAGTTTAATCTTTTTTTAAGCTTTGGCAGAATATTTAAATGGTGAGTATCAAGCTGAATGTCTGATGAAGTTTAATATTAATTAAATGAAACGCTCTCATTGGTGCAATAAAATATTTGGTTCTAGTCAGCATCCGTTAGCTTAGCATTTTGTTAGTTTAGTTGGCTTATCTTACGTTTTCAATTTATTTGTTTGTGAAAATGTTAATTTTTGCTCTGTAATAGGGTAATGTAATATACTAATTGTCTCTTAAGCTTTTCTCCCTGAGCCTCTGCTAAAAATGGTCATCCACCCACTTTTATTTATTTATTTATTTGCAATTTGATTACCGGGGAAGTCCACTGGATGGAATTGAACCATTTTCAGTGGAGGCCCGAGGAGAAAAGCTCCAAGATGCATTATACAATTTAGATACAAATGATAGTTAATATTAAAGATCTTATCATAAATGCATTCAGTATCATGCATAGTTAACAAATTCATTAAGCTTGAAGGTAGGGATCACACAGTTTTATTTGAGGATAACAGAGATGGGTTAGGTGTGGAAACAGTTTACATACAAACCTTTTAAGAAAATGTAAATACGCTTTACATACACACATCAACAGTAGAATGCTATTTACAATATTTACAAGGTTGGGCTGTGTGAGGGTAGCTGTAGGAGGTGAGAGCTTAGAGAGAAGCTATAGAAATTGCTGAGAGCTTAGATAGGCTCATAGGAAGATAACTAAGAGAGTTGTAGAGCTTGGGAACCAGAGCAAGAACCCCATTGGATTAGGTTGTGTGAAGGCAGGTACAGTTCCATTTAGTGAGCAGGTGTTTGAATAGTTGGGTTTTGCATTTTTCTGAGTCTGGTATGGTTCTTAGTGTGAAGGGAAGGGAATTCCATTTTTTGCCTAGTGAGAAAGATAGGAAAAGTTGGCCAGCAGGATGTTTAGGTTTATGGATAGTAATTAAGTTCTGATTTTCAGATCTGAGAGCTCTGTTGGGTGTATAAGGGGGAAGGATATTAGTCAGAGCGGGACATTTTTTGGGGTGAAATATGAGTCTATGTGCAGTAGTGAGTTGGAGATAGTCTAGGTAGTTTGTGAGTTCAAGCCAATTCAGGGATTGTAGGGTTAGGCAGTGATGGGTGGTATTTTTAGATTTAGAGGCAAATTTATAGATTTTGTTGTAGCAGTTTTCTATTTTAGAGGTGATAGAGGAGGACAGGTTGGTTAGGAGAGGGGCTGCGTATAATAAGGAAGGAAGAAGATAAATTGAGGCCAGAGTTTGCCTGGTAGAGTTGGAGAGAAAGCGATTATTCCTATATAGCATACCTAGCTTTTGGTGGGTTTTCTTGATATTTTGTTGAATATGAATATCAAACTTGAGGTGTTCATTTACTGTAATGCCAAGTAGTTTGGCAGATGGGACTACCTCTATAGGTGAGATGGTTTAACTATAGACTTTGAAGTTGTTTTTATCGTAGGAGAGGGTCTTTGTGGGAGGGAATAGTAGAATCTTTGATTTATTTGCATTGAGAGAGTAGTGGTTTTGGCACATCCAGTTTTCAGTTGTTGAGAAGGCAGTTTGAGTTTTAGTCAGCAATTCAGGGAGGTTTGAGGCAGAGCAGACTAAGGTTGAATTGGCTGCATATTGAATGATTTTAGAATCAGGAATAGCAGTGTGAAAGTTATTGATGAAGATGTTAAAAAGCATTGGCCCAAGGATGGATCCCTGTGGTATGCCAGTTGGGGTAGGTAGGAAGGAAGAGATGAAGTTCCTCCATTTGACTGCCTGTGATCTGTCTGATAGATAGCTGGACAACCAGGATAAAGCATTATGTAAGACATTAAGGTTTGAGAGTTGACAGAGAAGGTGCTTGTGGGAAACAGTATCAAAGGCTTTAGACAGATTGAGTAAAACAGTAGAAACTAAGTGGCCTGCATCTCAAGCTTGATTGACAGTTTCTAGGAAAGAGAGTAGAGCGGTTATTGTGCTATGGCCTGGACTGAAGCCATGCTGGGTAGGAGTGAGAAGATTGTTTTGGGTCAGGAAAGGCATAAGTTGTAGGTGGATGCATTTTTCCAGGATTTTGGAGATTGGTGAGAGCAAAGCAATGGGGTGAAAGTTTGAGATGCTGGTATTTTTGCCTCCTTTATGAAGAGGAAGAATATAAGCTGAGCGCTAGAGTTTGGGGACGTATGATTCTTTTATGGATCGGTTGATAATGATGCTGATTGGGAGGGCAATGCCATCAGCAGCACATTTTAGGAAGGAAGAGGGAATATTGTCGGGAGCGTTAGAGCAAGGTTTAAGTTTGGACAAAAGTTTTTTTATAAAGTTAGTGGAGATGAGTTTGAATTCAAACAGATGAGGTGAGTTAGAAGGGGGAGAGTGTAGAGCAGTTGGTTATTATTGGGAAATGTCTTGGAGAGGATAGTAATAGTGTCTATGAAAAATGAGTTAAATTCAGAGCCTAGTTCAAGATCAGATTTACTTGGGTCAGGACAGGGATTATTCTTGGAGCCTGGATTGAGGAGTGAGTATACTGAGTTCCAGAAATTTTGGGTTTTTTATTGTTATTGGACTGAAGTTTGATCTAGTAGCATTTTTTGTCTTTGGTGAATAGTCGTTTTGCATGGTTGTGGAGCTGTTTATATTGGAGCAAGGTATTGTCCAGTTTATTGTTTTGGTAAAGCTTCCATAGTTTGTCTCTGTGGTGCATAATCTGTTTTGTCTCTTTGGATAGCCAAGGAGCAGTTTTAGTTTTTATCATTTTGTTTCTTAGTGGGGCTACTGAGTTTAAAGTATCAAGGAAGACAGAGTTGAAGTATTCTATAGCCTTGTCAAAAGGCAGGATGTTTAGAATTTGCCAGTTCATTTGTTTGAAAGTATTTAAGAAAGTAGTTGGGTTGAAGCTACTGAGGTTACGAGTTTGAATGTAGTGATTCTGGTGTGGCAAAACTAGTTGAGCGATGCATGAAGGCTGGGAGGTGGTCGCTACAGGTATCAAGAATTGTGCCAGAATTGGTTATTTTATTTGGATCTGAGACTAGGATCCAATCTATAGTGGATCCGGGAGGGTTTATTTTGTTAGGTCGAGTGATGGAAAGGATTATTTGAGTGAAGTTATAGAGGTTAATGGATAGGGAGGGAGAGGTGCAATTGATTTTATTCCAGTTAATATTCACATCACCAAGGATATAAGTTTCATAGTTAATTTTGGTAGAGGCCCATAGGAGAATATTTTTGAGTGCAGAGATATTGTTACCAGGTGAGATATATAGGGCAATGATGCAGATATTTATATGTTTATTTAGTTTTAGAATTCCAGCAGTTAGTTTATTGTTCTGGAATTGAGGAATTAGAATTTGGAGGGGAATTAAGGTAAGAAGGTTGGAGTAGACTAGGGCAGTGCCTCCACCCTTTTTATTTAGTCAGTCATTTCTGAGACAATGAAATCCTGGGGGCAGAATCTCAGAGGCAGAGATAAAGGGCTTGAGCCAGGTTTCAGAGATGGCTAAGATATCTGGTTGGTTATGGCTTAACCAAGCTTGAAATTGGTGTACTTTGTTGTTTAGACTTTGTGCATTAATTGTAAAAATCTTTAGGGTGTTGAGATAGGAGGAAGAGGGTAAGGGATGAGTGTTGTTAATAAAGGATGTAGGACCAGGGTTAGGATGGATATTACCAGGCTGGACTAGGTTGTTGAAGGAGATATCCTTTAGCCATATTGGTCTGCCAGGCATGAATTTTGGTAGATTGTAGATTGGAGCAGGTGACATTATCTTGACTTTAGAGGAATAGAGTTTAGGGTGGAATAGGTGCAGAGGGTTGGGCTGAATGAGAGAAGAGGAGATAGAGTGGAAATAGGAGTAAGAGTGAGGGGGAAGGTGGATTTGTATGGTAGTTGTCTTTGTAGGTGGTATTGGACAAGCATAGGTGAAATATAAGGTAGCATAGTATAAGGGGAGTAGGAACAGAAAGAGGAGGCTGGGGGACTAGAGAGTGTGATAACTTGAGGAGAGCATGTTGGAGCAATGAGAGAGTGGTATGAGTGGTTAGGAAAATAGAGAAGGCTATGAAGAAGAAAGGGTTTAAAAAGTGATGGAGGTATTCTAGAGATTTAGGGAAAGAGGAGGGGACTATAATTATTGGGTGGAGTACAGATTACAGAGTTTAAAAAGGATGGCTATAAGTGGGAGGAGTAATGAGGGGGAGCTGGTACTGGGTAATTAGGCTGAGAGGGTGGGGTAAGATAGGAATAAAGCTGAGGTACTGGGGGGCGGGTGGAAATTGGGAGCAGGGTAGGGGAGTGGAGTGAGCCCATAGGGCGAACGGAGCAGGAAAGAACACTAGAGGTGAGTATGGCAGAAAAAGTATCAGCAAAGAGCAGTTTAAAGGCTGTAGTTGGAAGGTATGAGCTAAATATTTCCAGCCAGAAAAAGAAGACTGCCTTTACAGAGGGTGGTTTAGCAGGGGGGAGAAGATATGTACAGTCTAAGAATATTAACTCATAATCAACTGTTTGTGAAAAAATAAAAATTGTTGGGATTATAAAGAATATCTAGGATTTATATTGGTAGATGCTACCACCTAATGGTAGAAGGAGATAGCAAACAGTAGGGATAATTGGACCAGTCTTAGGTTTAAATATATTCTAGGGTAGTGATAACAGGAGGGGGAGAGGGAAAACGGTCTGCAGAAGGCTGCTAGAATGCACACATGGGGGGGGCAGATTAACTTTGTAGATAGTACATCAAGTCTACATTTAATAAGTGTTAAGCAACATACATTTACACAATCTTGTTGGGAGGGATCTTCTCAGTAGTATTTTTCTAAGTACCAGGCAAGCTGGCCAATTCAGGGTGTCTTCAGGTGATGGCTGGACGTATTCCTTATGTGCTTAAATCAGGGATGGAGCACCTGAGAAGGATTACTGTGGAGGAGGGGGAGACAACACTGAGTTAGTTAATATTGCAAATGTATAGGGGAAAGGTAGCAGGTAAGGGATGTTTAGAGAAGAAGGGAGGGTGTAACAAAGCACAGTAGTAGAGAGAGGCTATGGTTAGATGAGGCAAGATGCAAGTATGTAGAGGAAGATTAGGTTTAGGGGATTAACAATGGAAAGCAGCAGACATTATGCTATGAACAATACAAGTTAGGCAAATATAGGGTCCATTAAATAGAACAAAACATTAATTCAGCAGTTCAGCATTCTATCAGTGACCCTAGTCTGTTTAAGAAGACAGGGTTATACAGCAGTAGAGACAAATATAAGCAGCAGAAAGCAAGAGGTAAATGATAAAGTAATACTATAAAATCCCTAAACAGTGCAATATATAGTGCTCAACAGACTAACACACTTAGACTTTCCCAGGTAAACAAATGACAAATAAAATGTCACAGCTGATTAGAAGATTTGATATTCATATATCTGATCACTTGCATCACAGCAGTCAGAGAAACTAAGGAGTTGATTAAGTGACTGGTATCTTTTAGGTCTAAATTTATAATAGACAGCATAAGAATAACCATAGTTTATTGCTTGGCTAAACTTTCACTGTAGAAATGCTCCAAGATTTCCATTTACAGTCATTTTTTTCCAGATTTGGTTGTGGCACAGATGTATGGATGATTCAGTATTCTAACTAATAGAAATATATTTTTAAAGTTAGATATGCATATTAAAAAACATAGTTAATCCCATATTTTAGCCAGTTAAGATGAAGGAATTTCTTTAAAAGTGTATGACAGAAATAATAATGCTGTTAGCAGATACATATTGTAAAGTTACAGCCCCTTCATAGGATCATAGGATCATAGGCAGCTACTAGGCTAATAACCCTAGGGCCCTTACAAGCTTAGCCAAATTTTACCCTTAGTTCCACAATAAACACCTATCACCTCTATCCAAGAGGGACATAGTTGGAACCCCAGGCATGGATTTATGGTTACCCATCCGATTGTCCAATGAGGTGCTTTGCTTGTCATGAAGCGGGAGTCCATTCCAAAGGCATGGTAACCTCTGGGAGACAAATCTGTCACTCTAGCAGGTTCTCTTAATGTCACATACCAAGTTAAGGCCATTACAGTGAGTAACCCGTGTCCATTTGACTTATGGATATGCAGCGTTTCCAGTAAAGCATGGTCAAAGATTGCCTTATATGCAAGGTAGAGATTACCTCTGAGTAGTTTGTATGAAACAGAATGAAGTGACAGTGATTTCAGACAATCCTGATAGGACAGATGTTGAAGGTCTTGAATTTTCCTTGTGAGGAACCTTTGTGGTCTTTCCAAATGCTTCAGGTGCTTGGAAAGGTACATACCAAAAGGGGCAGTGTACTCAATTATTGGCCTGATGAGGGAAGAGAGGGTATAACTTCTTTTTTTCTGGCGGCAATGACCTTACTTATGAGATGAGCAATATAGAATGCCCTTCTTACCACTGTGGAGACATGGTGATCAAAGATAAGGTTGCTGTAAACCTGAGTGTCCAGGTCTCTCACCACTGTGCTTCGTTTGTGTACCCTGCTATAACCCCGCCATTTTTGGCGCTTTTCTGGTGACTGCATTCTACAGTTAATTCGTAGCGGGAACTGCTACTGTTTTATTAGATGCATTGGCGTTTGCTTATCTAGCGACTAGTACATGCCATTTGCTAGGTGACTCTCCTCCATTATACACTCAAGCAGCATTCTATATTGCCCTTCAGCTGCAGTACGGAGGGCTTTCAAAGACTATTAGCTGCATTATTATTATGTATTATGTTCAATTGATTAGTATGCTATTTGAACTATGCTGGTCTACTTATCTGATTTAGAAACGCAGTACTCATTTTTAATTAACTGCTTCTACTGCTAGTATTTGTAGCATGTGTTATACTTTATTACACTTCACTATGTTTAAAGTTAAGCTATGTTTTAACTGTGTCAAACACTAATGTTTTCTACACTCTCTAATCTATTTATAGCATTCTGCCCTGAGTTACCCCTGAGTAGCCCTCGAGGATACCTCCGACCTACCTTCGGAATCTCAGCTCCCTTAACTGCTCAAGTTAAATACCAACATCTATAGCAAGCTTCTCAGTGGCCTCATTCCCCATTGTTTTCTGGACGTTTTTCCAAGTGGAATTGTGGAAGTATGTTTAACTGCTGCTGCATACTTTTTTACTAAATGTTTGCCGCATTGATAGTTGTTTGTAGTACTCTAGCCTGCCAAGACAGCCAGCAGCCTTAACTCCCCCCCCGGTCCTCACCAGCTGCCCTCTCTTACCCCAAGTACTGCCCCAAGGACATCCTAAAGTGGTACTAGTCCTGTCTCTGCTTCATATACTTGATAACACCCTCCCTCTCAAACTTCTCTGCAAGCTTTCATGTTTCTCTCTTAGACCCTAAGCTTCTCCCCTTTCACTGCATCTCCCAAACTCCTCTAGCCCACTCTAGCTGCAACTTCTCCTTCCTAATCTCTATCTCCTGTTTCGTCTAACACTCCAGATCTTTCTCCCTTTCTACTTACCCTCCTGTACACCTCCTTTTACTGATTGACTCCAGCTCCTCTCTGGACCTCTTTGGTTCTTCCCGCTCCGTTAAGCCCTCGGCTCACTCCTCCCCTACCCTACCCCCAAATCCCACCCACCCCCAGTACATCTACCTTTATTACTCTCATAGCCACACCCTCTACAACCCTTATCCAATCAAACACTTATTCCCCAAAAACCACACCTCCCTTCCCCGCCCATTCTTGCCTCTATTACCTACCTCATCTAACCCACTAAAACATTAGATTCCTACACTCCCACTCAAATCTCTACTCTGTTTCCACATCCAATCCTATACTCTTAAACATAACTACTCCATGACTTACTTATCTCTCCTACATTATAAATATCTTATCTACCACCTAACACCTCTGTATATTTCATAATCTAATTCTCCAACTTCTATCTAGAGTTTATCTAGTCGCTAAACACTTCAACCCCCTATATATCTTGCTTCTTATTTAAACACTACTATTCTATTAATTCTTCCTCATCATGCTTGCCAAACAATCCTTCCTCTTCCTTTCACTATTACTACTTTTCTCCTTATCCTCTATCTACCACCTTTCTCAACCTACTATTTCCATGATCCCCCAACCCTTTCATACTACAAATTCTCACAACTCACCTTTCTTACCCACATACTCTCTTATTTCCCCCTACTTATTCCCCTCAGAAAACCTCCATCTCTTTCAACACAAACTGATCTCATATCATGCTAACTTTTCTATCATAACTGCTAGCAAAGCCCTCCAATTCACAAAATAACCCAATCTCATCTCCTTGCTAACTACTCACACAAACCACTTCATACTTCATCTGATTACTACACTCATCTCTGGAGACATCCATCCTAATCCAGGCCCTACCACTACAACCAATATTAACAAATCCCTACTATTTACTTCTCTAAACTCCCAAAGTATAGTAAACAAAGTCCCAAACCTTCATGCTTGGCTCACACACAATAAGCCAGATATCCTAACTATTTCAGAAACTTGGCTAAAACCACACATTAGAGACTCTGAAATAGTTCCTCCAAACTTCTATCATAAGAAAAGACAGACCTCACAAAAAGGTGGAGGAGTAGCCCTTCTATATTCTTCCTCCCTAGTAGTTACTCCCTACAATAAACCTATTCCACACTTCAACAACGAACTTCTCCTGACCCTACTACAAATCAACAAACACAAACACATATGCATAGCTTCCTTTACATCCCCTGGGGATAATATCTCCACACTTGAACTTATCCTCTCCTGGCTATCCACTAACATTAGTAATGAAACCATAATCCTTGGAGATGTAAACATTAACTGGGCCCTTGTCCAGTCTCCTACAAATTCCACAAACAACAACCTCTATAACTTCTCACAACTAATCACTTCAGTAACTTATCCTGCCAAAACCTCTCCAATGGGAGTATACTGGACTGGATTCTAGTCTCCCATCCTCTCTATTTCACCAACAGCGGCACTCTTCCCGACCCACTTGGTGACCACACACCCACCTTTACCTACCGACTTCCTAGCGTCCTTCAACGAACCCATAACTATATCACATTCCGTGACCAAAAAAACTTCAACCCAATAACCTTCTCAAACTCATTACAAGCAATTAACTGGAATTGTCTAAAATACTACCTCTTGAAAATGCAGTCTCATATTTTAACTCAACATTCTTAAAAGTACTAGACTCCCAAGCTCCCTTACGGACAAAAGAATAAAACCAAATCAGCCCTATGGCTCTCCAAAAATACCCTTACTATCATGAGACAGAGAGATAAAGTCTGGACACGCTACCAAAACATAAGTCAGCACCTCTCCTAAACGAATATAAAATGCTCAAATAAAGCAAAGAAAATGATAACTTTTGATCGTCAAAACTACTTCTCAACACTCCAAAACCATAATAAAACAACCCTCAAAAATTCTGGAAAGGGATCTCTACTCTCCTCCACCCCAGCAAACCAGTTACTCCCACCCCAGATCCAAATGCTCCAGAATCTGATTTAGCCACACAATTTAACTCCTTCTTTATCAACTCCATCTCCAAACTGACCTCTTCATTCTCTAACACCTCTCTCTCCACTTCCACACCCTATTCCACATCCACTAACCCCTCTTCTTCCTCTTCTACACAAACCCCACCCTCATCTCCACTACCCCAAAATTCCCCCTCTTCTGACTGCACCCTCTTCTCATTAAATCCTGTACCTACAGCTACTATAAAGAAACTTCTTCAGAAATTGAAACCATGTACCAATGCTCCTGACAATATCCCTTCTTACTTTCTCAGTGTAGCCGCTAAAACTCTTGCTTACCCCATTAGCATCTTAATAAACCGCTCCCTACAAGAATGCATAGTTCCCCAAATCTGGAAACAAGCCTTTATTATACCTCTACACAAAGGGGGCAACAACAATAACATTAGCAATTTTCGTCCTATAGCCATCCTGTCCCCCATTTCTAAACTCCTTGAAAAATGTGTCCAACTCCAGCTTCTTCCACACCTCCTAGACAACTATCTCATTACCCCTACACAGCATGGTTTCAGACCTAATCATAGTACTATGACTGCCCTCCTCTCCTTCCTTGAAACTGTAAATAAAGCCCGTGACTCTGGGCAAATTGTATCTACTTTGCTTCTTGACCTCTCCAAAGCCTTCGACACTATCTCTCACAACCTGCTCTTAACCAAACTTTCCAAACTCCACCTATCTTCTCCCTCTCTGAACTGGTTCTCTAGTTACCTTTCCAACAGAAATCAAGCTGTAAAATGGAAAAAAGCTACCTCCCCCTTCCTTAGTACCCCCACTGGAGTGCCACAAGGCTCCATACTGGGTCCGCTTCTCTTCAATATATTTATAAATGACTTCTGCAAATCAATGCCTTCCTCTAGTATCATCCAATATGCAGATGATTCTACTATCATCTGTTCTGCCTCTTCTATCCCTACTCTACAAAAACTTACCCAGGAAGCTTTCTTCCACAGAGCAATGGATGCAAAGTAATCATCTAGCTCTCAATGCCACTAAGACCAAACTTATGTTATTTACTCCATCAAAGTTATCCCTCCAGACATAACTACATTCTTAATTACAAGTCAAAACAACTCACCCCTTGAAATAGTATCAGAAACTAAACTACTTGGGGTCCAAATTGACAACCTACTGAAATTTAACTCCCACCTCCAAATAAACATTAAAAAAACACATCAAAAACTTGGCATGCTTTATAGACAGAAAGCCTACCTTACATCTGACACTAAAATCTCTCTCTCTACCTCCTTTCTTATCCCTTCCCTTCTCTATGGTGCCCCACTACTAACTAATCTTCAGTCCTCTTTAAGAAAACAGCTTACTTCCTGCTATAACAAAATTGCAAAATTCGCCACTAGCCATAAGTCCTCTACTCACCACTGTGTCTCCCTCCATAAGCTAAAATGGCTAGAACTCCCCAATCAACTAACTTACACCCAACTAACTCTAGCCCATAAACTTATTCTAAACCCCTCACTCTGTCCCTCCCTTTCCTCTGCCTTTAAAATGCACCTCCCTAGTAGAATTCTAAGGTCAAACAATCAAAATCTACTCAA
Organism: Protopterus annectens; assembly: GCF_019279795.1. Lineage (NCBI taxonomy): Eukaryota > Metazoa > Chordata > Ceratodontiformes > Protopteridae > Protopterus > Protopterus annectens. The sequence goes on from NC_056733.1 coordinate 1,444,379,259, forward strand.
AGTACATAAACCTACTTATCCACCAGGAAAAAAACCTTCTTTCCTTTAGTCTCGCTCGCCTATGGAACTCCCTTCCACCACTTATTCGCACCACCTCTAACCACATCACCTTCAAAAGTCTCTCTTCTTACATCTAGCAACACAGTGGGTATGCTCTTGCTCCCACCCTCATAACTAACTCTACTAAATCTCCTTCCATACCGTATTCTACTTTATGTACCTACTATGTATGCTCTCTAATCTCTATTAACTGGTCTCTTTTACTTGTAGGTCATTATCTAAATTAGATTAACTGTTATAACTGCTATTGTACATGTGATAAGTTTTGCTCTTTCCTGCCTAAACAGTACCAATAACTCTCTGTAACTAGATTGTTAATTGTAAACTGTTGAATGTATATCTGCTTGTTTTGGAGCTTTTCTCCCCAGGACTCCATTGAAAACGGGTTCATTATGGCCCAATGGACTATCCTGGTAAACCAACTGCAATAAATAAATAAATAAATAAATACTTACGGTGTTGTCATTGATGTAGTAGTTAGTAGTAACATCACTCTTACCAAAAGGGGGTGATGATACATTTTTTGCATTGAGTTTAACGGAATGGCTTTGGCACCAGTCATTTGTTTGTGTAAGACACCCTTGTAGGATGTTGCCATTGTTTACAAATTCCATGACCACTCCCAGCTTGTAGTCATCAGCAAACTTTGTCAGCCACAGACCTTTAATTATAGCTTGCATTTCTGAGAAATTGTTTGCAAACAGTAGAGGTCCCAGGACTGATCTCTGTGCAACACCACTGGTTACAGGTCTGCTATTTGAGGTGGATTCCCCTGCTTTGACTATATGTGTTCTATCAGTGAGACAGTTAGTGAACCATCAAATGATATACGGGTTGATACCTAGCTGGGTGAATTCGTCAATTATGCCTGAGTGGAGAATAGTGTCAAAGGCCTTGGCTAAGTCTAGGTAGGCTGTATGCACAGATTTCCCCTCATAAAGGGCATTGGTGACTGTCTCAAAGAAGTCCACCAGGTTTAGCAGGCATGATTTCCCTTTGACAAATCCAAATTGAGTAGGGTCAAGTGCTTGGAGGTTACCAATATCTTTGTTGATAAGGTCCATGATGATTCTCTCCATGGCCTTGCAAATAAGATTTATTTATTCATTTTACATTTGTTAATCGGGAAATTCTGACTGGACCAGGTCCATTTTCAGCGGAAGCCCAGGGAGAAAAGCAAGGTTAGTCTGGCTATTAGGTCCATAGTTCTCAGGGTCAATGAAAACTCCACTTTTGTGCAAGGGGATAAAGGTGGCCTTTTTCAGTTGGGATGAAGCTAGTGCTCAGATTATGATTGAAAAGAGTATCCAATGGCTTTGTTAATTCTTGTTTGAGTCCATGTAGGATGCATCCTGGGATATTATCATGTCCTATGGATGCTGTGTTTTTGACCTTAGAGAGGGTGTTCATGACCTGCTCTTTAGAGATACAAGGTAGAGGGCAGGTGGTAAGGATGTCTTGCGGTAAGTGTGGCAGGGACAGTGGAGTGACATTTTTACAGAACCTGTTGGCTAACAAGTTAGAAATGTCCACAGGCTTGGTATATGTGGTATCATTAATCACCAGTTCAGCACAAATCTGGCCTTTTCTTTTAGAATGCCTTATGGTTGTCCTTAGTTGAGGAAGCTAATTTGGATTCCTAGATGGCTGTGGAGGACTTCAAAAGAAGTATTATTTGTTTATTTAAGCTGAGGAGGGTGTGTTTCCAGTTTAGGTCTCACTCCCTCTTAATCTTGATAGCAATTTCTTCCTCTTATTGTAAAACCTATTAATGACTGTTGTCCACCAGACAGGTTTGCTCTTCCTTGAGGAGCTTGTTTTGGTCCTATCAGGTATGACCGAGTCAATGCAGTTGTTCAGGTGTTTGTATAATGCACTTGTGTAGAAGTCAGCATAGTTGGAGTTCCATTTCAGGGGGGAGATGCAATGAAGCTATTCATACCATCCCATAAGAGGTTATAAGCTGCTTTAGAGAAGTTTTTTAGTTTAGTTGGTGCTGGGGGTAGGTCAGGTGTGATAATAACTTCAAATGAGACTGATTTGTGGTCAGATCTCACCAGGGAAGACCTCACAATGGGGGTGATACAGTGGTCTCCCATATTGGTAAGCACCAGATCCAGGATGCTGGCACCCCTTGTGGGGGTGTCAACTAGCTGGTCTAGGGCATTGGAGTTAATGAAATCGAGGAACCTTTGGGAAAGTAAGTTTGCGCATGAGTAGTTTTCACAGTCAATGGGTGGGTAGTTAAAGTCGTCTTCAGATGTATCTTGATAAACTCAAGTAGATCCAAATAGGCAGAGTGTGTGTCCTGATTCATGGAGGGGCTCCTGTAGCTGGCAATGACTTGAATAGGTGCCCTACCAACAGTTAATTTCACCTGAAGTATCTCCAGGGAATCTTGCTGTCTAACCAATTTGGAGGTGTATTTATCTTTAATGAATATTGATACACCACCTCCTTTAGTTTTCAAGCCATCGGTTAGTGGTATGAACGTGTGGAAAGATGCGTATCTCGATATGGCTGGGGTACTATCCACAGCCCTGAACCAGGTCTCTGTGACTGTACAGATGTCTATGTCTTCCAAGGTGAGGACTGCTTCCAGTGAATGCAGTTTCATGTTAATACACCTAGTGTTTAGCAGCTAAACCTTGAGGTTGTTCTTAGATTGAGTACTTACATTGGGAATTTTGTCCTTGAGACACTGCCTAAAAAAGGAACTGTGGGGGTGGCACGAGCCTTGGCCAGTAGCTGAAATCCTAGGGGTGACAGATGAAGACCATCTCTTGCAAAGCATTGAGGTCTGTCGATCATGTCATCCAAGGCTGGCAGATACTGTATCCACTTTGAATGACACTAGAAACTAAGCCAATTATTGAAGTTAGTCATTTTTTGTTTGTATTGAGGCATCATCCTACGTGAAGGCAAAATTCTGCTTAAGGTTAAGGTTATACCAGCCTGAGACCTGGTCCAAGATCTCAATCATGTCTCTCTTCATATAGTCCAGAGATGTACATCTCAAATCGTTCACAACAACATGGACTATGACAGAGTCATAACAGAACCTGTTGTTGAGAGACTTGAGTGCATATGTGATATGGTGGATCCTGGCACCTGACTAATAGCTGACCGTGACCTTCTCCTTATCCAGTCTGGTGAAAGGGACATCTGTGTGTCTCACGAAAAAATCACCTATGACTAAAATGTTTGCTTTTGTGATTTGCCTTAAGTGCTTGACAGGTGAGACACTGGTACATGAGCTATTATGTGTATTGTGTTCTGCAGAGGAAGTATTATGTGTAGTGTGCTTGTATTTGTGTTTGGAAGGTCTCTGGTGATTATGTATGTTTCTAGTGCAGACCTCTGCATATGTAGGTATGTGTGTTGTGGGTTTGGGTAGAACAGAATGTGAGATGTGCATGCAGATGACCCGGTCATTGTCATATGTACTGAGTGCTGTGTGAGAGAGCAAAGATTCAAGGTTCTTAATATAGTTGCATCTCTCACATGTTGAGATTGTATGGTCTAGGAGCAAAAGGGTTGCTGGTGAACATGACGCAGTTACTACACTGTTTCAGGATGTCCTTGTTGACCAAGCTGGCCGGAGAAACTGTGGGAAATTGTACATCCATAGTGTTAGGTAAAATTATAAGGTCAGGAAGACAGGTCACACTTAGGAATGGCTGCTGGGTTAGAGGTGTGTTGGTACCTCTAAGGTTAGGCTTAGTGTTCTACCTGACAGTAGAGCTGAGCCATGAAAAACCTCAGGAAGACCACAAGCAAAGTGCTAAGGGAAAATTTAACAAGCAAAACATTTGCTAATATAACGGTAACTACTGCTACGCGGCAGTGCACAATGGTGTGATAGATACAAGAATCACAGACACGGGGCTTATATAAAACAAGAAATAACTCTTAAACTCAAATTAGCAAATAAGGATGCAATCTCTGAGCTCTAGTCGAATCACCCTTGATTAGATGGGACCCAGACAGAGCTCTCCTCCTACAAGGGTGCAGAAAGGCCTTTTCCAACAAAGATGGTTTGAATTTGATGCTACAAAACAGACCCAGAAACAGCTAGCCTGGAACTGGGCTATGCTACAGCTGAACTAGTACAGTATGCAGTAAATTGTGGCCAAAAACAGATCCAACAATTCAAACAGACAGTAGAATGCAAATACTAATTAAGAGTGCAATATAAGAGCAGAAACAGGCATTCATTGTTAGTTGCAAGCAATGGATGGCTCAGATTTTTCAGTATCTCAGTGAAGAGTTGGTTTTAGTACTCAAATGATACAAGACAGTCTAGATTCCATAACACTGAATATAGCCTGTGTTAAAAAGTGCAGAGGTGTTTGAAATAGAAAGTGCTTAAAACCACAGTCATGACAGTAAAAAAGCAGTATAAAAGAGCAATTTGGTAAAACAATGTTCTCAAGGTAATCAGGCTACTAACACCTTATTATATATTGTTTCTAAAATGTCATAACTGATTAGAAGATTGGATATGCATATATCTGACCACTTGCACCATAGCAATTAGAGAAAGTAAGGAGCAGATAAAGTGGCTGGTCTCCTATAGGTCTAAATATTGCATAATAGACTGCATGATAAAAAACAAAGACTTACTGGCAGCAATATTATACTCTACCAGAGACCATCTTCCCCTCACCTGCCCTGGATATGGGTATTATTTATACAAGGGGGAGGCTAAGGAGTGTCCGGTTGCCCCAGAGAAAGTAGAAAGGAACTAGTGGCAGCTGATTATCAGCTGCATATGAAAAGGAACAAACTTACTCACTAAATCAATAAATATCATATTCTTCAGGCTTTTTAGATGTTACTTAGAAACATGCAGAGCTAATGATGTTAACATGCTTTAGATGGTTGAATAATTTATGGATTTTTATTTCTGTAGATAATTTGTGTGTCAGAACATTATACAGCAGGCTTGATGGAAAAATTCGTATAATTGTTCTCATAGTCCATATCGACTGAAATAAAAGTTAATTTTTTAAAAAAGAAGAAATTCCTGCAAAAGAGGACAAGATTATGGGATGCAACTGTGTTCGAAATCAACAGAATGCTTTTGCAGAGGTTTAAGGAGGCTAATGTTGACATGGAAAGCATTATGATATCTAAGCATCTCCGCCATCCTGTACATATATGAAGATCTACCACATGGCAGTAATGAACACTAAAGGGCAAATAATACCATTCAGAAAAAGAGGGTAATGATTTCAGTGTAACAAGTAGAAATTAAAGCATGATAAATAAAAAAAGTAGAACAGGTCTTCAAGTTAGAGAAAAAAAAAACAAGTTTGACATTGACAGGACAAAGCAGATCATTTTATTTATTTGTTTATTTATTTGCCATTTGTTAACTGGGTTAGTCCAGCTGAGCCAAAGGCCTGTTTTCAGTGGAGACCTGAGGAGAAAAACTCCAGAAAAAAGCCAAGACATTATCATGCATACATTAAAAAAATCAAGAGAATTACGTAGTGGTATTACACATTCAAAAAAACAAGAAAATTACAGTTATATCATTGCACAAATTTAGATTAACAGAGTTACATAAAAAAAGATAAAATGCTGAGTGAAACAGAAGATGAAAGTTTACAGCAAAATCAGGCTTGGGTTCACATAACTTGGAAAATATTCACAGGGTTGTAATTTGTAAATCAATGGACTTCAAGAATCTGTTATGGAAAGGTAATTAAGATATTGTATTTCAACACTTATCAGAGAAAAGATGCACTTAACAGTAAAAATGTCAATTTAAATTACAAAAATCAATGGGGTCAGAAAAACAAAGACTTCTTCATCACTGAGATGTTTTGACAGCCACATAATCTTATGAAATAAAAGCATAGTTGGTCCAAGAAGCAAAAAAGGATCCCATGGCAGATATTGACTTAAAAATGCATGGAGAACTAATGTCCAATGTTTTACTAATGTCCAATGTTTTACCAAAAGTGGGAATATATGTAGTCCCTAAAGATGCAGTCTTTAACTAAAGTTCTTCTAGGGCTGATTGTGTATCCAACAATTCTTATTGTGATAAATGGGGAAAAAATAATAAGGTTCACTAGTAGGTTCTCTAGTAACTCGCATGCCTAGTATTTTTTTTAAGGCGGGAATGATAGTGAGAGAAGCTTAACACTGGGATAGTTTGAATCACCTAGTAAGTTAGAAGCAGATGGAACGGGAAAAAATGAAGAAAAATGGGAATTTGGAACACCTGAGTCTGCTAGCTGACAGAAAATGTTCAAGGCCACATGCAGTAAGGCTAGAAGTGTACCCTTCAGAGGAAGTGCAGGTACAACAAAGAGATGGACATAAAGAGGAGGCAGGATAGAACTCTTAAGAAGATATCAGTAGAAAAACACAAAAATGCACATAGCAGTTCTATTTTACCAACAGCTTGTAGAAAGAAGCATCAGAGCACAGTATAAAGGGAGCAAAATAGAAGCTTTTCAGAGTCATGATGATAAAAGAAACACACGGATTCAGATAACCAGGATTTTTACTCCGGCACCCAGGAGTTAAAATGACAGGGTCAAGGATATTTATCCTTCATATTAATTGAAGCAGCTTCGTAAAAGAACATGAGACCAAAAATAAGAAAACTGTCAAAGCCAGGAAATATTGAAAATGGGAAGACAATTGCCTGGTTGTGAAGGGGTTATTGCAATACTTCATATGCTTTATAATGCATGTAAAATATTATTTTACCTTTCTCACTGAGATACAATGCTTGACTATCATTGATGATAATACAAAATGTCAGTTTGGGTTACTGCTGACTATATTATTACTGACAGTTGTATTGTTACTTCATATAACCAAACTTTTAACAAATATAACTGGGAGACTAACCTCTGAACCTAAGACACGGGTAGGGTAATATGGAATATTAAGTCAAGTACCATTTAAAATAAAATTACTATATGTCTGTCTAATTGTTATGTATCTCATGTGTCTTTTTATTTATAGGATAATATAGGAATTGGTATTATGACTAAGTATAAAATTGCATGTTAATCTAAACACGTTCATATGATCACATTGGTGGGGCAATAATGAACACAGCTAGATATTTTGCAAAGGTATACATGGACCAATAAGGCTAAGGTATGTCACACAAGGGTTTCAATAAGCTGAATGAACCGTAACAAGAAATGTGGGCATGCTATTGATGGCAGTGTGAAGAACATTATTTAAAAAATATATAGTTACACTTCCTACTATTTCACTTTATTTTCATTTTCATTCTGATTTGTACATTCATGTATGAATACCACAGAAAATCTACAAGATATGCTGAGGGTCAAGTTAGAGTTTGGCATATAATATCAGCTTGTATTTGGTCCCTTGCTTTTTGTCTTTCCATTAACTATCATCATGATGACCTCCCAGAATTAAGTCTTCTTTTGTATGCTGACAGTATACTCTTTCTACAAGCTAAGAAATGTAACTGACCTACAAAATCAGCTCCAGAAATCCATATCCAGATTTTTCTTGTGGGGTGAGCCCAGCACCTACTGATAAACCTGAAAAAAATATCATGCTGCCTTCTGCTCCTGTAAAGAGTGGGATGTTGGCATAGTGGTTAAGGTATTTACCCTACAGACACAAAGTGCAGTGTTTGATTCTCACATGGGGTAATTGGCTAGGCTTTAAATGACCCACAAGGGCAGTTAGCCTAGTACTACTGTATGAACCAATAAGCTCTTCTACTTTCCAAACAAATTTCTTCACCTATCAATCATTAGCATTGCAGGCAATATTTCCAATACTATACCATATGTAAATGAATATAGATGCCTTGGCTGTACACTTTATATATCACCACCCCCTCCCCTGACACACATCAACACACTGATATCATAGCTGATAAAATACTTTCCCAAGTTAAACTGTCTTATAAAATGTCACAGCTCCTCATTCCTTCCTCTTGCATTACTCATGCCAAAAATATCCTGCTTCACTATACAGGTAATACTCATAGGCTTTAGATAGCAGAAAACAACATTTGTAGATCTCCACTAATCACATATGCTTACTCCCACAACAGCTCCCTCCTAAGCAAACTCAAATGGTTCCAACGAACAAAATGAGTAACCTATTCCCAAGCAACTTATTATATAAAATATTGAAAAATGATTACCCTCCACCATTTAAAAGAAATGTGCACTTAGAAAACAAAGCTGTTGTTTAAGAAAGAGCTCCTTTACTATGCCCCTTTTAAAACAGTTATTGGTAAATGTGCATTCTCTAGAACTGGCCCAACTTTGAGTAACACTCTCACCCTGAAATAAAATGCCAATACACTGTCTGAAGGTTCAATATAACACTTGTTGAATACCTCCAACAAGAATAACCTGTAAATGTTTTAAAGGTGAGAATTAGAACTGCTCACCTTTGATTAAAATAGGTGTGTGCCATTCATTTTCTACATACTTTGGTTACTTGTGCCTCATTATTGCATATATTGTATTGAAATATGGAACTTTTATACTCGCTTATTAATGTAAGAAACTTTTATTGTTTAAAATGCAATCAAATTAACTTTCCTTCATATTAGTAATATACATTTTATCTACTCTACTGTTCATTTATCATGTAAATGGCATTTATGTTTTCATGAGGGTGAAGGATTGTACTATATATCAATTTTACACTTGTCACTGCTTCTGGGTTGTGGCTGAAAAGGGTCTTTGGACTAGCCTAACTACCCAGTTGCTTCCGACGATGTATAAACTATACACAGAAATTGATGCCGACAGAGTTTATAGTCATTTAGAAGAAAACTCAATTATGGCAGTAGAACAAAAGGACAATAAAAGAAAGTCATATGGAGCAAAGGATCATTTATTGTTAAATAAAGCTATAGTGGAGAACTGTAAAAAGGTGAAGATTCTAAGTATGGCATGGATTGACTACAAAAAAGCATTTGATATTATCCCACATTCATGGATAAAAGAGTTCTTAAAAATGTATAAGATATACCCTGCACTGATTGACTACATTACAGTAACCATGAAACAATGGCAGCCCACTTTGCAATTAAGCCATGATAAAGGACAGATTATTATTCCAAGGATAAAAATTCAAAGGGGGATATTCCAGGGTGACTCTCTGTCACCATTGCTATTCTGCCTTGCCATTAATCCATTAAGCTGTTTACTTAACAGCTTAGTCCATGGCTACAGTTTGGCTCTTAGAAAACAAAGTCTAATGACTTCTCATCTTCTATTTTCTGATCATTTAAAACTGTATAGCTCGTCAGATGAGGAACTGAAAGCACAGCTGCAGTTGCCAAAACTTTTGCAGATGATATTAGAATGTCATTTGGTCTTGATAAATGTGCAAAAGCAACCTTTAAAAAGGAAAACTGCAACACTAGGAAAACATCAGTTTGGGACAAGAAGGTAATATAAAAGAACTTGAGCAAGCGGGAGTGTATAAATACTTAGGAATTGATGAAGGATCAGCAATAAAACATGAACAAATGCAAATAAAATTCAGTAAGGAATACTTTAGAAGAATTAAATGAATCCTGAGAATGGCATTGACATCTAGGAACAAGATCCAAGCTATAAATCAATTTGCTCTTCCTGTCCTAATGTACAGTTTTGGAATTATTGACTGGCCCCAAAAGTGTTGGATAGATTAGATATTAAAACAAGAAGGATGCTTCATGCTCACCAAATGATTTATAAAAATCAGTGTATACCAAAATGATATATTCCCCGTTCCAAAGAAGGGATGGGCCTACTTGAAATTGATTACATGAATAGATCTGCAATTGTGGGACTCCACACATATATACTGACGTCACAAAATCCAAATGTAGTGAAAGTTTTGGAACATGAGCAGAATAAATCTAAGATGACATTTCTGCTTAATTTTGCAGAAGCATATAGACATCAAGCAGGAATGGAAGTCAAACCAGAAGTAGATAAAAACCAGGCAGCAACTGAATGTGCTAAAAAACAAAAGAAAGAATATAAGGTAAAGGACCAGATGAGAAGGCAAGAAATGTGAAAAAAACATAGTTGCAAGTATAGAAAACTTCTAGAAGAGCCTCTTGTTGATCAAGAATGAATGCAGAAATGGTTAAGGAGAGGCAAATTCAAACCAAGAAATGAAAGGTTAATATTGGCAGCCCAAGATAGTCGGCTACATACATGCTGTTTACAAAGTCCATTGAACATGTGGGAGAAACAGACAAATGTAGGTTTTGTAAAACCGAATTGAAAACAGCCGCACACCTTGATGCTGGTTGTGACACATTAATGGCAGAAGGACTGTATACTGAAAGGCATAATAATGTGGCGAAATCCACTGGGGATTGTACAAACATTATGGTATCAAAGTGGCTGAAAAATACTGGAAAAATGAGCCACAAAGCATCATAGAAAACAATGAAGTTTATATCACATGGGATCACCCATTAACAACAGTTCAAAAGATATATGCTAGAAAACCAGATATAGTGGTCCAAGAAAAGAAGACAAAAGTTGCATTGATCACTGAAATCGCCACACCCAGTGACTATAGTGTCTTGCATAGAGAGAGAGAGAGAGACAAAGTCATAAAATACCAGGATCTGCAGGCAGAAATGAGAACAATGTGGATGAAAGATACCCAGACAGTTCCAATAGTAGTAGTAGGAGCAATGGGTCTTATAAAAAAGAATTTACAATCATATTTAGATATGTTACCAGTTCATGTAACCCAGTACGAATTACAGAAGAAGTCGTTACTGGGCACATTGTGGGTGCTGAGAACAGTACTTTTTGCTGACATCAAAGACTGAAACAGTACTAATTTCATGAACTTTAATCATACTTTGACTTAGGAACAGGGTCCATTCCCGTCATGGTATTAGAAACCTAGAAGATTTGGAAAAATTAGAAAAACCCAGTTAAAAAACAATAGATAGATACATAGATAGATAAACAGATAGATACATTCAAAGTTATTGTATCAAAAATTTAAGCCAGGGTTCTAGTTAAGAAAACATTGAAAGTTTAGAAAATGGAAATGCTTGCAATGCATTTGCATAAACATGTCTTAATATGTTAAACTTTTTGTTTGATAGCCCTTTTCTCTTGAAGTGGCTATAGGGCTTTCATTTAATGGAATTAAGTATTACAAATATCCTATTTTGTATTCAATGTGGCTGAAACATAATGGATTTTCAAATACAATTTTGAAGGAACTGCCTAAGAGTAAAGTTTGCAGACATTACTGGTATAGGACAATACTTTTATATATACTGCAGTCAGAGTCAAAAAGGGGTCCAAAAATGAAGGGAAAAGAAAAAAAGTGCCTCTTACAATATGAAAATTTAATGATGTTTACTAATTGTCATAAATCTAAACAGACTCTTTGCCTCTGGAGAACAACCCATTTCTAAATCAGAAAATGTATACATCCCTTTTTAACTAAGTAGTATCACAAAAATAACATAACAAAGACATTAATTAGCACCCATATTTTGATAAATAAGCTTTTACATCTGTGCTCTGGACTACATTTGCCTAGAAATGGTTGACCACCATGTTTGTCTGCACAATTAAAATAACCCAGTTGAAGAGATAGATACAATTTCATCCTCTCCTAAAAGAACCCTCTCCCTTCCTGGGGGGAGGGGGGGCAGAGTTAATTGAAGTTGGTGGGATATACAAACAGATGCTAAAAAGTGCAGTAGAAAGCAGAAGATGGTGAAAGCTCAGAGTTCACAAAGAATTACGTCAGCCAGAAAAAACATACTAACTTACATACTAACTTACATATTAACTTACATACTAACTTACATATTAACTTACATACTAACTTACATATTAACTTACATATTAACTTACATACTAACTTACATATAAACTTACGTATTAACTTACATACTAACTTACATATTAACTTACATACTAACTTACATACTAACTTACATATTACTATCGGATTGCTAGATACCTGCACAAGTTCTGTACTGAAGCCAAGATTAGAGAGCTACAGGAATTGCCCAAGACCCTCAGAAAATACACAAAGTAGTTCAAAGATAGTACAATGGTTATTTTGAAGTGTAGTATCTAATGTGATGCAGAGTATTAAACCCCGCCCACCAATGGCCTCCTTTGACAAACAAGCCACCCACACTACAGTGACTGAGAGCCACAAATAACACCAGTTAAAGACTCACAACCTCTAAAAAAGCCCTCATTAAATTGCAAGACACATATGAGGTAAGAAATGAAAACAAAGTTAAATGGCACAATAGAGCAGTATTCTATTGCAGTAACAGAAACAACAACTGTTGTAAAATGTCAAAGGGGGGATGCTGACCTCCTCCCCCCTTAGCCACTTGCCTTTCTGTCATATATTCTCTGATTTTGTTAATAGGACTGACTCTTAACTTTATGCAATACACATTGTGGGGGCGCAGACTGCCTCATATGCATTATAATAGTACTAGTTTTATTATGAAAATTGGTGTTATTTTATTTTAGTGTTAGTCCCTGTAATTTCTGTTGAAGATATTCATTTAGGATGCAATATGTCAGGAATCTTTATCATGCACTGAACTTTCTGATTCATTAATTAAGATGCAGCATGTTACAGCAATGAAGAAAAGTCTGCAAGCTACTGACACTCCAATCTAAACACTACAGCAACATTGCAAATATAGTTGTCATTTATTTATTGATTTATTTATTTACTTATTTATGGTAACTTATATCCAGTTACGTAAATGGGCTGATACTGTTCATCTGAGGCTGCCAGTTGGCTAGGGCACAGCCCTTGCTATATATGACTCAAGAATGGAATCCCCAAAGCTATGTAAACTGTAGTAGCAGGAGTACTATACTTTGAAATAACCAACTTAAGTCCTGCATATTTTCATACAAAGATAAATTTAAGTAAACTTTGTTTGGAAACATAAAGCTCACACTTTGCCTAATGAAAGGTTTTCCCATATATAAAATTAAAGAAAGCAGTTTTCAGTGTTTTATTTTAAATTGTAAAAAAATAAAGTAAATTTTGGATTTTCATCCCTGTATCCCCTTTCCATTATTCACAGTGTATCTCTCGCCCTGAACCAAACACAACGCCTTTCCAGGAACATGCAAAGACATGGTCCAAGACAGACGACTATTCTGAATGCTGTGTCCCTGATTGCTTTGGAAAGGACTGAAGGACAAAGTACAACCCAAACAGCTTTTGCCAGGACATACACCTTACCCAGCTACAGTTCATACATTGCTTAATAGCCCTAGCTTAGTGAATTAGGATCTCTATATGCTGATAACAAGTGATTGCCATGTGGTAAGACCTTGCTGTATCTCTATACAAGGATGTGGGGGTTGTCAGTGGCTACTCGCTCCATTTCTTTCCTGGTCAGCTTTACAAGCAAGCAGGCTTGCTAATTAACATAGGTCACTGCACCTCCAACCATGGCTTCACCCCCTCAGAGCAACAGAGACAGAAAGTCAATATTTTTTGACCCATGTTTTTCACTGAGCCATCTCTGCATTTCACCACGTGGTCTGTACTGCTGTGACTGCACAATTATATTCTGAAAAGTACTTTTGAAATGTAACAGAAAATTCTTCCTTTATAATTCAAATTGTGAAACAGCAGCACTGTACTTTATAAAGTAGGGTTGCTGAGTGGACATTTTCAAAGCCAGTCCAAAACTATTGATAATGGCCAAACTGATATCAAATGCATGTATCAGCTGAACATATATTAGATTTTCCAATAATCAGAGGTAGAAGTGGATATTTTACTGATGTTTCTAGGCTTCCACTCACCATATAAAACATTGCCTTGTCATTACATAGTTTTTGCCCTAAATTGTAATTCTGCAAATGCTCTATGAAATTATTTTTATTCTGAAATTAAGTTTACTAGTTACTGGTTTAGTTAGTGGATTGAGTTTCACCTCACAGATGTTTTCTAGCTTGATGACCAAGCACAGGTATCCATGTGATGATATGTGAACAGCTATTCACTTTATTGATAAGGCAACGACTGAAGAAGAAATACAATGTGAACAGCTACTCACTTTATTGATAAGGCAACAACTGACAAAGAAATACAGGAGTTCAACTCCCAAGTGAATTTCTTAAACTTGCAGCTGATTCGATCTCATACCCAGTCTCCTTACTTATTAATCTCTCCATTACTGAACAATATGTTCCTGTACTCTGGAAACTCTCCTACATTATTCCTCTGCATAAGGGTGGCCCATCCACAGAATTTTCCAACTACAGACCCATTGCCATACTTTCCCCGTTACCATAATTCTTGAAAAGTGCATACATTTTCAACTACTAGCCTATCTACTGCAAAATAAACTTCTCTCCAAATTCCAGCATGAATTTAGACCAAAACATAGCACCACAACAGCCCTATTAAGTTTTACAGACACCACCAACCACCATAGAAATAATAACAACCTTGTCTCCACCATTTTCTTGGATACATCAAAAGCATTTGACACTGTATCTCATCAAAATCTACTTCAAGATCTATCATCTATCCATCTCTCACTGTCATCCATCACTTGGTTTCACACTTATCTATCTAGCCGGCAACAAGCTGCTGTATGGAAAGATGAAATTTCTACACCTCTACCTGTTAGCATAGGAGTCCCACGAGGCTCTATTCTTGGCCCTCTACTCTTTTCCATCTATACAAACAATCTTAGTTCTGCATCTACCCAAGCTATTATTATACAGTATGTGGATGATTCCAATGTAATTTGTAAAGCCACCCCCCCCCCGAACTTCTAACCCAGAATGTTTTTTTCTGATATAGAGCATTATCTCAAAGAAAGGCAATTTATTCTAAAACCTAACAAGACAAAGCTAATGATACTTTCCAATACAAAATCCACAGAACTCACTATCCCAACTCACATACTCTCCTTCAATGGCACTATCATTAAACAGGTAGACAGCACTAAGTTGCTTGGTGTCACAATAGATTGCTTCCTAAACCATGACAAGCACATAGCCCTTACCATAAAACAGGTTCATATTAAGCTCAACTGCCAGTACAGATCCAAAACTTTCCTCACCCCTTCCACTAGACAAGTCATAGCCTAAACACACCTTCCCTCCACATTATTATATGCCTCCCCCATTTTCACTAAACTTAGAAGATCTGATCTGTCCAAATTAGAGGTTTGCTAGCATAAAATACCTCAATTTCCTGCCGGCTTTCAAAATAGAACTCATCACTGTGTAGCTCTGAAACAATTACACTGACTTGAGTTACCAAACCTTCTATCACTTAACCAACTTATTATTGCTCACAGCATCCTACATCAACCTCATGCCTGTCCAGCTCTAAAGAACCTGGTTCATCCTTATAACACTACCTGTACTCTCTGCTCAACCAATAAACTACTGTTAAATGTTAAGATATCCAGCAACTCTTTCAGAGACACGTTATTTGCAAATCAAATCGCAAAAATATGGAACTTTATTCCCCAACATATACTAATTACCCCTACTATCACCAAATTCAAACTCCTTCTTAAAGAACATCTAAACAATAAATGGTTCTGTTCCTGTATCACCACTGGATAACTTTCTCTCCCTTCACTCTTTGGAATTTTTATCCTTATCTCTAACCTCCTTCAAATTATTCTGTTCCCTCTACCACTTTGCTTCTGTGACTTTCTTAGCTTTTACTGTAGCTTTTACTGCAAAGTTCTGCATACATTGCATCTGCTTTAATTATTTACCTATATTACTTTACTTGGTGTTTGCATTATATTAGATGACCTGTTTTAAAATTAATATTAGATGACTTTTATACATTTCTACTATGGGATTGGCAAATACTATGTAAGTTTATATAGTAACTCTATATATTGTAATTACTGTTTGACTTGTTAAGTCTGTTACCACATTTTATTTGTTTTTGGAGCTTTTCTCCCTGGGCCTCTGCTGATAATGGGCTTTTCTGTGACCCAGTCAGACTTTCCTGGTAAACAAATGTAAAATAAATAACTGACATCATGCATGCACTCTGGCCATATGGAATACTTAAAGACATGCAGTGCAATATATTACATCCCTCACATTAAGCTAATTATTTATAAACAGAATATATAAATAACGTTCATCACGTTATACTTTCTTATAAACTAGGGATGTTACTTGACATCTACTCATCATTTGAGGTAGACACTTGTATATATAAATTTAAATGCAATGCATAGATGATATGCTCTAGGAATTTGCAATAACACTAACTGATCTTTCATTTCAAAGAATTTAACAGTCATTCTATTTGAGAGATTAAATCTACTTATGTTAGTGCCATTATTAGATGATGATGACATCATATCAGGCGTAACAGTCACATCCAACAAATAGTCACATCAGGTACACTGTCACTGTCAGTTTATAAATTCTTAGGTCCATATGTGATTACTAGGATAATGACCCCAGGGTAGTCCTTTTGAAATCTATCCATACTTCCAAAATGTATCTGACAATTTTTAATACCTCTGGGGTATTTTAAGATGTATCTCTAAGCTTGAGTGGGGGTGAATAAGAACTTACAAGCTGCTTCTGTTAAATAGACAGAATTTCCAGTTCCCCATCCACTGGTCCAAGTAATGCTCAAACTTGGTTAGGGAAGAAGTCTGCTCCTTATGGATAGGAAGCATATTTCAGAAAAGGGGTAGAATCTGACACATATACCAGTCCTTCCAATGTGTCCAATTGATGTTGCAGACAAGGTATTGATCCCCAGTTCAGATACGTCTGATGTAATTAGTTTTATGGATGTGTAATAGGTCTATTAGAGGAGGACAAGAGGATGCTTTTTAGGTGAGGCAAAGTTCACCTCTCAGCAGTCTATAGGAGACAAAGTATAGGGATAAGGCTTTGAGACAATCCGCGAAGGACATGTTGTTTACACTCTGTATTATTTTTGTGAAGAACTTGTATGGACACTCCAGTTGCTGCATATGCCTGGTCAGGCATATACTGAATGGGGAACTTTACTCAGTGATTGGTCTAATGAGGACTGCGTACAGCAGAAGAATGACATTCTTGGACTGATATGCTATAACCTTGCTTATAAGTAGCACAACATAGAATGATTTCCTTAACACAATAAGCACATGATGGTAAAAGGTCAACTTAATGTTACCATGAATTCTAAAATCCCTAACCACTTGGTCTACTCCTAGGGGTGTATTATCAGTGTGGTAGTTTTCAGGAGTAGCCATCTTTGCAAAGGATACTATTATGCATATCTTGGCATTGAGTTTTCGACTTTGTCTCTTGCATGAGTTATCCGTTTGTGTCAGGCCTTCTCAGAGAGGATTTGTGCCTTTTTGGAGATTTTATGACTTCACCTAGCTTGCAATCATCTGCAAATCTGGTTAGCTAGAGGCCCCTGATGTTGGCTTAGCTTCAAGCAAGTAGATACCAAAAAGGAAAGGCCCTAGCACTGAGCCTTGAGAAACTCTGTTTGTGACTGGCCTGTTTTTTATAGGTAGACTCTCCTATCCTTACTTGAGTGCTATCTTTGAGTTGGTTAGCTATCCAGTGAGTGACATAGGGGTTTATACCTATTATTGTGAGTTTGTCTACAATGCTAGTGTGGGGTACTGCGTTGAATACTTTGGCCATTTCAGGGTAGGCAGTATGCACAGTTCTGCCCTCATCCCTTGCTTTGGTATCCTTCTCAAATAAGTTCACTAATATGAGTAGGCATGACTCGACCTTGACAAAACCAAACTAGGTTGGATCCAGTGTCTGAATATTTCCTATATTGTTGTTTATAAGTTATAAGATACTTCTCTCTATGGCTTTGCATATGAAAATAGAGAGACTTATGGGTCTGTATTTACTCAGGTGTGTAGTTGCCCACCTTTGTGCAGAAGGATGTCAGTTACAGTTTTTGATTCACTTGGCATGAAGCTTGTCTGGAAGTTATGGTTAAATAGTGATTTTAGCGGTCCTGATAGGTCATGCTTTATACTTTTAGGGAAGTTCCTGGGATATCATTCGGGTCCACTGAAGCAGTAATCTTATCCTTGGAGAGTGCATTGAGAACCTGTGCCCTAGTCATAGTTGGGGGAGTTATGGTTGGGGGGAGAGTAGGGTAAAATTGGAGCTAATTTTTTTTGACAGCAGATTTCCTTTATCTTCCAGCTCACTATAGGTGACTCCTTTAACAATTAGTTCATCGTGTTGTTTAGTCTTGCATCTGAGGCTGCAGATGTAGCTAAAGAATTACTTGTATCGTCCTTGGTTTGGGAGTCTATTTTTATTTCAGATTTGACTTTGGAAGACTTGATTAGCCTCCTGATTTACTTGTTTAGATTGATGAAGGAGTTTTTACTTCGTAGTGCATTGCACTTCCTAATTACTGCCATGGTAATCTTCTTTTTTTACACAACCTATTGATGACAGCATTCCACAAGGGTGAATTGTTTTTTGAGATTGCCCTATACTTATTCCAAGTAGGTTTCTATGCAGCCATTAACATTATTGCTTAGAGTTCTTGTGAGCAATTACACATAGGAAACATTCTCGGGACTAGGGAGATTTAATTATGCTAGGATGTCATTCAATAGTAGGAAGTTTGCCTTTAATAATTCTTAAAAGTTCCAGGGTTAGCAGGCATCCAATATTTTATTTTTATTTCAAAGAAGACAGATTTATGGTACTACGTGATGAGAGAGAGAATATTACACGAGGGGGGCACATTGCTCTCCCATGTTTGTGATGACCAGATCATGGATATTAGCACCCTTAGTAGGTGTATGGACTAGCTGATTCACGATGTTTGTGTTTACAAAATTCAGAAATTCCTGGGCCTTTATGTTTAGAATTGTACATAATTCCCAGTTGTGGTAGGTTATTTAATTAGTCACCCATGAAAGGCTTCAAATGGCATAATTCTCCTGTCCACTACCTCTCCCATCCAAAGGTACATCAAAGGTACAAAGGTACATGAGGTACATCCTCAACCAAATTGCAAAGCCCCTGTTTGGTGAGGATTACCAGGCTGCCATGTGCCACAGCATCTGCAGGACTGGTACCTCTACTCTTACCCTGTAAGGATGGCCCCAGGCGGGCATATGGTGATCTCTCTCTAGCCTGGAAGGTGCACGCCTGGACTGCTCCTGAGGGATTAGAACCAGTATAAAAAATGAAATGGGAAATAGTCAAAACAACAAAGTAAAAAGAAAGGCACAAGCAAAATAATAAATGAAAGAGAAAAAATGGGAAGGGAGAGAAAAAACAGAAAGAAAACAATAAATTCATACAATACTGTTGTAATGCAAGATGTGAAGTCAATAAACCATTCAAAAACAGTAACAGTAGTACTTATACATACTTGTGATAATATGAAATGGTTTTGTGTTTCATTTTCATACTTTTCAAACATATTTTGCTGTACACAGTGATAAAAGAAATCAGTAACTACTGCAGTTAGTCATGCTTAAAAATGACAGGATAGCCTAGTTTTCATCTTTTCCTGTCTTTATTTGAATTCTTTTCAGCTGCAAAGGTATAACAGCAGCTTTTTGCAGAATTACCACTGAAATTGTTTTTAAAAGCATTGTGGAGGAGACCCTGGAGAGATGGAGATATGCTCTAGAGAGAAGAGGAATGAAGGTCAGCAGGGCTAAGACATAATATATGTGTGTGAATGAGAGAGATGATAGAAGACTGGTGAGGATGCAAGGAGTAGAGGTGGCGAAGGTGGATGACTTTAAATACTTGGGATCAATAGTTCAGAGTAATGGTGAGTGTGGAAGAGAGGTGAAGAAGAGAGTACAGGCAGGATGGAGTGGGTGGAGAAGAGGGTCAGGAGTGATTTGTGACAGATGAGTACCAGTAAGAGTGAAAGGGAAGGTCTATAAGAGGGTAGTGAGACTAGCTATGTTATATGGGTTGGAGACAGTGGCATTGACAAAAAGGCAGGAGTTTGAGCTGGATGTGGCAGAGTTAAAGATGTTAAGATTTGCACTGGGTGTGACGAGGGTGGACAGCACTAGGAATAAGTATATTAGAGGGTCAGCCCAGGTTGGAAGGTTTGGAGACAAAGCCAGAGAGGCAATATTACATTGGTTTGGACATGTGCTGAAAAGGGATGCTGAGTATATTGGGAAAAATATGCTAAGGATGAAGCTAAAAGGTAACAGGAAAAGAGGAAGGCCTAAGATAAGGTTTATGGATGTGGTGAGAGAGGACATGCAGGTGGTTGGTGTGGCAGAGCAAGATCCAGAGGACAGGAAGAAATGGAAACAGATGATCTGCTGTGGCAACCCCTAACGGGAACAACTGAAAGAAGATGATGATGATGCTGCATTACTGTTTATGCTAGCCTAAATTAAGTTCAATAATTTCTGCTATGGTTACTGAAGTAATAAATATCTTATGCACACCTGTTACACTTACCAGAAGATGCCACAAGCCTCATGACTCTTCTCTTTTGATATTGGATTTCTTCCTCAGCTACAAGTATAGGAAAGAAGGATAATCTTGTTTAACTGTATTTGACTGTATTCCTCAAATACTTTATATTCCCTGAATACATATTCCTTTATATCTCACCCTGTCAGATTGTAACTATTGAATTCATACATGTATGTATTATTACAGTTCAGTACAGAAATATTCTCCTACGTTGTGAAGTGTTGTGAAGAATTATGAATACAGGTATGTCTTTTGTTTCAGAAAATGCATGTATCGTTCTGTGGAAAACAAGAACTGCAAAGGCTAAATTGTAACAAATCAAGGAGGTGTGAAATTCCTTTTCTGCATAATTTTGTCTAACGTACAGTAATGAAATGAAACAGCCTATTCTCTAAAAGGTTACGTGCTGCTCATTATTTCAGCAAAGTAACCCCTACTCCCCTCCTCCAACAGTAAGTATGAATAGGCATGGTAAGTGTCATTTCAGCCATGTTGTACATGCAGCAAGAAATATTAATGAACAAACAATTAAGTGCATTAATTCTTTTTACTTATATTTACTTACCACTCAGAAAAACTGCCTTCTTGTAATAAGTGGAAAGGGCCTTACATTTTTTTTCACTGCAATACTATAGCAATAACCCACGCCTGGTGTGGTTTGGTCACGAGGGTGAAGCCTGAGTGGCCAAACAAAGACAACCGTGAGAAAATCCAGCATTACCCACACCCAGAAGTGGGTTATTGCTATTATACAATGCCATTATTTAAGAAAAAAAAATTACTTTTCTTAAATAATGGCATTGTATAATATCTCCTTGCTGCCCTTCTGCAGCTGTCTGGTATTCTGCGGCAGTTCTGATGTACTGTGCATGCTTATGCTTATGCAGTACATCAGAGCAGTGGGTGGAAGCAACGGAGAAAGGAAGATCTCCATTGCTTTTTACAAACTGTCTCGCTATGTTAAAGGAGTTTAACATAACGAGACAGCTGTAAAAAAAGCAACGGAGAAAGGAAGATCTCCGTTACTTTTTTTAAAGCTGTCTTGCTATGCTAAACTCCTTTAACATAGCGAGACAGTGTGCAAAAAGCAACGGAGATCTTGCATTGCTGTAAAAAGGCAACCGGACCTTTTTCCATTAGTATAAGTCTGATTTACAACGTGCATGCTGACCAATCAGCGTGCACATTTTGGAATATTAATGGGGGGTTGTTGTATAATATGCAATTCTTTATAGCTACAACTACAATATTTCTTTCTAACTGTATTACATGCAGTCGGCATTACTGATATTTGAACACAAGTAATACATTTAAAGAATTAACTGGACAATTGACTAATTTAATGTTCTTCACAGTCATTTTTATTTTTGTCTGTAAGCTCTTAATAGGTAACAGCATTCTTTTCTTTCATGAACAGATAGATGGCTGACTACATTAATATTTATTTTTTCTTAATGCATTTCAGAATGTCACCTCAAGTATTTATTTGAAGAATAAGATATTTGTTGAATTACATGTACTTGTACATTTCCTGACCCCCTATTGTGTGTGTGTGTGTGTGTGTGTGTGTGTGTGTGTTTATATATATATGTGTGTATGTGTATATATATATATATATATATATATATATATATATATATACACATGCATACATATATATCTATCTATATATATATATATATATATATATATATATATATATATATATATATATATATATATATATATATATATATGTATATATATATATATATATATATATAAATATATATATATATCATGTGTACCATAGCAGGAAAAAAAAACATTTTATTTTCAGTGCAATGGCTGATTTTCTGGACATATTATTCAATTTAATAACTGATATGTGCACTTCCTTGTCAGGTTTAGATACAACATTGAAGCTGTAGGGGTGCCTTATATAGAGACTTGCAGCAGATCCTATTCACGGTGCTTTGTAATCTGGTTCTATTCCAATTGATTTCCCATAGATGCAGTCAAAGAACATTTTCACAGCGACATACACTGACCAATATCTCCTTTTCGGTTAGTACACAGTGAGTCAATACATAAATCATTGCTCTGGAACTATATGTTGCATGTTTTTTTCTTTTGCAAAAGTACCACTGCATTGCGACATTAACTCGTAACAAATTGCAATGGCGCTGGTTGAATCACATCATAATACTGTAGAGTTGGAGCTTTAGTCTCCTGTTAGGTAAGTAAAAAACAGCTGGAATTGGCAAAATGACAGCTGTGTAGTGAGTCTATCCACATTCAGCTCCATCTTGTATATGTATGTCTGTTCAATATTTTAAACTCCAGACATCAGTGCTATGCAACAAAATGTATGTGAAAAGGTGATATTGAAAGCTAGGAAAATATGCTAGACAATGCAGCTGTGAATTAAGTTAAGAGCAAATTTCATTGTTTATGAATTATTAGTGGTAATGGTAATATTGTTGTAACAGCGCTTCAAGTGAAGCACAAAAACTTCGTAATTTCCACAATCAAGAGGTGCTGACGACACTATTAACAAAAGATTTTTTTTTGCATGGGCACTGGTAAATAATGCCTACCAGTTTTTGGAATTTTATTTCAGACTTACTTTAAGCAATACCACTAGGATGGTTGTGTTCCTGGATTTCTAAATGAGCCATTTTCATAAGGGAAGTAACTGCATACATTTTTGAATCTGCCAACAAGTAACATTCACCTCTGAATGAGTATTTTTCCAGTGCATTAAGTATTATAATTCACCATTTTGCTATGAGAGCACCCATTGCTGAAATCTGATCAAGTAAAAATATAGACTCACCAAAGGTCTTCAATGGACTTCCAAAATGAGAAGTCTGCTAACAAAATTGCTTCTGAACACTCCTAAAAAATGCTTTATTAATCTTCATAAGGAATGAAATAATAATTTAATGTATAATAAACAAAGTTTTAGTAGCTTTAAATTGCAGACATTTCTACTTTAATTAATTTTATACAATGATTGACCATTAATAGTCAAAAAGGAGCACACTGATCAGTCAGCCAAACCAGTGTGCCCATTGTAAATCTAAGAATATATCAATGGAAAAAGGTCCAGTTACCCAGACTTTTTCCATAAGTATATCTCATAAAAGTTTTACTTTTCTTTCTTTTTTTAAATACATTTACAAAACCAAAGACCTCAAATGAACGAGGGAGAAGGCATGGGAAAAATAAAAGGATAATCAGGTACGTGTTGCAAAACTAAAGAAACATATCCTTTTATTTTCTCTGTCCTGTCTCTCCCAAATGTAAAAAGTCTCCTGGTTTCTTTTTTCTTAATTAAAAAAACAAAAAAAAAAAAACAAAAAGCAACAGAGATCTGACTTTCTCTGTTATTTCTGTTACACAGCACTGATGTACTACGTAAGCATGGGAACGCAAGTCCCGTATGCATGTGAAATACATCAGAAAAGCCCCAGGATACTGGAGAAAATGTGGAAGGCCACCACGGTGCCATTATACAATGACATTATTTAAGAAAAGTAAGTATTTTGTTTCTTAAATAATGCCATTGTATAATAGCAATAACCAACTCTGTTCTGTGGTATTTTGAAGATTTACCCAAAGTTAGCTTTATTTAATCACTTGAGGTTCACCCTTATAATTAAATCACACCAACCATGTGTAAATCTTCAGTATACTATACCTATGTCATCGGTTATTGTTATAATAAACTATGTCCAACTCCTTATGACTTACTTACTTCTGAATTAAAACATGAATTTGCTCCTTTGGGTGAAATAATTTGTCATCTTCAAAATAATGTCATGACTCTGAAGTATAGATTATCTGCCTTGGAGAAATGTTTTTAGCAACATTGTATCTAGATAGTCTCCTTTAGAAGAAAATTATAATTCCTTCTTTCCTTGGTTCATAGGCTAATTTTAGGCTATTGAATACTTGTAGCCTGGCCAGAGATCCCTAATTATCCTCCATCAAATTGGATAATAAAGACTTATTTCTGGCCCCTTTTAATAATAGCTTGAGGAGTCAGACCTAGGGTGTGTTTATGACTGACCATTTACTCATCTAAGTTATGCTTATAGTGGATCAGGGAGCTGCATTGTTGTTCATCCAAGGGAAGTCTGTTCCGGTGGTTGTTAAAGCTTCTGGACTAAGTTTTTGGAGATGTGCCAGGCTGTCGAATGTGCATATGAGCTGCAAGCCCTATTTATGTTTGGTGTATGTTTAGAGTGCCTCAATGAGTGTTTAGGGTGTTATTTGTTTTGCGGATGTGAAGTAGGTCACATAGGAATGGGTCTTTTGAGGCTCTGTAGGGTAGAAAGAGGTTGCTTTCATAAGTCTGTAGGAAACAGAAAACATGGACTATGCTTCATGATGGTCAGTGTAGCTTGAGACAGACATGCATTTATTTGTATGTTTATTAATTAATTAATTAATTTATTTATTATTCTTTGACATTTTATGACAGAGAAAGTCCAAATGAGTAGGTGCCCAGTTTCAGCAGAGGCCTGGGAAGAAAAGCTTCAAAGCATTACAAAAAGATTTCAAGAACAATAATTTTAAAAGGCTTCAGAAATAATACAAAAAACAGCTGAAATCATTATACCAAATTAGACATAATGTGACAACATTGGTTAAAACAGATACAACTTATATGAAAATAGTTTAATATTTAGAGAACAATTTAGCCAATTTAGAGAAATTAAAGGTAAGGCAGTATAATATAAACAGGAACTGCAATGCAAAGTGAGAGAAAAGCAGGGTTATGGCATATTTAGAGAGAAAGTTAAAGCAGAATGTTTATTAATGTTAGGAAGCGAGTAAAGAAGGGATGTAAGAAGGTGTAAAGTACGAATGGGGACTAGTTCATTTGTATGGATATAGTTTATCCTGGGATTCACAAAGAACAGTCTTGTCTAAATATCTAAATGTATCTGTAATTTTTCTATGTGTAGCTTTTCTCCACGGGCCTCTGCTGAAAAAGGGCCTTTTCAGCTCAGTCAGACACCCTCGGTTAACAAATGTAAATAAATAAATAAATAAACAGAGACATATTTTATCTAGGAAGTCTTTTACAATTGTTTTAAAGGACTGGAGAGAGGGTATTGACCTGATGGATGTTTGTGCAGAGTTTCAGGCCTTCGCAACATGGTACAGACCACGCTCAGCAGATTTAACAGGTTTGAGGACAGAACAATATTTTGGTATTTGGATCATAATGATCTAGTGGGACCATAGTTGTGTAGAATTGTATTTGGTGCCAGACAAACACATGAATGCTGGATAATTTTATGGGTTGTAGGAAGCTGTGTATATATGTTAGTTGAAGGGGTAGTTCTAGCCAATTTAGTCATTTTAGTGTTATACAGTGGTAGGTTCTGAAAGGGGTGATTGCAACAAATCTTGCAAGTTTATCATAGCATGGTTCAAGTTTTACTATTTATAAAGCCTCGAGGTTAGTAAGTACAGGATCACCATACAGTAGTGAGGGGAGGAGACATGTAGTGGTAGGTGTAGTTTTAGTTGCATTTATGAGATTGTTTTTTGCTCTCTAAAGCATCCCTAGTTTTTTTGTGATTTTTTAAGGAATATTGCCTTTGCAGGTTGAATTTAAGATTATCATCCATTATCATCCCTAATAATTTGCTATGAGAAGTGACATCAATAGTTGTATTATTAAGAAAAAGGATTTTACATTTTGTTTTTTCATGAGAGAGATATTTGGGGTAAAGGAAGTTTAATATAATTCCTTGTAGGGGTTGAGCATGAGTTGTGAGCTATATAGCCATGTTCCAGTGGCCGCTAAAGCTTTTTGACTA
Organism: Protopterus annectens; assembly: GCF_019279795.1. Taxonomy (NCBI): domain Eukaryota; kingdom Metazoa; phylum Chordata; order Ceratodontiformes; family Protopteridae; genus Protopterus; species Protopterus annectens. The sequence goes on from NC_056733.1 coordinate 1,444,405,612, forward strand.
TTTTTTCAAGATGTGCCAGGTTGTATGATATGCATATGATTGTGGAGTCAACTGTGTATTATATTAGGGAGGTCAATTGTGTGGATCTGAGAAAGGTGTTGGTATGAATGTTAAAGAGGAGATGACCAGGAATAGAGCATTGTGGTACAGTAGTGGTGACTGGGAGGTATGGAGATAGAATGGATTGCCATTTTACTGACTGATACCTATTGGATAAGCAGCTATTGATAAATATAAGGGGGTGCTGAGAAAGACCTAGTGTGGGTGTTTGAATTAGAAGTTTGCTGTGACACACTGTGTCAATGGCTTTAGGCAAGTCGGGAATAAGGAGGAGACTAGATTGCCATTATCCCAAACGTTATCGACAGGCTCTATAAAGACTGGAAGAGCAGTGTTACTATGGGAGGGATGGAAGGCTTGCTATGCAGGGTATAGTTCTTTCTGCAGGAGATAGCTTTGCAATTTGTTTGAATACATCTTCAAGTATTTTGGAGAGGAGAGATAAGATTGCTATAGGTCTGAAGATAGTGAAGTCTGTGGAATGTCCTCCTTTGTGTAGATGGATAATATGTAATGTTTTCCAGAGAGAAATAAGGAATGTGGGATTTCTGAACTGGCCTATGTATAAGGATTGAGACAGGATCGGTAATGCCACTGGCTGCTATATTAAGGTACTCACTTAGAATGTCATTAGCTGAAACAGAAAATTGTTTGAATTTGTTTAAGAGTAATTTTATGTAGGACATGGGCACAGGTTTGAAAGTCAAAGTGGATATGGTGATTCACGGCTCTTAGGCAGTGTTGGAATTTAGATGACATGTCCTTGATTGTCTTAGTGAGTAAATGCTGCACTTTTTCAGGATGAGTCATATGCTTAGGTAAGTGCATACCAAAATGGAGTACTACACTCTACAATATGCCTTAAGAGGGAGGAGTAGAGAGGGGTCATAACTTCCTTTGTCGATGAAGATATATCAAATGATAATTTATTGTCAATGAATGAGCACTGCTTGCTAATGACTAAGTCAAGTTTCAAAGGGGCATCACCAATGCAGTAGATGCATGAAAGCCTAGGCTTGCAAAATAACACAATGCTGCATTTTTTGGCATTTAATTTAAGGCAGTGGTCCAAACACCCTTTGTTGTTGCATGTCAGGTCCTCCTGCATAATTTGGAAGTTAGATGGGGAGTTCATGACAGCTCTGAGTTTGCAGTCATCCACAAACTTAGCTATCTACAGAATTTTGATGTTGGTCTTCACATCAGAGAAATAAAGACCCAAAGGAAATGGTCTCAGATCTGATCTCTGGGCACACCTGTGCTAGTTATGCTTCTCAATGAAAGTGTGCTATAGGTTGGCTTCTGATAGTAAGCCAGTTTGCTACCTAATGGGTGAAATATAGGATTATAGTCCGATTAATGTTTTAATAATTAATTATGCTAGAATGTAGGATCGTATCAAAGGCCTTGACAAGATCTAGGGAGGCACTGCGAACCGATTTGTCCGCATGGATTGCATCACTGACTTGTTCAAAGAAGTCAACTAGGTTCAGGAGGCAGGATCTGCCTTTCACAAACACAAACTGACTTGGGTCCAAGATTATAGGCAACTTATGTCCTTTTTAATAAATTCCATAATGATGCATTGCATTTCTCAACAGATTATCAGTCTCCTCAGGCTTATAGGTTGATAGATTTTAGGATGAGGAGTAAATCTTCCATTGTGGATTGGGTTGACTAAAGTTGTTATCTACATCTCTAGCATGAATCAAGTGGAGAGGCTGATACTGAATACATTTTGCAGCAAGTCTATGAGTCTGTGTCAGCTGCTCATAGACTCACTACAAACCCATCCCAGCATATTATAAGGACCCATAGCGCTAGTGTTTTGGCAATTACAGGGAACACTCAGGACTTGTTAGAGGTGCTGCTGTGGATATGATAATATATTGTTGAAAGCTATGGGGAAGACAGGACGGGGATAAAATATGAGCTTAATTTGTAAGCTAATATATTGGCTATGTCTTCAGAGGGTGAATATATGCTGTTGCTGTGTATTAGCTTTGTTCAATACTGAGCATTGCTTCTTATAGTTTCATAGTGTGTACCAGGCTAACCACCACGGGGGCCTTTTTAAGTCTAGCCGTGCATCCCAAATCTCTGACAAGGTCTGGTACCCTTGATAAGTGTAGGGGCTTGGAAGGTGAAAGATTTACAAGCAGGTGTATAGGAGATAAACCACTTACAAGCTGTCTGTGTCCATTAGAGAAATAGGTGTCAAACCAGGGATGAATTTCCTGTTTCCCATCCAATTGTCTAAGTCACACTTGAATTGGGTTGGGGGGGGGTCTGCTTCATGTAGATGGGAAGCCTGTTTAAGAGAAGGGGTAGTCTCTGGGATACATACCTGACTCTCCAGCATGTCTTATTTATATCACAGGCAAGGTTTAAGTCTTTAGAATGGGTAATTTGGGTGCTTTGTATTTTGCAGATATGCAGGAAGTCCATCAGAGTGGATTCTGACAATGCCATGTATGCCAGGCATAGATTTTCCCACAACAGTCTTTAGGAGACAGAATATAGGGTTAGGGCCTTGAGGTGGTCTGCATAGGACATGTTACTTGCACCCTGTATTTTTTTAGTCAGGAACCTCTGTGGATGTAACAATTGTTGGATATGCCTGGTTAGGTACATACCAAATGTGACATTGTACTCAATGATAGGTCTGATGAATGCTGAATCCAGTGGAACAATGGCTTCTTTGGAACTTGATGCCATACCTTTGTTTATAAGCTGCATGGCATAGACTAATTTCCTCACTACTGTAGACACTTGATATAAAGGCTAGATTACTGTCTATATGTGTCTCCAAGTCCATGTCTACTGGATTAACTCTTAGGAGTCTGACTTCCTGAAGTATACTATTATGCATTTCTTATTTTTTAGTTTTACTGCATGGCTCTGGCATGAGTTGTTTGCCTGTGTCAGCCCTTCCTGGAGAACATTTGTGTCAGTGGGTGATTCAGTGACAACTCTTAATTTACAATCAGCCAGTGGCCACTGACATTGGTCTTAACTTCAGAGATGTCCTAGGAACAATCATTGAGGGACTCCACTCAAGACTGGCCTGTTTGTAGAGGTGGAATGCCCAGTTCGAACTTCCTGGCTCCTGCCTGTAAGGCAGCTGGCTATCCACTGGGTGACATAAGGGTTTTTACCTAACTTCTTAAATTTGTCCATAATGGTTTGAGTGGGGGATTGTGTGAAATGCCTTGGCCAGGTTAAGGTAGGCAGTGTGAACCCTTTTGCCCTCATCCATTGCTCTGGTGACCTTCTCAAAGAATCCACCAGATTGGGTAGGTATGACCTGCCCTTGATGAAACCAAATTGGGTTGAGTCTAGTGTCTGGAGGTTTACTATGCCATTACTGATTATTCTATGAAAATTCTATAAATGGTTTTGCATATGAGACTAGTGAGACATATGGGTCTGTAGTTTCCGGGGTTTGTAGATGGCTCGCATTTGTGCAGAGGAATGACTGTTGCTGTTCTCCATTCATGAGGTATGAAGCTTATTTGGATGCTACAGTTAAACAGCAATTGCAGAGGCCTGATAGGTTATATCTCATGCTCTTTAAAAGGCATCCTGGGATATTGTCTGGGTCCATCAATGCAGTACTTTTGGCCTTAGACAAAGCATTAAGAACTTGTTCCCTAGTGATAGCAGGGGAATTATATTTAATGGTATTTCCTAAGGGAAGGTTGAGGTGGGGGAGAGGAGTAAAGTTGGAGATGAATTTGGCATCCAGCAGGTTTGCTATATCTTCTGGCTCAGTATAGGTGGCTCCATTTACAATGAGCTCTGCACACCATTGTGTATTGCCTTTGAGGTTGTGGACATAGCTAAAGAATGCTTTGTGGTTGTCCTTGGCTTGGGACAATTGAAGAAGGCTTTTCTTACCACAGGTGAAACTTTTTAATTCATATTTGCTTTGGAAGGATTCTATTTTGTTTCTGAGTTCTTTGTTAATTGTTTTGAGTTCTACTGGAAATTATTAGGTATTAAGTTTGCTCTTATGCACTATGAAGTTCTTCTTCTTATTGTACAGTTTATTTATACTAGGGTTTCACCACTGGGATTTATTTCTGAACTTGGCATTATATTTGTGTCACATAGTGAATGATAGTTTTTATGCCCACCTCAAAGTATATGTTGCATTATCTGTATTTGTGGCTGCATGGAAGATTGGATCATTGAGGTGAGGAGGGTGCTTAAATTTCAGTTAGCTGGAGTAGGATTGCCTTAGAGTAGTCTCTTAAGACAGCTGGGTGTTGTGCGAAATCAATGAATGTTACTGAACAGTGGTCAGATTGGACCAGTGATGTGGTCACTGTATGTGCTGAGCAGAGCAAGTGGGGGGGGGGCTATACTGCTGAGGACCAGATTTGATATGTTTGAACCACTACTGGGACTTGACCTAATTGGTCTAAAGAACGGGCATTAATGAAGTCCAAGAAGCTTTCTGTGTAGTCATCTGTGGTTATGTAAATTTCCCAGTTAATGGAATGGTAGTTGATCTTGCTCAAGAGAATAGTGTTAGTTTCAGTACGGAGAGACATCAGTTTGCCTAGATATGCCTCCTGGGTTGCAAGTGACTCAGAGCTGATCCAGTAGTTGAGTATGATGTGGTATAGAGTTTTGTCTACTGTGAGAAGAATGTGGAGGAGATCAAGGTCATTGTCCTACATAAAGAGCCTGGTAGAAATACAAACACCACCTCAAATAAGGCAATCATTTTCAGTGCTGGGTCTGAAATAGTGATAGTTATTGAAACCCTGCACTGTGGGGGTGATGTCAGTATTCTGAAACCTTTGTACAGTAACTGCACAGATATCTACATTTTCAAGAGTTAGGAATGCCTATGTGGAGTGCAACTTCTTGTTTAGGCTTGTAGCACTGAACAATGCTACCTTTGTGTAATCTTAATATTACTTGGTTATGAAGGCAAATTCCAGAGACTGACCCTGCCTACAAAGGTACTATAGGGAAAAAATAATCCCGAGCAATATAAGGAAGCCAAGAGAAGGGTGCAGGCCATCCCTAACAAAGTAACTAATGTTGCCAGTCATCTCCTCTTAGTCTCATATACAGATATATGAATATCTGTCTATATGTATGAATATGTGTGTGTGGATATATATATATATATATATATATATATATATATATATATATATATATATATATATATATATGTATAAATGGGTCTACTTCAAAACATCTAAAACCCATAACACCTAATTTCATAACATTGAGACCAAAACATCTAAAACCCATAACATCAAATTTCGTAACATCTAACACTGCAAATCGCAAGACAATAGCATCCCCTCCACATATAATGACACCAAAGTACCAAACACACTCTTTATTATGTTTCAGCAGGGGGGCAAGCCTCCCTGCACCACCTGTGGTGGGCTATGCTCCCCCCCACCCCTCGTAGATTAAATATACCAACTCCAAGATCACACTACAGTGGGAAAAAAGTTAATTTCCTAACCCCAGTGTATCAACCCCCCCTGCAGAAACTTAGTAAAAAGTGTGTTTGGTAGTTTTGTGTTGTTATATGTGGAAGGGATGTTGTTTACATGTGATTTGTAGTGTTAGATGTTATGAAATTCAATGCCATGGGTTTTAGATGTTCTGGTCTCAGTGTTATGAAATTAGATGTCATGGGTTTTAGATGTTTTAAAGGGAAGCCATATATAATATATATATATATATATATATATATATATATATATATATATATATATATGGTATGTATGCATATTTATGGATCTACTTCATAATATTGAAATTCCAAAACACCGAAGACAAAAACACCAAGATGAGAATCACGGATGTTAAAATGCCAAACCATGTAAGTATTCCCAGGGCAAGTAACTTCCCCAAAACCACATTAAAACACACCACGCTATCTAAAACCCACCTAGGTGGGTATGCCACCTAGACCTCCCTAACTACATATACTAACTCTGGGATTGCATTATAATGGGGAAAAGGGCATGATTCCCCACACTGGACAAGGGTTTACTTGCCCTAGGAATACTTACGTGGTTCAGCATTTCAACTTTCGTCTCAGCATTTTAGTCTTTGGCATTTTGGAATTTCAATATTCTGAAGAAGACCCATACATGTATACATATATATATATATATATATATCTATATATATATATATATATATATATATGTGTGTGTGTGTGTGTGTGTGTGTGTGTGTGTGTGTGTGTGTGTGTGTGTTTGTGTGTGTGTGTATATTGGATTTCCTTAGAATGGCAGCAATAGCTAACCAATAATGAAAGTCATTTATCTTCTTCTTGTATAATATTGTAGTCTCATTCTTGAAGAAGGGAGGATACTGCTTAAGGCTAGTTTCATGCCAATTTCAGATGCATACTCAGAGAGCTCCATTGTGTCCCCCCTCATATTATCCAAACCAAAGGGTAAAAAGATCATACAGACAAACTATTCAGTAAAAGCACCAAGAAAGAGCCAGCAGAGCTAGAAACTTCACTGTGTAAAACCTTAAACCTCCAGTTTCAATGATATAGCTTCTGAATGGCCATGACTTTCTACTTTTTCCTTTATGAACCTTTATTGGTGCATTCAGGCCCAGTAAAGCCAAAGCCCACTAACTGTAAACATACCATTATTTCACCCATCCCTGCCCCTCATTTTGAGCTTGTCAGTGCTGCATAAGTGAATCAATTGTCTATACTTTGATAACTTTTGAAATACACGTCTTTAGATGAAGTGTGTTCTGAAATGACATGGTGTAAATCCACCAATAAAGACTTAAATGTGAAAAGGCATTCATAAGCTGTGTAGCTGAAACACTGACATTTCCTTAAGGGTTAATTTGCATATGCCATATGGGTCTCCACCACAGGAGGTTTAATGTATTACACATTGAACACTCAAGCTTAACTGGGTCTTTCTTAGAGTTTTTCTGAATGGTTTGCATGTGGGACCTTTTTATCCTTTGGTTTAGATATTATTTGGGATATTTTGTAGGCATATTAATGTTCACTGACATCAGACATGGTCTTGAGCTTCCAAAGTATAGTCAATCTACTTCTGCTGTACTGATGAGTTCTGAACAAGGGGAAAAGGTACTTGTCTATAACTAGTGGGGTTTGGCTTTAATGGCCTGAATGCACCTATGAAGACTTAAAAAGTGAAAAGGCATGGACATTCTGAAGTCATGCAGCTGTAACACTGGTATGTCCTTAAGAGATCATTTGTGTATTTCCCACGGGTGTGTATGTCCTTAGGATATCATTTATGTATATCCCAGAGGCATTTTATATAGGAGGGTTAGGGTATTAAACAGTGAAGTCTGTAGTTTAGCTGGGTCATGCATAGAGTTCCTTTATATGATCCAGGGCGGTGTGTCTCAAGTCATTCATTCATTCATTACCATGTAATGACGAGGACATGTGTATTCCTCAGGAGGAAGGATTTGAGGGTCCTAGTGACATTTTACATCCTTTCTTCTGAGAGACAGCTAATTGTCACCCTGTCTTTTCTCAGACTGATGAGTGGTGCATCTGTGTGTCTGACTATAGTTTTGCCTATATCTAAGATGTTAACAAATATACTGGCTTAGCCTTGCTACTTTACCTGTTTTGTCTTGTCACTTCAGTTACCCTTTTATGCGGTTACATTTTCTACAGTTTCTGTGTATGCTGTTTGCCTGACCATATGCTGTGTAGATGACCAACATATCAAACCTTCATCTGGGAGACAACTGTTGCTTGAGCATGGGTTTTTTAGTACCCCAGTGTGAGAAGGCTTATGGTCTAGGGTATAGTGGGCATGCTTGTATGATGTGGGTATCAGATCTGACAGCATGCAGAGTACAGTCAACGATTCTGGAAAAGAAGTTAATGATTGTTGTGCATTCATATATATAATCAGCTGGTGGAAGACACAAATAATTCTCAGTAAGCATTAGACAGGCCTTTCATGGTCTCAGGTTCTGTAGATCAGGATGGCACCAGTCAGTGTGGTAAGCTGTTCCTTCATGATATAGAGTGACTGGTGAATTAATAGTACAGACTGGTGCTAATGAAGTAGAATTTCAGAAAGGGATCTATATATATAACACACCAGGAGGAACAGTGAGTCCAAGCAATGGAGTTACAATTCTATACATGTAGTTGTAGTAATTGAAGAGTATAAATGCAAGAAAGTAGTGGAGCAACAACTTGTGTATACTCAAAACCATGACTTCCAACCAATTTGGTTGTGTGCATCAGCACTGGCTTGGTGGAAGTAATTTGGCCTGGGTGCCTCAACAAAAACAGTTTAAGGCAGTGCTGAGACAATCTGCAGTTTATAGCAATGACTGGGCACAGGCTCAGCATTCCATCAAGAGACAGAAAAACAAATGACAAATACAAAAGGCAATAATCACAACAACAATAAATAAACATTACTAAAAGCAATAACTCTCATGTTGGCTCAGTTGCCTCAACTACAGTTTTAGTAAAAATCGGAATATTACAGTAAAGACTAGACTTAGTTTCAAAATGTCCACATCGGGTAAAGCATTGAGATGAGGCAATAACTGGTACACTTACAGCTAGAACGAACTCTACCATTAATGAACATGGCTACTATCAGCAAGTGTATTGAGTGACAATTCTCAAGTGCACACAGCTGCACATGTGCAATGGAAACTGCCCATAACTGAGCTCAGCTGTCCACAGGAGAATGTGACCATACTCAGTAAGATATTGTTGTCTTCCAGGTAGAGTAACCAATGAGCAAGTGTCATATGTGTCGTCACTTCATAGAGTTTTTTTTACAGAAGCTGGCAGTGTGGACACTTGGAAGAGTCAAAAATATGTTTCAACAGTGTTCAACCTTATAGCACTTCCCAGATGTAGTGTGATTTCGGTTCTGAGGTGAAGTCTGAGTAGGTATCCTCAGGCATTTACATGTAGTCACAGCCCAGCAGAGTAAATTGACAATGTCCACAGACACACTGAGTTTAAGCAAACAAGCCACATTACACAGACAAATAAAAAATGCTGCTCTTGAAAACAGTATCAAATTCCATCCATAGCAATAGCAGCCCCGTTCTCTTACCAGGAGATAACTCGCTAAACCAGTTTTAAATGTAGAATTATACAATTCTTCCTCTAAAACGTGCACACTGATTGGCCAGCCCAACCAGCGTGCCCGTTGTAAATCCCTCAATATACTAACGGAAAAAGGTCCGGTCGCCCGGACTTTTTCCGTTAGTATAAACTAATCTCGCTATGTTAAAAGAGTTTAACATAGCGACACAGGTTTAAAAAAAGCAACGCAGATCTCCGTTGCTTTTTTTAAAGCTGTCTCGCTATGTTAAACTCCTTTAACATAGCAACACAGTGTGTAAAAAGCAACGGAGATCTTGCGATCTCCGTTGCTTTTTTTTAAAACCTGTCTCGCTATATTAAATGGGTTTAACATAGCGAGACAGCTTTAAAATAAGTAACGGAGATCTCCATTGCTTATTTTAAAACTGTCTCGCTATGTTAAACCCATTTAACATAGCGAAACAGTAAAAAGCAACGGAGATCTTGCGTTCTCCGTTGCTTTTGCCCACAGCTCTGATGTACTGCGTAGGCATGCGCAGTACATCAGAACTGCCGCGGAATACCAGACAACTGCGGAAGGGCAGCAAAGAGGCATTATACAATGCCATTATTTAAGAAAAGTAATTATTTCTTTTCTTAAATAATGTCATTAATATAATAATAACCACTTCTGGGTGTGGGTAATGCGGGATTTAACCACGGTTGTCTTTGTTTGGTCCCTTGGGCTTCGCTCTCGGGACCAAACCACACCAACCGTGGTTAAATCCCGCATTACCCACACCCAGGCGTGGGTTATTGCTATAATACACCACATAAATAAATGTAGTAGAATTCTGAAAATCCATACAAGCACACAGTAATTTAAGTGCAAAAGCAAAAATTTGTACTTCAAAGATATAATGTGATTTGGTTCTGAGGTCAAGTCCAGGTAGGTATCCACAGGGACTCTCATGTATTTTGCAACAATCTCCACAGACACATTGAATTTAAACAAACAAACATGGCTGATCAAAAAAGTAATTGCCTTTGCAACCAGTAGCAAATTTCTCCCTAAACAGTAGCTGTACCCCTTCTCTGATGAGTAGATAACTTGCTAAGCCAGTTATAAATTCTACCAAAGAACAAAAATTATTTTATTTATTTTACATTTGTTGGCCAGGATTGTCCGACTGAGCTGAAAAGCCCTTTTTCAGTGGAAATATGGGGAGAAAAGCTCCAAGATATTAAACAATTTTCATTATAAATTAGCATTAAACAGCAATGTTACAGGATTATTACAAGGCATTAAGTAGTAATACAATGTTATACAGTGCCAGTAATCAGGAGTATAGCATAACTATTTCAAGATGTATAAAACAAAATATGTCATTAAGATGAATATAGTTTTTGGGGTAAGTGGTTACAACAACCCAGTTTTATTATAATGTAGTTGCATGAAGGCAAGACAATTACAACAGAATGTTTCTCTGAGGCGAGTTGCTTAATAGATTTGAGAAGACAGTAGAAAGAGTAGTCAAGGAAGATTAAAGAGAGCTAGTGAGAAGAGTGAGTTAAGGGCAGAAAGTAGATTAAGGTATGAGAAGTAGGGGATGTTTAAGGAGGGAGAGTGCAGGGACCAGTAACTTTTAATGTGCTCTTTGGTGGCTGTCTTAAATTGTTTAGCATGTGTAAGGGTCCTGATTTCTAGTGGGAGCGTATTCCAGGCAATAGTGGGGTGATAGCTGTACATGTTGCATCCAAATTTTGATTTGGGTTTGTAGATTTGTAGTAGGTCTTGGTTAGAACTTCGGAGAGGTCTGGAGCGAGAATAATGGGAGATGAGAGGGGATAGTACTGGGCAGTAGGAATGCTGGTATAGGACAGAATGGATGATCTGGAGCTGAGAGAGAAGACGCTGGTGGGGTAATTCAAGCCAGTTTAGGTGTTTTAGAGAGAGACAGTGATGAGATTTGTAGGTTTGTTGGTTAGCAAATCTAGCAACCTTGTTGTAGGTAGATTCAAGTTTGGTCAGGAGTCCTGAGTTAAGCTTTGTGAGAATTTGAGAATGTTACATTAGACTAGGTAGAAAGTAGGTAAGAGAGAGAGTACTCTTGGCTTTAGAGGTAACAGATTTCTTGTTACGGTAAAGGAGCCCTAGTTTTGAATGAGTTTTTTTGATGCAGTTACTAAAATGCAAGTCAAATTTAAGCTGATCGTCGATGGTTACACCTAAGAGCTTAGTGCTAGATTCTACCTGAATGGGAGTGTTATTAATGGACTGTATGGAGAAGTAGGGTTTAATATTGTTGAACTTTTTAGGTAGGAAGAGTAACAGCTTTTTTTTTTTAGGGTTAAAGATAAGCTGGTTGTTGGAGAGCCATGTTTCGACTAAGTTAAAAGATGCCTGAGTAGCTGAGAAGAGCTTAAAGGGATAGTTAGCTGTAATGATGACTGTAGACTCATCTGCATATTGCACTAAAGATGACTGAGGACAGGAGGTATAGAGCTGATTAGTAAAGACATTAAAAAGTAAAGGCCCTAGGATAGACCCTTGAGGTACACCCATTTTTACAGGGAGAGGAGGGGAAGAGTTCAGAGTGCCATCTCACTGATTGAGATCTGTCTGTGAGATAGCTGGAGAACCATGCAACAGTATCAGAGAAGAAGTTGAGGTTATGCAGTTTGTGCAGCAGAAGAGAGTGTGAGACAGTGTTGAAAGCTATTGAGATGTCCAAGAATAGGTAAGAAATAAGTTTATGGTCATCCATGGCTACACAGACAATGTTGAGGAAAGATAATAGAGCTGTAGTGGTGCTATGTTTGTGTCTGAGACCATGTTGAGTGGGTGTAAGCAGATTTTCCTGTATTAGATACTGCACATCTTGTTTATGAATATATTTTTCTAGTACAGTTGAATATTTAAAATCAGAACTATCACACTCCAGTTTTATGTGCAAAACTCGAAAGCTGTATTTCAGACTGTAATTGGATTTGGTTCTTTGGAAAAGTCTAAGTAGGCATTCTTAGGCATCCTCATATCAGTCTCATGTCAGATGCTGAAGTTAAATTTTCCAAAGGTGGCAACTGAATTACTCAAAACAGTGGTCTTGCTCATTGTAAGGTAGATCACAAAGAGATAACATCGCCATCCATGGAATAGGGAAAGAATATTTGTAAGAACAATTTAATGAAAAATCAGTGGCATTCACTCAAGTGATAGGCTTGGCTTCAGATCTCTCATTGTATGGAACAGACCACGTACATATATCACTACACCTCCAGCAGCCACATAGCTCACTGTCTCTAGCAGTGTATGTGAAACTATAAAATGCAGCTGATGCATCTATTGTAAAGATGGCAGCAAAGACTTGTGTTTTCTCCTGGAATGGCTGTAAATTAAAATTTGATACGGATTTACTGCAAAAAGAAATTCAAATGATAACAAAGAAGCTGTAGATATAGCAGACATTACTGCTAAAAGAAATTAATTTAAAAACAACTTATCCGGCATACATTATTTTTTATTTCTTGAGAATGAAACTGATTACAAGCCAGAAAACGTGGAGCAACTGTTACAGATAATATACTAGTCTAGGAACTATTGCCAGTATGTTCCTTTTTCATTAGCTGATTTATGTTCTGTGGTACTAGACACGACTTTTAGATTTTGATCAGTCACTATCATCTGCAAAAAAGTAGTCATCCGAATTCTTATTGTAAACAGATGCGAAAAGTAACAGGTAACAAGGCTCTATATCATGGGTACATTTTGTAAGTCTGCATTATACCTTTCATATGAACTATTGACATTACTACTAACTTACCGGAAACTCGGGCAGAACGGAGAAAATCGTACTGGTTAAATGAAGTCTCCACCAAGTTGTTGCCAATGATTTTATTACACAAAACACTGAATAGATTACTCCAAGACCATCAAGCAGTAAAGAAGTGGTTAAGAATTAGTACAGCTTTACAAACCACTTCCAAATAGATTCCAACAATTAAAAGGTTGAGTGCTTTCATCTGTCACTTCTTTACTGCTTGATGGTCTTGGAGTAATCTATTCAGTGTTTTCTGTAATAAAATCGTTGGCAACAACTTGGTGGAGACTTCATTTAACCAGTACGATTTTCTCCGTTCTGCCCGAGTTTCCGGTACTGGATCGGATCCTTTTTACGGTCGTTGTGCTTCTTTTTTCTTGTTCACATTACTACTAACTTGACTAAGTCATTGATTTTGACTTATTAAATAGGTCAGGCCAAGAGATCCATAGTTGACACAAACAACTGAAAATAGTATATTATTATTTTATTCAGTTGATCCAAAGTCATGCTTACTCCATGGTGAAGAGATGTTAAATATTTTTACACCAGGCTAGACAAACTGTTATGCTTGTCCACCTACCAACCTTGAGTGTTAGCTAGACTAATACTATGTGCCTTATTTATTTATTTTTTTTTTGCCACAAAGCATTTCAAGCATATAGTGACAATACTTGGCATACTAATATGTCTTTTGCTAAATATTTTGTCTGTATAGAAGTTCATAGGTTCATAGGTGCTTACTAGGCTAACGACCACAAGGGCCTTTTTAAGCCTAGCTTTGCATCCGAAATCTCTGGAAAGTTCTGATACCCTTGATAAGTGTAAGCAGGGAGTTGGGAGATGAACCATTTACAGGTTACCTGTATCCATTAGAGACACAGGTGTCAAACTCCTTCAATAATAGGGATGCCATTTGTGTATCTGTGCTGTCGGTAGTTGTCTTACTGGGTGTACAGTAAATGTAATGTCCTGCATGTGCCACGTAGGCACCTGGGCACAATTTTTCCTATTGTTTTTTCATTAGGCACTAAGTGTTTGTTTAAGATACAAGAGTGGGAAATGAGTGCTGTTGTTCTACGTTTATGCATAGTTATATCGATAGTTATAGTAAATTTATGCTAATAAAGATCTTTAGTTCTTCATATTTATCTAGTTGTAAGGCCATGTGGAATGATTAGAAACTGATTAATATGAAAAAATATTGTCCCTGATGATATACCTCTGCATCGTTCCCAGTTTCAAGCCTGAGCTGATTGCCATTTTTGTCAATAGTATATGCTACAGAGAGGGGGGAACCTCCTTCTTGTCTTTGTGTCTCACGTTGATCACATTTGAATCTGCATTGACTTTTTAGAGAATTATTGATGTTCTTTGCTTATGTGGTGTTTCAAAAGGTGAGAGGAATGATTTGCCATTTCCTCATCTGCTACTTATGTTGCTTTGTTTTGATGCACTTTTGTTGTTTCAAGGTGACATGGTGCATCTGCTCCTTAGTGTAAGCCACTGTGTTTCATGATGTATGTTTCAATGTAAACTGGAATAATACAAATCATGTCACCTTAATAATGAAATAATAATATATTATTTTCAGTTGTTTGTGCCAGGTATGGATAACCCTCATCTTTGGATCCTTATAAATGCACATGATCATTATAAAAAAATGCATTTTGCATTTGCCAACATAGTCCATCCTGAATTCTGTCAAATGTGATAGTTTATGTTTCTGTAAGAATTATTGAGCTATCTATGCAGCATAGCAAAAAGTTTTTTTTTTTTACTTTCTCACAACACTGCACTTACTTTGGTCAAAAAAGTACAAAGTATGCACCTGGTGAGCTATGTTCACATTATAGACTGGACCTTATGTGGTTGCATTGAAAAACAGTGCCCATGTGATTCTAGATGTAGAATTTTTATAATGTTGTTTGATGGTATGGTGAGATCCCCACTCTTTGCTAGGAAGAGAATGACAGATAAGATTATTTTATCTATTAATATTTTCTTACCCAATTGTTTTGTGTGAACTGCTGGTTTCAGACACAGAGGTGAGCTTGAACTCTGAAGTAATATTTACATACAATGTTTTACTCTGATGTTGCAACTATTCAAAATACAGTGATGACTTCTAGACCTTTCTTTGAATCATAAGGTTTATTTGTTTTGATATAAGTACCATTATAAATAGTTTTATTCATGTTTTGTTTTTGTGTGTGATTGCTTGTTCTTCAAGGGAATGTTTATATGCTGTATTAATGTGTTAAGCTTGAAAAAAAATCTTAAAAAAATGAAGATTTTTTAACGACTGTCTGGATAAAGACATTATTTTGTATTGTTGACTCTCACATTTATTTAGTCTTAGTTCAGAGGTACAAGTAAGATGTTTGTAAGTAATATAATAAGACTACTTGGTTTTGCAACAGTGTGAGTCTACTTTATCTCTTAGCAATATGACAGCATGGACTAGACATAATAATTTAATTTCACACTTTCAATGGAAATTGGCTTTTATCCCAGTTTCCAGTACATTTCTGTGGATAAGGCACGGCATAACTATTAAGGGTTACATCTAGATGATTGAATGACTAGACGTTTTATATCAGTTCTGGTAACCATATTCTGTTTTTTAGCATATTGCTGAGTTATGTTTCATCTCCACTTTAAATTATATCTGTGTAATGTGCAGGGTGATCCAATGCACAGAAATCGCACATCACTGCCATTCTTTGTCGTCCATGATCTTCTACCTGTAAATGCTTAATACTTTAGCTGAGGGTATGTTTCTGTTGGAAGGGATATGCATATTATGAGGGCAATAGTTTTCTTGTTGTTTGATTCCATTTTTTGATTTTCATTATAGCTTTATGGGGTGATAGGTTGGGTCTATGTTAAATCATCGTATGCTTAAAAAAGCAAACAATGATTTATCTAACCCATGTAAATGAAAGCTTACAATCTCGAATGCTTAGAACAGCGATTTTTTTCCATGGGAAAAAAAATCGCTGTTCCACAAAACAAAACAAAACAAAAAAAATTGAAAACATTACATAAAGTGGGGGGTTTCACCCCCCACCCCCCTACCTAAATATACCAACTTCGAGATCGCACTACACTCACGAAAATGGCAAAGTAACAGAAGTAGCCAAGTGATTTCTTTCCCAGGGAAAGAATTCGCTTATATGCCATTTTGCTATTTTGCTTTTCGTACTTTCAAGTTCAATCAAGACACATTCAAAAGAATGCATCTTCGATCATTTAATAGGAACCCTAGTAGCTTTAGACTCAAGCAGAGAGTAGGGTATAAGGCATATTTGTTAGCCTCTTGCTTCACCGTGTGGATTTTCAGATCACTTTTATCAAATTCTTACTGACAACAATTGACGCTGCAAGCTCACTCAGCACTTACTCAGTCAGAAGCCTTATACTGTTAGTTTGCCTATTGTCTGGATTTTTTCTTCAAGTTATTATACATTAAGAAATGTCATAAATAAAGATTTCATCAGGAAATCTCCAAACATCCAGTTTTCTCAAAAAACATAATTTTTTGGCACCCCCAGCATAAAAAAGTACCAGTATTTGCTCTTACAAAAGACCAATATCCTGGCCCCATGATTTGGTGAATATAAATGTAGATTTCTTCACATTTTTTTGTCAGTTGGTAGGTCTAATAATGCAAAATATTATTGCAATACTGTTCAAGATAAATTTTCCTCTTGAAGTTATCTAAACTAACATGGCTCCTGGTGAGGTTTGGGTTATTATCACTAAGTTAATATTTACAATTCTTATCAGACCACTAGTGATATTTTATATACATTATATATCTATATATATATATATATATATATATATATATATATATATATATATATTTATATATATATATATATATATGTGTGTGTGTGTGTGTGTGTGTGTGTGTGTGTGTGTGTGAAATATATATATATATATATATATATATATATATATATATATATATATATATATATATATATATATATATACATATGGGTCTACTTAAGAAAAACGAAACCCCAGAACTCACATCACCGAGACGACATGAACAAAACCCCATTACACGAAGACCAGGCGAAATTCAAAATCCCGGTATTACGGGATTTTGAATTTCGCGCTTCTGGTCTTGCAGTGCAGGTAAGTATGTTTGTGTAAGTGTATGTTTGAGGGTTAGTGGTGTGTGTAAGTGCGTGTTGTGACTGTGGTGTGCGTGTGTGAGGGACAGTAATGTGTGGGTGTGAGTTTGCTTTGTGTGTCTGTGCGATCTCAGAGTTAGAATATTAAAGAAGGGGGTGTAGGGGGTGCCGGGGGCTTGCCCCCCTGCCTATCTATATTGTAGGATGTTGAGTTAGGTAGTTTGGGGCAGTTGTGTATATGTGTGTTATGTATCTGTTTTAACGTGGTTGTGTGTTTTTGGTGTTATGAGGTTTCGTGCATGTGGTCTCGGTGTTATGGATTTTGGTGTTATGAGGTTTCATTTTTGTGAAGTAGATCCATATATATATATATATATATATATATATATATATCTACATATATATATAATATGTTTTGGTTATTTTTATCATTATAAAACTATCACTGCATATTGGCTGGGCTGGGCTCTAAAAATGACAGGTAAGCTTTTGTGTCTTCTTGTATTAAGTAGTTAAACTATTTTATAAAAACAAATGTATAAATAGTAACGAAAAACACCACGGTAAAGCAAAGGTGTCTGCACAGTTCCAATAAAAATGTCATAAATTGTAACTGTAAACGAATACTGTGCAAGACTCACCTAGGCAGTTTTGAGTTCCAAGCACAAACTATGCTGCAAAAGTCTATTCAGACCAACATTCCAACAGAAGCAGTTTCCTTTCCAAAAAAAGGCAAGGTTGCTTTTAAACCATAAGCATAAACTATGCTGCAAATGTCTATTCAGACCAATATTCCAACGTCCCTCAAGATAAAAGTATTTAAATTAACTATGGGTCTTAATGTCTTCTCAACGAACACTGATAAGTGCTCTGTCACCCATCCTTGACCTGAGACAATAGGTCTCATTGGAGGATTCTCTGAATTTTTATGTACTTTCGGTAATCCTTGGATGACCGGAGTAACAGGTGTGTCTACAAAAAGGAAAGCCCAAGTTAAAAAGTAGAAAGTTCAAATACTAAATGTAAGATTATATTTCATATGAGATATATTTCATTTTTTTATATATGTGTGTGTACATTTTATACTAATTTCATATATCAGTTCTGTTACATGATTTTATATGAATGTAAACATTTTATTGAAGTCACAGAATCTATTGCAGTCTATGTGAATGGCTTAGTTTTCACAAACTGATTTTACTAACAGAGTTAATTGTTTAATTGTTTGATTAATTATTTATGAGTGTGTATATAAAAGTGAAGTCTTTCTCAGTTTTATCATGGTCTGAAGAAGCTGTAAAGCGAAAGCGCTCACCTCTTTGTTATCAATAATAAAAAGCAGTTTTTTATATATCTTTCTACAACTTTGTTTTCATGTAAAAGAAATTGATGTTGTTGGAATATTGGTCTGAATAGACATTTGCAGCATAGTTTATGCTTATGGTTTAAAAGCAACCTTGCCTTTTTTTGGAAAGGAAACTGCTTCTGTTGGAATGTTGGTCTGAATAGACTTTTGCAGCATAGTTTGTGCTTGGAACTCAAAACTGCTTGGGTGAGTCTTGCACAGTATTCGTTTACAGTTACTATTTTATAAAAACAATGATGAATATTAATGATTTAAGGTACTTACGTATTATCTCAACCAGGTTCCAAACAACTGAATAATACATAGCTGCTGATAGGAGCTTACTAAGTACATATGAAAAATATTTACAATTCGTCTGTACTTTTAAACATTCATCTCCCATTAATTTGGGCTTTGTCCACACTTCTTGTCTAAGAGGTAGACTTACATATTAACGCAACCAGGAGCCAAATCAGTCAAAATGTGTGTGTGTGTGTGGGGGGGGGGGGTTGAATATCACAGGGTAATCTTTGATTCTATGCTAGGCATATCCAGGAAATGTCTCCAAACCCCATGAATCTACTCAAAAATAACAGTTCAGAATGAATGAATTAAAAAGTACTTGAAAAGCATAAAACCATCTCAGGGTAACGATGCAACATAAATATGCATTGTTTGGAATAGAAACCAAAGAAAGCTGTTATACAAAAGAAGGAAATGGAATTCTTTAAAATTAAGGATCTAGATATGGGGAGGGCTGTCCCTTACACTGCGAACATTTGAAGGACTTTTCCAAAGGACATCTACAGACCATATAATAAATACCTATTGTGTAGGTTTTTGTGAGATTGTTTTATTTTTTGATTGAACAAATGATGTAGATTCACAACAATCTGCATAACAATATTTTCGTTGTGCTTGTTTAATGATGTATAATTCCTTATGAATTAAAATGCTTACACAAAACATTTCACACAGCTTATTTATGACTGATAAAAACATTCAACCGTAACCTAAATTCTGCATATGCTATACCATGGCATAAACTACTTCTGTTTCACCAGTTTTCAAGCATTTTCACTTATTATTTTCTGCCTTTTTTTCCATTATGGCGGCATTTGAACCTGGTTACGATAATACGTAAGTACCTGATTTAACTGACCCATATATTTTCCTGTGTCCTAACAGGAAATATTTTATTTTCTTCTTACCTCACATAAAATGTGATCAAGAATAAACTTGGTTTTGCTCTCAAAATCCTGTGCTGAATTTCATTTAGAGTACAAAGCTGAACCACATTATCTGATGTCTTCACGAATCAATTTAGTTTTAAATTCACATTGCCATAATTCTGGGGACTTAATCCATGGTTACATAAAGAAAGCAATGCTCACAATGAGATACTAAGGATAGCGAATCTCAATTTTCTGGCTGTCATGGAAATATTATGCCATTTGCTATTAGATGGAAACATGGAAGGTTACTTTCAGAGTGTATATAATTAGTCAAGCATCTTATCTGAAAAAAATGTAAAACTTAGAAAATAAGTAAAGTATAGCTATTGATTCTTTAACTGGAGAAAGACTTATAGGAAAAAACTGCTATGCTTCAAAATATCCAGCTCAAACGTCAGGTTAGAGTAAATTAAAACATATCCATATGAAAAACCAATCAGTTTCTGAGATGAACATTTCTGTCAAACATGCAGACTAGATCTATGAGTCCCTCAAAGCTCTTGAAAATAATTTAACCTAATCATGTTTTTCATATTATTGTTTCATTAAAGTAAATAATTCACTGTACTGCAAGCCACAAGCACGCTTCAGGTTTTTATATTGTTTGGAATGACTGCTATGAATCAATGAACTTTCATATTAAGTGATCAAATGTAGATAATGCTTTGACTAACTTTAATATTACTAAAGTCTCAGATGATATCCTTGAAGTTATGCAGGCTTTTTTTTCCCTCTCTTTCTTTCTCCGTGATGTTTCTAAAGTCATTAGTTCCATAGAACAAGATAAAACATTTAGACCTGATGGATTTGACGCTTCTTTTTTCAGCAAACATAAATCTCAGCTGGCTTGTACTCTCCAGGAATTATTTAATGTTACTAACAAATGGATCTTTAAATCAATATAGTTATTAGTAAAGGATGATTTTTATCCATAAACCTAACATGGAACTTATCTCAAAAGTATTGTCCAATCTCTTAGATATTAAAAGCCTGAAGATGGTGACTTCTTGATTTGCTTTAGGATTTCAGCCAGACTTCATGAAAGGAGGAATAAAATATAATACTATTAAGTTAGAATGACTCCTGTATCATAATAATGAATCTAATATACTTATTGGTGTATTTTCACTAGATGTCAACAGGTCATTTAACTCATTTAATCCTGAACAGCAGGCAGCTAATTAACACATTTTATTCCTAAGGTCTTCTAAGCCAGGAAACCACTTTCTTCCTAAAACCTTTTGTCAAAAAGCCATTATGAAAATGTATTAGATTAGGTTTATAATATCTGGTAAATGTTGTGAGTTACAAAACAAAAAAAAAATTAAAATATTTTGAGTCTTTGTCAAGCAATGACCTCTGTAATAATGATAGCATTAAAGGTCTGTCTTTAGATGCTGATTTTATATTGCAAATATATAAAAGAAAAATATAGTTTCTTTGCCTATATATCTGTATCTATCTATATGTACATATGTATATATATATATATATATATATATATATATATATATATATACACACACACACACACACACACACATATATATATATATATATATATATATATATATATATATATATATATATATGTATAGACACCCAAGTATTATGTTCAAATGCAAAGGGTTATATCCTGTAAGTGTAAAAAATACAGCCAGGAAATAATTTAGAGAATTGTCCCACTGTTTAAGAGCTGAGCTTTCCAATGATGTATGATAAGAGGGAATAGCAAACTGCTGTTTTGTCATATTGCCAAATATGCAAAAATTATGCATACTATTTTCACAATATTTCAAAACAAAATTAATAATTCTATAGAACCATTAATGTGATATGGCAAGTAACAGTGGCAACATTGTGTGGTTTAATGTTTTATAGATGACACCATTTGTTCAACTGTAGGTCACACAACTTTTATGAAATTAATGCAGTTAGGGAAGTTAGGTAATAGTGATAACTGCTTTACCAAAAGCGTATTTATATCTCAGAATGTCTTCAGCTTATCCACTATGAGTCAATGCATTTTTTTACCAAGAATCACTGCTTCAGTATCCCACCTCCAAACAGATAATATTACACCCTATTTTATTTTTAAATTATTAATGTAAACATGGAAATATGTCCAATTTGTCATAATTTTTATAACAGTCCTTAACTCTAGTTCTAAACATCACATGCTGACCATTTCATTGTAATGCTTGAGAGTCATGTAAGCTTGTATATGCCAGCTTGCTACCTTAGTTTTATTGTATGTAGGTTTACAGGACTTACAAATTAGACTTTGAAAACAGTGACAACTATACTCATTTAAGGGTACAGGAAAGTCTCCTGTAAACATAAGTATACTCTTATGCGTAGAACAGGAACTCTGATTTCCTGATGACTATACTCTTGTAGGAAACAATGAGTCAGTCAATTCCAAGATCCCCTTTTCTATGAAGTACTCAAAAAATGAACATTCTTGACAAATACATTAATGTTATTACAACCCTCTATTAATCTGTTGGTGTTTATTTGACAATCAGTAAGAGCATTTCTCCTCCAATTAAAATATGAACTAGGGGTAGACAAGTTTGTGTCATATCAGCCTATCACCTTATAATATCACTCAAACCATTCTTGTACCATATTATTAAAAATTTAAACTATATGGGTGTTAGTTTTGGTTGACCCAAAATTTGCATCACACCCTTTGCAGATTATATTTACATTTAAATAAAACTGAGCAAACTATCCATAAGTTCTGAAAATTGTTGCTGGGTATAGTAGAAATTCTGTCTGTAAAATAAATGTTGAGAAATCAGCACAATTACATTGATATTATTTGATATTTCCATTTACAAGGGTTTATTTCCTAAAATAAACACACTGACTTATAAACATAAATAACTGTGGTCAACAGCAAAGCAGACTTTGTATCACTTTGTTGCCTAAATTTAAATCAGTCAATTTATAAAATTAAAATATAATCCAACACTACTGTGTATATTCAAGTTTAACCTTGTGTGAAAAGATTTGATAATTAAAATAGCATTTTCCCTGTATATTTTACTTTTGACACAATATAATTTGATGCAGCTATTAGAGTGTTTAAATACAGACATCACTTTTCTAATACATTCTTGGAAAAATAATGTTCCAAGGACTGGCTTGACTAGACATCCTTAGTATAAAATTGAAAGTGATGTAAATATAACAAACATCCATTTTTTACTTCTAGTGTTCGCTTATAAAATGGTGTAAGTTTCAGGTTGTAAGTTTCAGGTTGCTATGAGCATAATCCATTAAACACTCCATTATTGAGGCATATAGCAGATCTAAAATTGTAGAACCTAGCTGCTTACTTATAGCTATTCTTGTCTTGATAACAATTCTAGGTATTTTGCCATATCACCTTCTTATTTAAAATTAACCTGTTTGGGATCTACTGTTTATTAAAGAAAAATAGATATATTTGATGAGTTTTCATTTTATTAACCATTAAAACAAGACAGGTATACCAATAATAATGTATTAAATTATGTTGCACAGTTTCCAGTGCTAACTAATATGTACCTTCCCTCTTAGTGTGAAAAATAAGAAGTTAGTTTCTAACAATATTATGCCTAAGTATGACTTAAAGACCTTAGCTTACTTCCCCTGGAATATGACCAGGATTGCCAGACTAAAGGTAAAACCACTTCTAAAATATGATAAAGATAAACTGCAACTTATCTCATCTTGGATGGACTTCTCCAAGAAAAATATTTCCTTTCTTATCTTTGTGATTCCATAACACATTTAAATATTACTTAGTGGGAGCATGGCCAAGATGGGCTCTGAGTAGCAGCAGATTTCAATAGCTCCACTAAAGAAATATTATTCTGACAGGAATTCTGCCTTCAAACTAAAAACTGAAAATACCTTTATATATGATTTGAAAGAACGTAACTTCATCTACAATAATATCTAGTTAAAAACAAAAAAAAGCCAGATTTTCTTGTCAAATTATTCCTGGATAATTTCTCCTCATCTGAAAGAATTCATCATGAGCTTCACTAAATCCAGCAACCAAGATTCCAGCCTCAAAAGAGAGATTCAGACTTTGATGACAAATATACAGGATCTTACTACAAAAATTGATAAGCTGGATATGAAAACAAATAATTTCAAGGAAAAACTACCAAGCGAATGGATTTACTTCACCAAGACTTGTTACAACAAAAATCACAGATAACAGGTATCGAAGAAGCTCTGACCGATATAGATGGGAGAATTATTTAAAATGAAAATAATGTGGAATTCTTACACAAACAAAATACTTCTCTACAAAATAAGTTAGATGATGTAGAAAACAGATCCAGACGCAACAACTTAAGAATATTTGGACTACCAGAAGGCACAGAAGAGAACAACGTGACTAACTTTCTCAATACTTGGTTACCTAAGACTATTGATCTTACTGAAGCTATGTCCTTTGGTATTGAGAGGGCACATTGTTCCCATGCCACATTGAATACTGCTAACAAAAAGCAACCTACATCTATCATTGTCAAATTCCTCTCATCCTCAGACAAGGTATTAGTGTTAAAAAACTGCCTGGTCCAAGTCACCAATTAAATTAAATGAAGCTACGATACATTTTGACAATGATTATTCATCAGCAGTTATAGCAAAAAGAAAAATATTCTTACCTTTGATAAAAGAATTGAAGAAAACACACGTGAAAACACACCTTTTGTTCCCTGTGAAGCTGAAGATATTCTCATCGGAAGGTCCCAAAATGTGTGAAGACTTAGAATCAGCTGTGAACTATGTAAAAGTCCATAAGATCTTGGAAAAAATAGAAGGAATGGAATGGGCTAATCCTACGCTTAAGAGAATGGCTTCTAATCCCACTTGGAAGACTTCGGAGAAACAAAAATGACTAAGAAACAAGTGACTTAAATATCTATGTTTGTAGTTTGTTATGTTTCTGGAAACACTTTCACTGTGTTAATTATATGATGATTTTTTTCACTTACAAGGTAAGCCTGCTTTTTCCTCTTTTCATGCCATTCACACATGACCTTAAGTATACACATAATTTCACAATTTCATTTTTACTTATACTGAGGTAAAAGAGTATACTAATGGTAAATATATAGTTATGGGTATTGTTATAAAGATATCTTAAGAATGAAGGGTAAACACATGGTGCCATTGTGACAGTAAAATAAGTACTTCCCATATATAAACATTCTAGATTCCCTTTATAATCTCTATTCTTTAACTATTTACAGTCAGATCGATTAAACCTACATAGTTAGTAGTAAATAAGAGCTCACCAGACATTCAATTATCATTCTATGTAATTCATACTGACCACTGTTTTTTTTTTATATATATAGTTTATGCCCTGGGGGTTAATTTAAAACATGTATATATGTTGAATTCATGTGGGGATAATATGATTTGACAGTCTCTTAACATTTTTATATGATTCATAAGTGAACTCCTTTACAGGTTTAAATACACTTTTAAATACACTTTTTATTTTCTTTTCTATCATGTGAATATAAAATGGATTACTAAGGCTATGTGATTTATTTAAAATACTTTCTGCTACATTTGGAGTTCTGTGATGCTGTTAATTTGTAAAGAACAGTTCAAACTAGCTGTGCATTTGTGAGCAGGCTATGGGAAGCATGCAGATGTTACTCATATGATCTTTCCCTACACATTTTAATTACAGTTACATACTTGTTATTTCTGGCATTTTTTCACTCAAAATGATGAAAAAACATCTTCCAGAGACTTTGTGAAGCTCGAGCTTGATGTCCATGAGCTTATTTCTTCATGAACTACCTTATTTTCACTATAAATCTTCTCTGCATTCTCGAATGAACTCCACAACATTGCAATGCATTTTGATGATGTCAGAACTAGTCAACCTGCTCAACCAGGAAGTCAGTACATGTAATTTTGTTGAAAAAGCATCAGAAATGCAGGGAAAGGTTGTATTTACTTTAAAAATGTATTTTAAATTTGCTGACTACACCATTTGGACCAGTTTGATTCTCAAGAAAGAAATCTTCAATTCACTTATTTTTATTTATGCTTATGGTAAACTGAAAAGGAAGGAAAAAAGGGAAAAGTAAGCGTGCATTTTTTTTTCTTTTAAATGAATGTATCCCATGTTGTTTATATTGTTGTGCCTTACTTAATCTTATTACAAATTACAATTGATTTTCCATTCAGTGGCTGATAGCTAGATAGAATATAATATGGGTTAAAATAAGCTCACTATAATGCATGATGGCATTTTCTATCACAAGTGCTTAAGGTGTCACCTGACCTTTCACTCTAATGATACTCATATTGATTTGTTTTAAATATTACACCAACATATAGCATATGTGTTAAATGGCTAGTAGTAACTTCAGTTGACAGGCTTCTATATTAAAATGCTACTTTCATAGATTTCAGACCAGTTTTAAGGTACATATAATCACATATGAAGTTATTATTTAATCTGTTTAATTTTTATATACAAAGAAGATATGTTCTGTCGCTGTTGTTTAAAGGTCAGTTCTGAATGACAAAATGGTTTAAGTAATACTTGATGAGTTACACTGATTATAACTATGCCTTATCTGTGTCAATGAATATGCAATCATATATAGAGTTAATATTTTGTATGTTTAGCATTCATATATAGTGAAGGTTATGTTTAGTTGCTACAGTTAGAGATTTATTCCAAATGATATTTTGTTACAAGTAATATCAGATGAGTTACACTGATTACAGATCTGTTTGACTTGTTTTAATGAATATGTAAATATATATAGAGTTATTATTTTACCTATCTCACATTTATATACAGTGGAGACTGTTTTTTGCTGCTGCTGGGTAGGGGTTTGATCCGAGTGACAGATGTCACTGGGACAAGGAGTTTATAACTCCAGGCGGATAGCTATCCCAATTTTATCACATTTACACTACATTCAATTTTCTTAATAAGTTCTTCCTGACATCTATCTTAATTCAAATGCATATAATTATAAGTTACAAGATTTGTATAACACATACAATATATCATATGGTAACAGACAAAGACTATAATTTACATAACAAATATTTTGGAAAGAATTATATAAAACATTATCAAGATAACACACAAATCACAAGAATTTCTTACTCATTTATAGAGATATTATGACTTCACTAAAAGGTTTATCAATCAACATAAATGGTCTGAATAACCCTATTAAAAGAGGAAGTTTACTTAAATACTTAAATATACACAAACCAAACATAATATTTCTACAAGAAACACATCTTTTAAAAGAAAATATCAACTTTTTAAATACTAATAAATATATAGTCATTGCCAGTTCTTAATATTCTAAAAAAAAAAGAGGAGTAGCAATTCTCTGAAATAAAACTCTCCCTTTACCTAGAATTATTAAATCTTATCAAGATGATAAAGGGATGTTGTGCTTGGTGACAATTAAGATAAATACAAAAATGTTCACTTTAGTAAACAATTATTGGTTACCGGGTATTGGAACCAGTACTATTAAACAACTGAACCAAATTGATTCGCAATCTGAGGGTAATATTATTATGGCAGGGGATTTTAACTGTGTTTTAAATGAATAGCACTTCAGGAAAAAGTAAAATATCCTCACAAGCTAAACAACTAATACAATTCATGGATACATATCATCTAAAAGATATTCATGACTACACAGACCTGAGCTCACCTCAATGTACATTCTATTCTAATAGATTCAAATCATACTCTAGAATAGATAGGGTAATCATATCCTCACAAATAATAAATGATTTAAAAAACACCAAGATTGTGTCTTGCCCTATTTCAGATCATAATACAATTATATTTGAGCTTTATTTAAATGACACCCCAATAACTCATATAAGAAGAATACCTGCATATATAACTCAATTAAAAGAATTTCAAGCATTTTTTGAAGAAGAAGCACAAAATTTTATAAAATTCAATCAAACATCCAACTCTCATGACATTTATGTATGGGATGCATTAAAAGCTTAAGTATACGGACAAATTAATAAATGGTATTATAACAAAAGGAAGTCCTGGGGAGAAGACTTAAAAAAATACAAGACAAATTAGATAGATTACATCTTAAAATTAATGACAAGTCCACATCTAAAACTATTAGAGATGAAATAAATAAAGCTAAAGAAGAATACAGTCCAATCTTACATCATAAGACTATGATTTCCTTAGAGAAATTTAAATTCCTAGCCTATTCAATAAACCCGAAACATTTAACTAATCTTGGAAATAAAACAAAAAGAATCAACAAACATAATCATATTAAAGAAATATATTTGTCTAGAAAAAAGAAAAAGGTTTATAATATACATGACATAATTGATGAATTTAGACATCATTTTCACACAATAAATCAAACATCTCAGATCATTCAACCATTAGATAAGATAAAACAATACATTAAAAGAAACCTGTATGTCACAGTCAACAGTCAGAAATCATAGATAAACAGATATTTTTGCAGGACATACAAACTCAAATTAACTAATTTAAACAGAACAAAGCACCAGGCAATGATGACATCATACCTGAATTGTATAAAATCATGCCTTAAACAGCTATTTCTTTACTACATAAGGTATTCCATAAAGCCCAGAATGACATTATTTTGCCCCCATCCTGGAAATATACTTTTATTTCGCCCATTCTTAAATCTAGTAAGGGCCCTAAATTATGTACGTCATACAAGCCCATAACTCTTTTAAGTATTGATTACAAAATGTTTATGCACATCTATGCTGATAGACTAAAACAATTCTTACCCCAGTTAATTAATGATGACCAAACAGGTTTTGTAACTAATAGAAATACATATGATAACATCAAACGGTCTCTTATTTTAATTGATTATTCACACAGAACGAAAAAAGCTTGTCTCTGGTTAGTCTTAATATTAACTCAGCATTCGATTCAATACATTGGGATTATCTATTCACATTATTACAATGTTTAAACTTTTCAGATAATTTTATTAATTTACTATTACATCTTTATAAAGGCACTCTGGCTTATATCAAAATTGGATCATACACATCGACTCAAATACCCATCACTAAAGGAACAAAACAAGGCTGTCCCTTATCTCACTTATTGTTTACTCTCATAATGGAACCATGGGCTAATAATATACGAGGAAATAAAAACATAGAAGGTTTGGAAATTAGTGACAAAATAACTTCTAAAATTCAGTTATTTGCTGATGATGTGCTCATCACTACTAAAGGAGATAATTCTTCCACAACAGCCTTATTTGAAGCTGTTAACACATTTCAATTTATATCTGGACTGACATTCAATGATAATAAAACTAAGATCCTACCTATTTAAACTATAATAAGAGAAACATTAACAAAGACACTAACAAATACATCACAGATCAAATTACATATTTAGGCATCATTCTTGCTAAAGATATTAAATTAATCACAAAACTAAATTATAATAGATGTTATGTAAATATTCAAACTCTATTAACAAAATGGAATACAATTATATTTACAACTGAGGAAAGGTTAACTATCATTAAAATGATAATCCTTCCTAAAATTCTCTATATTATGCAATCTATTTTAATACTTCCCAGTAAAGTTTTCATTAATAAGATCAATTCTCTGTTATTAAATTTTTTTGGGTTTCCCAGGAAACCTAGAATAGCACTTAAACATCATCTTCATAGTTGGAACAAAGGGGGCATAGCCTTTCCTGATTTGAACCTTTATTCTAATGCAGCTATTATTAGGTCCATAGCAAAACTTTTAGATACACCATATCAGGCCAAATGGAAAATATTCTGGGAATCCTCAGCTATGCTATTAATATCGAAACCACAGCCATACAAATTAGAATTTATAAATAACCCAATATTATGGATACTTAAAGATTACTTCATGTTACACAGCATACCCAAATATTCATTTAGCTACTTACACAACATACTAATACATTTTAGAAACTTTATATTTAAATACACTAACTACAAGGAACTTTTGTTTACAATTTTCCTGATAGCCTTTACTCAAGAATCCTTACAATCCACAGATATAGATAAAATTAAGACAGAATCTATTTTCAGTGAAGGCCCAGGGAGAAATGCTAAAGATGCATGTCTTTTGAATGTGGGAGGAAACTGGACTACCCATAAGAAACCCACATGAATGCAGGGAGGACATGCAGTCACCATGCAGAAGGCACCTCAGCCGAGAATCAAACTTGAGAACCTCTTGCTGTGAGGTGACTTTAACTGCTGCACTATATCCAAATGACTCCTTAAGAACATACCGTTGTTTCAGCTACATGGCTTCTGAATGCCCATGACTTTTTATTTTCTGCTTTTAAAGCCTTTATGGGTACATTTAGGCCAATACACCAAACTCCACTAGTTGTAGACATACTAGCTTTAGGACTTTTTGTAAACCCATCAGTACAGCATAAGTGGATTGTTTGGTGCTAGTTTATAAACAGAAGGCTCAGTCCATTTCTCTAATTTCTATCTTATTCTTAAAATCTCATCTAAGATAAACTAATAAATGATCTATTAAAAATAAGCAGTTTTTACATCCTTTGCAAACATGGATAACAGAGTGGCAAGTTAGGTTATAAGCTGAATAAAACCCAGGGTTAAATCAGACAGTTAGCATTAAGTGTTTTTTAAATACAAGGTTATGGAAATTTTGAGAGTGTGTTTACACACACATTTATTTATACATATCAAGTGGTTTTGTATTATGATTCACTTTTACATCTGTTGTACATTATATGCATTTTTTATATTTATTGTTTTATTAATTTTTAATGATTTGATGTTTTGACATTTGATATGTTGTATATAAAGGTGCCATTTCTATATAATAGAATGGTAGAAAATAAACAGTGTAATAAAAACATCTCTGCTATATAATACAATCAAGACCTGAACCCTAGAGAAATACATTGTAAATATATCAGAAACAGATAAAAATACTATAAACATAACAGACAACAGATATATAAAGGTGCATGACTAAACATAAAGTGCAAAACTACATACCTTCTCATATATATATATATATATATATATATATATATATATATAAATATATATATATATATATATATATATATATATATGTGTGTGTGTGTGTGTGTGTGTGTGTGAGTGCATGTGTGCATGTGTGTGTGTGTGTGTGTGTGTGTGTGTGTGTGTGTGTGTGTGTGTGTGTGTGTGTGTGTGTCTCAGGTGCATATGCTTTTTCATATTTCTTTTTAAGGGTGAGTATATATTTATGAGGGTGCACTGTTCTTGTAGTTTTGTACATTGCACTTGTGAAAGAACTTACCTAGTTCTAGTAAGCCACTGTTTTATTTTATTTTACCCTGGCTGGATGTCAGACAGCTTACTGATTTTTTTTTTTTTTTTTGCTATTTATTTTTGTAGTAAGGAGTCTGTTCATCTCAGCTGCTGGTGTTTTTTGTATTTGGATATCATTCAACTTTAGAGAATTTTATGATTCAAAACAAAAAATACCAGTGGTCTCAAAAAGCCTTAATTATCAGGACAAACTGGCAGCCCTCTTTCTTTATTCAGCTTCTTAAAGACTCCTCCATGGAGATGTGTGTCTAGCCTTTCAAGCCATGAAACATCCATACTCTTGGAAGTCCTATTCCTTCACAGAATAAATAATACTGAAAATATTTTTCTAGAAGAAGTAAACCTTCATCAACAGATAAATAAGACACACTAGTGTGATAGATTCATATCCCGATATATCTCTCATCTCTGGAAGAAACTTCCACTACATGTCAAACAGAGTAGCCCCCTTGCCACCTTCAAGGTAAACCTAGTTAATGTGATAGACAGCTCTAAATTCTCCCCTGGTCTGGATTGTCTTGCCCACCTTTTGGCTAGAGGGAACTTTGAACTCTATTTCCCTAATGGTCTACAGACTGGTTGCCAAGTGTTTCCCTATGAGTCTATGACCCCATAAGGCTCATGATTAATTTTTCATTAAATTTACTGCAGGCTTTAAATATGTACTTTTTGTAATCAATTATCATGAATAAATGCTATATAAATGTTTATGTTAAGCTGAAAAGGAGGTTTTATTTCAGTAAATGGGAAGTCTCTAGCTCATGTCATGAAATGAATTTAATCTGAATCTAAGAACTGAACCACAACAGTCATGGTTCTGTATAAAAAGCTTCCTTATGACTGCAGCCAAAGCTCATTGTTCCATGAGATAAACAGCATGGCTTTTCTCCCAACACAATAAAAAGAAGGGCAGTGGACACAGCTAGATGAGAAAGATGAAAGGAAGATTGAGTAATACATATCAAGACAAAGGCAAAAAGAAAACTGACTTGAAGAAGAGTTGGGGGTATTAAAGATAGGAGATGGTTACAGAAGTTCTTTTAGATATTTTGGATCCACCTCATAACTGACTTCAGTTCTCTCATATCCCTCTATATCACCTCCTGGTTCTGTCAGCTTTGAGACACCCAAATGAATGCCTTTATAGGGTTTTTCATATGCCTCCATACAGAATTGACCTCTTAGTCAGCATGGCAATGTAAGCCTCCTGTGCTTTCTAAAGGAAACATATTAATGGAGAAATTTTAAGGTACTTTTATACCGATGAAGTCTTGAAAGCATTGAAAATGAAAGCACTAAATAATTTGGTATGCCCAGGTTATTTGTTGATGTTTTGTTTATGGTTGTATATATTTGTACAACAACAACAAGTTATTTTTTTGGATATAAAGTCTACCCCACAATGAAGCCACTTTGAGTCAGTGTAAGGGTGAATAAGAACACCCAATTTACAGTCATCTGCAAACTTAGACAACTATAGGCCAGGGGTATTGGCCTTAAGGTCTAAGAAATAGATGCCAGATAGGAGGGGGCCCAACACTGAGTCCGCTGGTAATTGCTTTCAAAAGTAGCACCTGTAACTGTAACAGCCTGGGTTCTGACAATCAGTTAACTGGCCACTGCACAACAAATTAATTTATATTCATATTTACAAGTGTGCCAAAAATGCCTTCATGGACAGTAGTGGCAAAGACTTTAGCCAGGCCCAGTTATGGTGTGTGTACTGCACAACTGCTATCCAGTGCTTTGGTTATTTTTTCAAGTTCATCCTAGTTAGTTTTACCAATTTCAGGAACTTGTTTAAAATATATTATACCAGGCATTACATGACATCTTTAAGGCTTTCATATTTGCAATATTTTTGACCAATGTTAAATTATTTATATATTTGCAAATAGAAGGAGCAATGCATATATTCTGGAAAATTATATACAGATTATTTTTAAAGTTTTATGTTTTATTTGTTCACAACAGTTTTTTAAAATATGATGTCATTCCAGCTAATGCGAAGAGCATGTCTTTGTAACATTTAATAGATTTCGGCATTATGAAAAGCAGCTTTCAACACAGCCATTCATTAAAGTGTCTTAGCAGAGTGATTGCTATCACAGTCCCATCTCATAACAGACAAATTAAACCTGAGCATTTCATTTATCACAATGTTATCAAAGCTGGTGGGATCTACAGGCTGTGATTTCTTCCACCTGACATAAAGAGTGGCCTTTCTTTTTTCCACCAACCATATGCATGGTTTTACTTCCCCTGTTTGCATTTGCTTCACTAAACTTTATTAGAACTTAAACAAAAAAAATGTGTTTTAATTCAAATTTAACTAGAGACATAGCAGACGCTAGATATCTACAAAAGGATATAGACATAAAGTATGTTTAACAGATATGCAAATGTTTTATTACCTCATGCTAAAACCAGCTTTTTGGGAATACTCACTCACTACAATGCCCCTTCAAACAGCTGCTTCCTTAAAATATGGTTTAAATTATATAATATGAGAAGAGTAGAAAAATACAAGTAAATTGCTGACAGCTGCTTAAAATTATTTTTGCTGCTTATTACACCTGGCATGTTAATTTCATGCGTGAAAGTAGATGCTCTGAGCATTTTGACATGAATTTATTTATTTTTATTTTTATTATGCTGTTGAATTGAGTAGAACAAATATTCCTCTTTTCAGTAATAACCTATTGACAGCTGGCTAGTTTTACAAAAACAAAAACAGAAGTCACAGATAAAGTAAAGTATACTATTTCCTATAGGTTAACCATCTGAAATATTGGGAACCACTAGAGTGAGTCCGGGGAACAATGAGACTGAATGGCTGAAAAAAATGGATTACATATACTAAATCTAAAATGGCCATTTTCTGGAATATTCTCAGTGGTATGGCATTTTGGAGTTGGTATATATAAGTTTGATAGGGTGCAGAAATGCATGCCCCTATGCAAAAAAGAATTTAAAAGGAGAAGAGCGATTTCTGAGATATGCTCTTCTCCTATAGTTTCAGTCTTTTTTTTTTTTTTTGGCTTGTCGGCACTCTGCATTTTGAGTGCCAACACTTCAATGGGGAGCCATTATATAGATGTAACATGAGATCAAGTGATGTATGATATACTAAACATCAAATGTCCAACATCGCACAACTGGTATACTGCTCAGCAGTTTGTTGTTATTATCAGTGGTAGTATCAGCATCACAATCTTGAATGAAGTCAGCACAGGACCGAAATGTAAATTCACAGGATTCAAGTCATGTCATTAAGTAATAAAGCAACAGTAATCTGTATAATTTACCAGATATTTTCTGAGTATAGATTATAAACGAGAATGGGTTGTACAGCTTCTAATAATTAAATATAAAATGTTTCAGAAGGCAAAAGCACACAGAGGAAAGGATTTGGAGGTCTCAGATATGAAATGGGGGTGTAACAAGGTTGGTTATCTGCAGCAGAGGATTGCACTGTAAACCTCATTATTACAAAAGGGAAACACACACCTCTCCCTAGTAGGAAATAAAACTATTTAGTCTTACATACAAATGTCTTGACAAAAGCCTGTCTCT
This sequence comes from Protopterus annectens, assembly GCF_019279795.1. NCBI lineage: Eukaryota > Metazoa > Chordata > Ceratodontiformes > Protopteridae > Protopterus > Protopterus annectens. The sequence goes on from NC_056733.1 coordinate 1,444,440,287, forward strand.
GAATGAAAGCTAATTGCAAAACCTCTGAGCAGTTGAGTTAAAATGTTTTTTTTTTTCAAGGGCAGCAAACCCACTCTCCATATCTTTCATGTACCAATTCCACAGTAAGAAAACATTGGAGGGTAGGGACAATTAACCTCTACCTCAGCTGGCCACTTTTGTCTTCAGTGAATGATAAATTGGTGTCATTGTCAGGAGAAGCAGATCATCCTGAAACCAATAACTTCCTGTAACAGAAGTCTGATTCCCAGTGTAAACAATGTAAAAGATGGAGAGGTCTACTCCTACACTCCACCTCCCGCAAAAAAAGTTTATTTCATCTGTACAGTATGCATTTCTAAGCTAGACGTAAAGGCTGTAAAATATATCCTATTTAACCCCAGACCATTTGCTGTGTCTAGATTAGCCTATTGTACATCTAAATATTTTTGAGACAAAAGCCTTTCATGCCTGCTGTACTTCTCAAGCTGATTTTGCTGTATGCACTTTAATGGAATTTTCTGTATACTTTAACTACACCTTTTACAGGGAACAGAATAATAGCAACAACATTTTCATATATGCTGAAATCTCTATCCAGCTTATTTGGTAATGTAGTGTACAAAATATCCTGTTTATAAAAAGTTAGAATTCAGCTTGTTCCACTGAATAATAAACCATTAGAATTTTTAATAACAAGGTATTCTTCCTTCCCTACTTGTTGTTGTTCTTATTAGCTGAAATAAGACTGGAATTCACTTTGTTTTCTTTACTAAGTCCTGCAAGGCTACACAAGAACTACCAGACCAGCAGTGGCTTTTCAGTCTTTAAAAAAATGTGAATAAATCTGAGAGAGAAATCTAGAACTGATGTTTCTTGGACACTCAGAAAATAAAATGTTCACAAACAGAGGTCCTAAGCAGTGTGATGAACTGGGACCCCCCATCAGTCCTCCCAGCCCCCCCACCCTCACAAACACAGCCATTTCAGTGTTCCATTTCTTGTCTATTTCTCCCTAGCTGCCAAAAACCCTGTTCAAACCTGTGTACATATTATTTTCTTCTTTACTTCTACAATGATTATAAATATTTGGATTTAATTTAAAACTTTTAATTTGAATTTTATAGCACAAACCCTGTTAGACATTTGCTGAAGAAAGCAATACAGTGTCACAATAAAAACAGACATAGCATTGACATTAAACTTCTCTGCCATTGAAACTCTCATTTATTGTAATAGCATTAAAAACCCACATTCAAAGAAAATGCATCTGACCAGTGGTGGATTAAGTTTACCTTTGGGCTGTTTTCAAACCACAGGTTCCTCACACACACTTAGGACCAGGTGCACACGTGTTCTTTGATTCGTCTTCCTGATTGTGTTAAATTATATTCTTTGTATAATACAGCACTACCTGAGTCTGTTTTAAATTTAAATTTTATTTTTAATTTAAATTTGAAGTTAACACCACTTGTTAAAGGGTGTTTTAAATCTGTAGTTTTGAAAAAGTTTCCAGTAAGCAATGAAACAAAATGTATGAACCAATAATGACAAAACTGCCCATTTCAGAACATTTCAACCATAAAGGTCCCCTCAAACTTCTGTCATTACAATCCTCCAGTGTAAGTTAATATATACAATTTCTGCAGAATTAAAATATATCTGAATAATTCCACATTAAAGAAATCTATAAATAAGGAAAAGGTTGCTACTAGCAATCAACTTTATATTTCCATGTTATCTAAGTTAGTGCTGTGTATTCCCAGCTTAGGGATATACAGTTGCAAGCACAGTATACTTTCCACAGTTATATTTACTACAGTTATATTATGTAGACACCACACGCATGGGGCACACTGAAAATACTTACATCAGTTTTCTGGAAACTGTGCAGCTATTTTGTGGTTGGAGACATTATAGTAAAATATCAGCTTGCTCCAAGGCTACTGCTGTTGGTAAGCTCTGTATGAGTGTACACCACTTGCAACAAGTTTGTTGTTGCATTTTAGCTTATCTGTGTTATCTTCTTATTTTCAACAGTACCCATTTATATATCTTAATAAAAATTATGTCTAACTTTACATAAAAACACACCACAGCAGAGGCCTTCATATACCAAATAACACCCATACAGAACATTAAATTAACAATAAGAAATGAGATTTTTCTTTATTAACTTTAGAGTTATAATTTGACTACATGCATTATTCATTTCAATGTGTCTGCATGCATGTTTACTTGTGTGCATGAACGATATGCTATACTCCCTTGAACTTTTCCAAGTTTTTTCAGTTCCCAGTACCAAGATGGGAACGGACCCCATTCCTAAGTCAGGTAATATTTATGGTTCATGAAACTAATATTGTTTCAGCCTTTGATGTTATCTAAAAGAACTCTTCTCTGCACATACAATGTCCCCAGAATTTACTCCTTCTGCATTCATATGGAGTTACATGTATTGGTAACATATCTAAGTATGTCTGTAAATTCTTTTTTTTTATTGGACAATTTATTTCTTCTGCTATTTGAACCATCTGGATATTTTTCTTATACACTGCACCTTTTCTGAGTGCAAATCCTGGTATTTTGTGACTTTGTGCCTCTCTGTACATCAGACACTGTAATCACTAGGTGTAGCAATTTCAATGATCAATGCTACTTTTGTTTCTTTTCATGGACTACTATATCTGTTTTACTGACATCTATTTGTTGAACTGTTGGTAATGGTTGATCCCATGTGATATAAACTTCATCATTCTTTTTAATGCTTTGTGGTTCATGTTAATAGTGCTTCTCAGCTTCTTCTATATTCTAGTGTTTGCACAATCCCAGTACAACAGTCTTGCCCCATTACTGTGCCTTTCAGTATACATGCCCTCTGCCATAAGTGTACCACACCCAGCTACAAGATGCACAACTGTTTCCAGTTCTTTTTTTTTTTCACAGAATCTGCATTTGTCTTTTTCTTCCTCGTGTTCAATGGACTTTGTTAATCAATGTTTGTGTAGTGCACTATCCAGAGTTGCCATTATTAACCTTTCATCTTTTGGTTTCAATTCACTTATCCTTAACCATTCCTGTGCCAAATCTTAGTCAACATGAAACTGTGCTACTATATCTCTGTACTTGGCACTATATTTATGGCTTTTCCAATTTTCCTCCCTTCTTATCTGATCATTTTTCTTATATAGTTCTTTCTTTTTTTGAGACATTAAGTTGCTGTCTGATTTTTTCTTCTTCTTGTTTGATTTCCATTCCCATTTTACACCAAAACACTTCTTGCTAAGCAAGGATGTCACTTTAGATGACTTTCCCCCAAGTTTTAAAACTTTCACTATGTTTGTATCTGATGATATCAGCTGATATATAAGCAGTCCAAAGTTGCAGATCTATACATTTAATCAATTTTGAGGAGGCCCATACCACTTTCAGGGTAAGAAATATATAATTTTGGTATACACTGATTTTTATATATCATTTGATAAGATTAAAGGATTTTTCTTGTTTTTTTGTTCAACTGATCCAGTACTTTTTAGGGCAAGTCAGTCTCCCCAAAACTATAAGTTAGAACAGGAACATCAAATAGGTTTATAGCGTGGACTTTATTTCTAGTTTTTAAGGCAGTTTTTCAGCATTAGTTTTTGTCTTCTGAATTAATCTTTACTGAGTCTTATTCTCATTTTGTTCATGTTTTGTTGCCATTCCTTCATCTAATCCCAAACATGAATGCACTGCTCAAGTTCCTTTATATCATATTCATATCCCAGTTTGACATTTTATTGGTGCTGCAGCTTTTGTGTTTTAAATGTTGCTTTTGCACCTTTATCAGGACCAAATGACATTCTTATATCATCCAAAATGTTTTAACCATTTGTAGTTCTGCTATCAAGTTCTCACTTGATAAACTATACAGTTTTAAGTCATCCTCAAAAAGTAAATGAGATCTCTTTAAATAAGGTTGGTTTTAGGGAGCCAAATCATAACTAAAGCCTAATCAGTTAAACAATCGTTTCATGGGTTAAGGGTAAGGCAAATCAGCAGTGGTGATAGAGAATCGGCCTGGGGTATCTCTCATTTGAATTTTTATCCCTAGATAATAATTAGCCATTTGTCATGGCTTAAGTGCAAACAGTTTGCTACTGTCTGCTACACTGGCTGTGATGATAGGAGGTACTGCCAGCCATACCAGGAGAAGTAGGGCAGTGGATGTACAATTTATTCCAAAGAATCATATGGCATTTGTATATCAAACTGATTTGTACATATGCTAGTGTTTAAAAATGTATTTGTAAAGTTGCTTATGTTAAAATGCATCAACAGTGTGCCATGCTGAAAAGAAAAGAAATGTACATGCATTATTGTAACTGAATTAAATGCATATGTTTCAACAGATGATACTGGAAGAGCAGAGGTTAGTCACAGTCCAGCTGCAGCAAAGTTTGAAAAATAGCTGAAATTAAATTAGGCCATAAATATGTTATTTCACAGTTTTCAATGAAGCCAGAGATGCAATTTCTGTAAGACGCTCGGCTTAGTAGCTCTGTAGGAGGAGTACAAGTGTTAAAATGTTTTATTAACTTCCTGGAGCAGCAGCAGCTCTGAGCAATGCTCTTGCGTATGGATCACTGGCATGTAGGTGCTAAAATCCTGGAAGCTTCTAGTGTTGGTGATAGCATGGGTACCAGAAATCAGATGCCGAGATGTATGTGATATCATTCTGTACAGAAATAATATTTTATTATTATGGTAGCCTGAAGTCTCAGGGGCAGCCTGATCTTAGAAACCTGACTAGAAAGACCCACACCACATCATCTTGCCATGTAATAGTAAGTAATTTAACTAGGGAGCAGTAATTGTTTTAGTCAATCAGAAATAGACAGATAGTGCGATTAGCTAAATGGGAATAGTAATTCTTTTAGTCAATCATTATAGATAGCTAAATGTGGTTTTTCTGTGTCTGTATAAAACTTTCCATCCATGTTATTTTTAATATTTCCTGTGGTTGAATCTCTGATGTTTACTGTAAATAGATATTTAGTATTTTATTGTTCTTTTATTATTTATTATTAAATATATTTAGACTTTTCATTGTGGTCCTTTTTAGAAAATATTTAAGCTTTGAATGTATTTGCCTATATTTATTTGGTGATATCTCTGGCCACTCCTGAAAGCCTTGCTGTTTGGTCAACATTACCATTTGTGTTAATATCAACTTCACTTAGTTTGAGAGCCTTATAGTAACTGACTTGTGGCAGTAAATCTACCTTATAGTCTGGACAAAGTTGGTAGAGCGAGTAATCTGTGCCAGCCTTCCACAGGTGTGTGTGTGTGTGTGTGTGTGTGTGTGTGTGTGTGTGTGTGTGTGTGTGTGTGTGTGTGTGTGTGTGTGTGTGTGTGTGTGTGTGTGCATGTGCTCATGTGTGTGTGTGTGTGTGTGTGTGTGTGTGTGTGTGTGTGTGTGTGTGTGTGTGTGTGTGTGTGTGTGTGTGTGTGTAAACCAAATCTCAAAGTGTGTGTGTGTCAACTACTTGGAGCAGGGACATGAATCACTGGTTTCACAGATATAGGGGTAGAGGGCTTGGCTTGGACACTTGGCAGAGGATTTAAATCTGAAGCTGTGCCAGTGGGGAGTCTTATTGTGGACCTGGAGGGAGACAGACTGTGTTCCCTATGTGCTCTTAAGGGAAATTGTGCTTAACACAGATAGGTTTGCATGTAAATAGTGAGTGTATAGATTTGTATTCCAATTAAATGTCCCTCTCCAGTTTCAGTGGTGGGGATTCAGGCTCCTTGATTACTGGTCCAGAGTGGGGACCTCACACTGGCCCTTTAATTACACTAAAAAATTTGGCGTAGCTTGGTGTTAATTTTTCAGAATTCTACACAAGGTGTATCAGATATCGTTGTCTCCAGAGTTCTTTGCTAGCAGATAGTGAATTTCTTTCCAACATAACTTACTACAGGCTGATGCTATAATGGCTAAACTTCTTCAGAATTTAAAAGACAAGACCATAAAAGGCAGACTAGATATGCTCATGACATGCTACTTTCACCCCTATTACTTAAAATTATACCTTCTATTTTATTTAGAGAATATTGTTCCAGCTTAAGTTACATTTCAGAATTCCTTAGACTTCCACTTTGTACTAAAAAAAATATTTGCCATTCCATACAACCCCACTACATATCTGTTTCTCTGAGTTATTATGTAACTTTTCTACTGAAGTATGAAATATTAGAGAAAGCAAGTACTGAGAGCAGTCTAACAATTCAGCTTCAAATCAGAAAGCAATTCAAACAGACCAGGTTATAACAAACATGTAATGCCAATATAAATGACATGACTTTCATTGAATAAATGGAGTAGCTTATCCTTACTCTCATGTGTCCATTGACAAATGTTTGTATGTATGCAGCATGGAAATGTCGTATTACCTCTGATGCTTTATGTATTTTTGGGTTTAACCTTTTTAAATTTTTTCTAGCCATCTTATCAACTTGAAATAAATATTATCCATTCCGCCTGGTTTCATAAGATATACCTTTCCACTATTTTGCCTGCTTCAGCCTTACTCGTGTCTCTTCTTTTGTCCATCCTTCCTTCCTTATCTTTCCCCATCCCTAAACCAGCTAACTAAAATGACAGAATAATCTGACTATCGATTTTCTTTCCAGTCAGTTTTGAATTGTTGCCACTTTTTCTGCTCTCTGAAACTCCTAAAATATAAGTCTAGTTTCTACATTTTCTATCTAACATCTCACATTCTTAGAACAGATCATATGTTTATATATTCATAGACATTCCAAAGCCACTGTGTCTTAACAGCATTCACTGCATGCCAGTGCCCTCCCTTAGGCTGCACCTTCTTTCTCCAGGAGATCGAAACCAGTCAATATCTTAGTAAATGTGTGGTTACTTATCTAGTCATCAAGTTTATATTTAAAGGAATATAGTGTGTTGTATTGCATAACATGCAAGGGAAGCTTATTCCCAAGGTTTGGGAGTCACAGAGGCTATAAATCTGCCCCTCCATCATGTTTTATTTATCTCTTGGTGAAGGTTTAGGTTCCCTGGTTTAAGTATTGGTAGAGGTACTGGATGTGTGGAAAAGCAAGAGATCCAGAAATACTGGGTTTCTCATAGTGCAGTAAAAGATACAGGGATCTCCCACATAAAAAGTCTATAAGACACTGAATAAAGAGATGCAGCTTCCTTCTTCTCTTGGTAGCTCAGGGCTTTAGGCCTGTGATCTATTTAGTTAGGAACCTTACAGACTTTCTAATTACTTGGTATGTTTATTGAAATACATCCTAAAGTGGTGTCATACTTGATAACTGGCCTGATCAATGCTGAGTATATGGGAATGATTGCCTTTTTAGAACTTGATGATATCCCTTTAGCAACTAGATGGGCTAGATTACCTTTTTAGACCTTGATGATATCCCTTTAGCAACTAGCTGGACTAAACTGAAAGATTTACTGATAGCCATTGTCATACTATAGTCAAAAAAGAGGGTGCACTCAACCCAAGTACTTAAATCTCTGATTGCATATTTGTTTTGCAGTGGTGTGTTGCTTGAATAGTATGATTTATTTATTTTATTTTCAGTTTGATGACAAGGGAAGTCCACTGAGCCCAGGGGGCCCATTTTCAGTGGAGGCCTGGGAAGATAAGCTCAGCAGTAAAAATACAGTTAAAATACAGAAATGTATAATAAAAAGAAGCAGCTAGAAATAGCAATGCAAATCAAAGAAAATTATATACAATATTTACATAGCACAAAAATGTCATGTGAGTTAAAATACAAGTACATTTCAGAGTGTAAGAGAAAAATTATTTACAAAATTTACAGGGTACAAAGAATCATCTGGAAATTAACATACATTGAGAAGCTATCATGCTTATAAGAAGCCTAGATACATAAGAGAGATAGGTTGGGAGAATGCAGTTACATTTCTACTTAGAAGAGAGGTAGGAGTGAAGCTCAGTTTTAAAGTTGTTAGTGTTCTGCAATGTCCTTAGGGAGGAGGGGTGAGAATTCCATTTCTTGGCTAAGAAAAAAGAGAGGAGGAGTTGTCCAGCAGAACAATTAGGTTTGTAGACAGTGATTAAGTTTTGTTGTTTGGATCTGAGAGTTCTATTTGGGGTATATAGGGGTAGGATGTTAGTGAGTGCGGGGCTTTTGGTGGAGCTGTAGCGAGTTAGATGTAGTCCAGGTAGTTTGGGAGTTCTAACTAGTTTAGAGAGTGAAGGGCACTACAATGATGGGAGGAATATTTGGCTTTGGTGACAGATTAAGTAATTTTGTTGTAACAACTTTCAAGTTTAGAAGAGATGGAGGAAGGTAGGCTGGTTAATAAGGGAGAACCATACATTAGGGAGGGAAGGAGATAAGTAGAGGCAAGAGTTTGTCTAGTACAAGGAAAGTTTTTTTTTTTTTATTTTGCTGAATGTGGGTATCAAACTTTAGGCGTTCATCTATAGTTACACTGAGTAATTTAGCGAAAGGAACAACTTCAATAGGAGAATTGTTTTGGCTTAGGACTTAGAAGGAGGATTTGTCATATGGGAATGTTTTTGAGGGTGGGAATAATAGTATTTTGGATTTGTGATGAGAGGAGCTGGCTGGCAAAAGTGATGAAGCATTTTAGTTTGAGACAATTTTAGCACACTAAGGGTTTATTAGGGATAATTCAATTTAGAGAGCTTGGTTGTCATAGAGTGAGTTAACAACAACTCTCAGTTTGCAGTCATCTGTAAATGGTATTAGCAAGAGGTCTTGTTTCTCTGCTTAGAGAACTGAGAAATAAATCACAAAAAAAGGTGGGTCTTGGCAACAAGCCCTAAGGGACACCTCTGGTCACTTTCATACTTTCTGATGAGGCTCCTGCAACCTGTACTGTATGGGTTATGTTTTTCAGCCAGTTTGCTATCCATTTACTACATATAAGAATATACTTAAAGCACTTAGCTTTTGTATAATGCTGTGACAACATTGCCCTGGCCCAGCAATCAAGGAACCTCAATCCTCACCACTAACACCAGGGAGGGCGTTTCATATAAGAGGAAAGGATAACAAATACACACAGTAAAGTACAATTTCCCTTAAGTGCACACAGAGATCACAGTCAGTCTGGGGCTGGTTGCTCTCTTGCTCTCCAGGTCCCCAATAAGACTCCCCAGTGGCACAGCTATAGGCTCCAGATCTCAGCCTAGCTGGCAAGCTAACCTCCAGTACCCTCTTAGTCCCACCAGTGTTTTGTGTCCCTGCCCAGGTAGCTGACACACCACACACTCTTTGAGATAAGTATTTATACAACTTCACAGACACTCCTGGAAAGGCTGACACAGATTCTCTAGCTGTGCCCCTTTACCCAGACTATATGGTAGTAGTTATTATCCAATTGGTAATGTGACTATTCAATCTAAGGCTTATTAGAGTGGCTTATTACAATAAACTCTATAAATTTGCAATGTACTCTAGAACTTACTTATCTCTAAACAAACCAGCCACAGGTAAAGGTTTTTAAAAAAATATTTAATAATAAATAATTAAAAACACAAGACAATACTACTACACCACAGTGATATCTAAGAGTTCAGAGATCACACAGAAACTTAAATCAATACAGTAGGAAAGTTCTGATATAACAGAAAAAACATGTCTAACTTTCTTCTAAGTTCCTAGCTATTATTACAAGAAAACATACTTCTAAGCACTACTTACATAAGACAACAGGCACAGTGCTGATAAGTGGGATATCAACATCAAAATGCTCACAGTCTCTCTCTGAACAATAGTTATTAAACTTACTAACAAACAGCTCTGCTAGGCCCTCCCAAATTACATCATTTTGACACTTAGGGTTTCCCAGTATACACATTACATCATTTTGACACTTAGTCTAGAGTTCCCAGGCCAACAAATTGCATTATTTAGCAATCTAACACCTGCTCAGGAAACTACAACAATAAAAGACATTTCACATGTACACTCTAGCAATTATTCCTTAAGTTAAGACAATAGAAAGAATGTGTTCAGCCAGCCACTTCGGCACCACTATTTAGATAATTTTAACTTCAAAGAACATTTGAAATGCTTAGCTTAGTTTTCCTTACAGTAGATGGCAATGTTGCAACAATCTTGAAGTTCACATTTTATAGTGTTTCCTTTCATTTAAGAACACATGCCTGTATTTTACATTTATATATACAAATGATATAATTTTGTATCAAATTCTATTTGACTAGGCTGGCAACCTTCGCCCATCTTCCCCCAATCTTCACAAATGCCATCATAGGGAATGGTATCAAAGGCTTGGCCAGGTCAAGATATACCAAACACAGTGTAAGACCACCATATACATCCTCTGCAACCAAATTAAATAGGCAGAATCTACTCTTCACAAAATTGGTATCAAGTCTGATTCTTCATATCACAGTTTATGAGGTCAGTTATAATACATTTCTAGGCTTTACAGATGAGGCTTATATGGCTGATAAGTTTGTAATTGCACTGGGGTGTTCAATATTTCCTGTTAGTGTAAATTGTTTGGTGTAGATATCAAATGTGTAGAGTCCTCCTCATTTGACAATCCCAGAAGTATATTACTTTTTGTAATGAAAAGCTATTCTCCTGCACCTCTAGCCTAACTTGCTGTTGATTCTTTGTGGCACAACATATAGTACTCAATTCCATGCATATGGCACCCTCTTCTCCTTTCCATTTTCTTCAAATGCAGCCTCATTTTGTTTTTTCCACTTTTTCATAGTTAGCTTCTTGCATGTTGTACACTGCTTAGTGTATGTGGATCATTTATTTATGGATACATTATACTTAGTCCTTAATTCCTGATAATTATAAGGTCATTCTTGTTTTGCCAGTAACTGAGATTTCTTTGAATGATCTTTCTAACTTTCAGTGTCTTTCCTAGAAATCACATTTAATAGTTGGGGGTTATTCAGCTATTTTGAGGTGTAGTAACCTCTGCTACAGTTCACATAGCATTTGGTATTGCAGTCCTGAATGACATACAGTAGTGGGTGTGCCCTTGCCAACTCACAGCCTCATCATTTTCTAGGCATAAATAAGCAGATAAAAGATAAATGATGCAATGTTACTGAATTGCTTACATTATAGAAACAATATAATGGGGCCTTTATCTCATGCTTTAGCACAACACCTCTTAAACATGGTTAAATTAATTAGTCAGGTAAGCATTGAGGGGAGCTGCACCTCCCCATCCTCCTACCTCTTTATTACATATGCTTGATTTCATTTATAGAACTGACTACCAATTTTAAAATTTCCCTCAGTAGTATAATACCACTTAAGGTCTCTCCTGAAAACAGGACACTGGCCTATTGGGGTTAACCCAGTCAAATAAGCAAAAATAAATAAGTGCATGAGTCCATGGCACACAAAGACAAAAATAATTCAGCTAGGGATCTGAGTGTCTTACAGCTCACACAGGCTGCTGCTCACACTCAATTTCAAATAATGAGTTTGGACAAGGTGTGGTTGCCATGCAGAGAGAGTAAACATGCTGCACCTTTACTGGACACATTATCCAAGTTTGTGCAAGGTGTGTTCAACAGTCATTGGGAGGCAGCAGGAGGAGGTAGGAGTGTAGCCCAGGTTTACAGGCAATAACTGTTAGGGGACTTTAAATTTAGGGAGCATGAGGGTATTTTCATGTTTAGGTACAAAGAGAGGAATTTTAGTTTTAAGGTTCAGCAGGAGAGGTTAGGGGTTAGAGAGGGAGAACTGAGTTTTATGTGTAGGTTGCAACTGGATAGTTTAGGATTAAGGAAAGGGAGTGGATTTTTAGGTTTATGGACTGATCCTCAACTTTAGATGCAGGGAGCTAAGGCAGCTTTAGGCTTAGCCAGCAATGTGAGACTTTAGATTTAAGGAGCAGGAGAGGCGCTTTATGGTTATGTTACAAAGCAAGAACACAATTTAGATTTAGGGACATGGTAGGAATTTTAGGAGTAGAATTAAGTCACTGAAAAGGGTCAAGTTCATTAACACTGGGTTTTGGGGCTAGGTAATTAGGCATGATCAGGTTAGTGGGAATTAGGGCATTTGCCATTTGGAGTGAGTAAAAGCAAGCGAGTGTATTGCAGGCAACTTGCACCTCTGAACTTGTACTAGATGCTGTTAACCAACATAGTCACGACATACCAACAAGTTGTTGCCATAGAGAAACTTAAGTTGGTAAGCAGTTATATCCTGTCAATAAAGGTTTTATTCATTCAGTTTTAACTTACATATACTGTGACAGTGACAAAGCCTTTAATCTGGACTAAGACTCCAAGTACTGCTATACCACGAAACAAGGCATGTATCCCTCATGAATTCTGCCTATATTTTTAATTAACTAATTTTATTAGAATATCCCTCTGTGATTCTTCTAATTTCATTTTGAAATTAAAGCCCAGTGGCTGCACCAATATTAAGAAACAATAACCATCTTGTCTGAAGTTAATGCATGATCTGTATCCTGCCCTTTCTGTCTAACAAACATATGACCTAACTGTAAAAGCTTACACGGAAGTAACAGAACAGGTGTTTTATTTTTATACATCCTAGCTGTATTTATGAGGTTCTGTGCAAGCATTTTAAGATAAGAACTACTGCTACTTTTGCATTTATGAGATAGTGACCTCTGAAGTGGAAAAGTATATGCTCCTCTGGAAACGTCAGCACTGCTGCTGGATAGGGTGGGGTAATCCCAGGCAACTACATCTTAAGCACATATATTAATAATTGATACAGACCTCATTCTCCAATGGAAGAATGGCTCGTTTACAAAAACCTACTGCACCTTTACACTTAGCCAACAAATGCTTGCTTTTTTCTTCCTTTCTTCCTTTCTGCAGCCTCCTGCTAGAATTCAGACCAATCATAAATTATTTGCCATTTACAGTAAAACATCTGTCATCAGCAGATAAATGTCTGGCCTTCTCTGTAGTCTGTAATTCAGTGAAGATTTGCTTTCTAATAAAGAATGACCTTAGACAATAAAAAAGACAAACTGCTCAAATTGTTGCAACTAGAAACAAAACACCCAAGAATCAACATTTTTGCTGTTAAGGATATCAAAGACACTCATTTTAAATACGCTTATACTTCATAATATAATTTTTCTGGAGCTGCATTTTGTAGAGCTGAATAGCTGAAGAGTATTGGTTCATTCCTCACAGAGCAAGCAAAACAACTACACTGTCTTATTATATACTGTTATTAGAAATTGTTTTCTGTTATGCACCTAATCACAAGTGCTCAATGTTAAGTGACATATCGCATGTCCTGTTGCAATGGTGTCAGCCTATGTCTGAAGCTAAAAGTACATTTACAGCAGTTGTTTATAAATGCAGGCAAAATGGCTGATAAAAGTTTAAATCAATAAAAGAAATAAATAAACAAATAAAGGCAGCTTGTCCTTAAGGGGAAAAGTTAGCCACCATTAGGAATAATTTCCTCTCTACATACATAGCAAATGTTTTCTTTGAACAACTAAAACTTTAGTTTGAGAAATAGCCTTAGAATGCACTGATGATCTGGAGAAAAAAGCAATTGCTTAATACTCTGTTCTAGCACAGGCTTCATTTTGAAAAAAAGTACTCCAGGGTTGTTGTTTACTTTTCATGTTCTTGTGCGCATCAAAAGTACTCTTCATTGTACCTGTGCAAAACCTTGCTCTCATTCATGGAATGTTAGAAGTAAGAAAGTTATACATTTTATCCTGCTTAATCTTACTTTTATTCCAGTTTAAATGCAATATAATAGTCATGGCATAACATTTTGCAAAAATCACACAATTCTCAAATTCTTTCGAGTATAAATCATAAATGAAGTAATAGAATTTTAATAACTCATTAAAACAATTTATATCACTTAGGAAATATCCACAAATAATGAAGGTTTTGTATAGAAAATAGTTTGCTGCAAGCCTCCGACAGCCAAGGGTGTGTGCGTGTGTTTCTCTCCAGAGACATTTATATCCCTTGGTTTACCCTTGAGTCACTAAGAAACAGAGTGGTGACTTCTTCTTGCTTTGTTCACCACTTTTTCTTTGACTGCTGTTAGGTAGGGTTGTTTTACTTTGTTGCCTTTTATTGAGTACAGTAAGGTTGTTTCTTTAATTTATATGTAAAGATTAAAAATATGTTGCACCTTTCAACATGGATTTCTGTTCTGTGTGTTTTTGTCATACTGTTCATTTCCTGTTCAGGTTTTCCCTCATCTTCTGCTGGGCAACATTGAATATTTGTCAGTCTAGCCAATCCCGGAGTAACTGTGGTGTGCCCCCTTTAGTTAGTGTCTGCACATTTGTCACTTTGTGAGCGACTTCGCCACTTACCTCTTTTTCACTTTGTGCTATCAGGATCCCTCTGCGCTTACTTATTTAAACCCCTTGGTCTATCCATGCTGTTGTTTCCCTTTCAGTTTGGCCTTTCCCATTCAAGGGCTTCTTCCTTTATACTTAGGTTTTGTTTCTCTTTTTGTGTTGAATATACTAGGGCACCATTAATCATCATCATCATCATCATCATCATCTTTTGTCTGTTCCCATTAGGGGCCGCCACAGTGGATCATCTGTTTCCATTTCTTCCTGTCCTCTGCATCTTGGTCTGTCACACCAACCACCTGCATGTCCTCTCTCACCACATCCATAAACCTTATTTTAGGCCTTCCTCTTTTCTTGTTACATGGTAACTTCATCCTTAGCATCTTTTTCCCAATATACTCAGCATCCCTCCTCAGCACATGTCCAAACCAATGTAATCTTGCTTCTCTGGCTTTGTCTCCAAACCTTCCAACTTGGGTTGACCCTCTAATATACTTATTCCTAATCTTGTCCACCCTCATCACACCCAGTGCAAATCTTAACATCTTTAATTCTGCCACATCCAGCTCAAACTTCTGCCTTTTTGTCAATGCCACTGTCTCCAACCCATATAACATAGCTGGTCTCACTACCCTCTTGTAGACCTTCTCTTTCACTCTTACAGGTACTCGTCTGTCAGAAATCACTCCTGACACACTTCTCCACCCACTCTATCCTGCCTGTGCTCTCCTTTTCACCTCTCTTCCACACTCACCATTACTCTCAACTATTGACCCCAAGTATTACATCCACCTTTAATAAATAAATAAATAAAATAAATTACATAAATATATACATATTTTCTGAAGTCCATCAGTTTTAGAATGGGTAGGAAATGCCTGCTTGGTCTACTCATCCACATGGAAATCTTTAGGTCAGCAATTTTCTGGGGCACTGTTAATGTATTGTAGCCATCACATAATTGGTCGCTAGAAAAAGGGGATGGACCTGGCTTGTTTCAGGCTGTGTGATGGTCTTCTACTTATATTTACTTTTCATGCCCTATTAGTCCACAGATTATATTAAATTAGATAAAAATAAAATAAAAAAATATTCAAACTTAATAGATCCAAATGGGGTTCAGCATATGAGTGTGCGTATGTGTGTGCATGTGTGGCATGTGTGCGTACGTGTGTGTGTGTGTGTGTGTGTGTGTGTGTGTGTGTGTGTGTGTGTGTGTGTGTGTGTGTATGTGTGTGTGTGTGTGTGTGTGTGTGTGTGTGTGTGTGTGTGTGTGTGTGTTTGTTTATTATATCAGTGGATAACATGGGCATTGTTGACAAACTCAAGAGGATATGTGCAAACCAGTATGTCACCCAGTGGATAGTCAATTGGCTCAAAGACAGGACCCAGGAAGTTAGAATTGGGGAGTCCACCTCTACAAAGAGGCCAGTCACAAGTGGAGTCCCTCAGGCATCAGTCTTTAGACCGCTCCTTTTTACCATTTACTTCTCAGAAGTCAACGCTAATGTCAGTTGTCTCTGGCTGACTACATTTGTAGATGATTGCAAATTATGAGCTGTCATTGAATCTCACACTGACACAAATGTTCTCCAGGAGGGGCTGTCACAGACAAACAGCTGGTGTCAGATTCATGGAATAAAGCTAAATGCCAAGAAATGCATAATAGTATCCTTTGGGGAAGTCATCCATCCCTGGTAACTATTATGTTGATGACACACCCCTTAGAGTTGACCCAGTAGTCAGGGACTTAGGGACACACATAGATATTAATCTAGCCTTTGATCATCATGTGTCTACAGTGGTGAGGAAATCATTCTATGTTGCGCAACTTATAAATAAAGGTATGGCGTCTAAGTCCAAGGAAGCAATTGTTCCACTGTATTCGGCATTCATCAGACCTATTGGTACAATCCCCCTTTGGTATGTACCTAACCAGGCCTATCCAACAACTGGAATGGCCACAGAGGTTCTTCAAAAAGTATACAGTGCATAAGTAATATGTCCTATGCAGACCCCCTCAAAGCCATTCTGTCTCCTACAGGCTTTTGATGTGAGATCTATGCCTGGCATGCAAGGCGTTGTCAGACCCCACTCTGATGGACCTCCTGCATATCCACAAAACAAACAGTATTAGAATTACTCATTCTAAAAACGTAAACCTTGCCTGTGATATAAATAGGATCTGCTGGAGAGATAGGTATGTATCCCAGAGACTACCCTGTCTATGGAACAGGCTCCCCATCCATGTGAAGCAGAGTTCCTCCCTAATCCAATTCAAGTGCAACTTGGACAATTGGATGGGAAACTGGAAATTCATCCCTGGTTTGGCACCTATGTCTCTGATGAAAACAGGTAACCTGTAATGGTTCATCTCCCAGGCCCATGCTTACACATATCAAGAGTATCAAAACTCGTCAGAGATTTGGGATGCATGGCTAGGCTTAAAAAGGCCCTTGTGGTCATTAACCTAGTCAATACCTATGAACCTAAGAACCTATCAGATGTAAACAGCTGACTGTGGTCTGGAGCTTCATAGCAGTTTTTGTAAAAACAGATCCTTTGCAACCCTTGTCTCTATTTTTCTACTTCTTTACTATCAGAGTGGCCCATAGCTGCAGAGGTGGCATGGCCTGATATTAGTATGAACAAAAGTTCAGAAAATTGAAAGCCATCATTAAGGCACTAAAGTTGGAAGAAAGGCAAGCAAACATGTGGTTGGGCTTTATGATACATAGACCTTGGACAATTTTCTCAAGTGGACTGAGGTAAGCAGAGGGTTTATTGGGCTTATAGGAAGGGTCTACCACTCATGGCTAGCCTGTCACTTTGTTATATATGTGCCACTTGTTTGTGAAATGCTAGTCCAAGGTGGGCCGAGTCCCATTTAACTTTGTAAGCAGAGAAGAGCCCAAGATCCCTTTGAGTAACTTAGAGGCCTAATAACAAGGTAGCACCTATACAAGGGTAAGCAGAGGAAGACAAAACTTTTAGATGTATGCAGTGTAGGTAGCAGTACCCACTCTCCAGTTAGCACAGGTGCTCCATTACCAATTATTACAGTTCTACCCACAACTTTCCATATAGCAAGAGTTATTGGAAGGCTTTTCATTTTGGCTCCCACTGATGTAATCAGCTTCCCCTTCTCCATCTATTTCTAAGAATTTAAGCTCTACTAAGGGGTAGGAATCAGTGGTTAATAATATCCCTCTGAAGGGATGGTCCTTTTAATGAACTCCCTCTTCTGTCCTTTAGGATGTTCCCAGTAGGATTGGTACCTAAGACAAAGGTATGGGAATTTAATGTTTGAGATCAAGGCTGCATTCTGCTTGCTTCTCATCCAGGAAGAAGATTGGCACTTACTATGTATGTGTTTTGATGAGAAACAACTAACAAGCCTATGTGTTGTGTCATAACATGCTCTACATATCAGATGTTCAGCATCATAATCCAGTTGTATTGGCAACAAGATTCCTCCACCAATCAGTGATACACTTTTTACATGATTTGCTAATTGTGAGTTCTGGTTTGATTGGGACTAAAGAAGCTTTGCTAGGATATTGGGGAGCCTTTGGTGAGAGATAAGATGGTACATCTGGTTATGAATCTCAGGTGTCCTGTTCTGATTTGACCTCAGCAAGACTTTCCAAGATCAGCAGTATCACAAACAAATTTTTCATGAGGCAGAAGGTCAGATTTGCAGCTTTTATGGAACTACTAGGTCTTCACACTTTTGCTTCCAGGGTCATAACACCTAGAAAAACTTTTGTCAGATCTTTAGCTAATCTTATCAAGGGTGATCATCAGAAACATCACTGGGTTGTGGTAAGTAAGGGGATGAAGGATGTTCTCATTATTTTTTGTCAGTTTCTAGCAGGTTTCAATGGGTTTTTGGCAGGGTAAATGTATCTCTCCTCCGGCCTTGCAACTTTTCACAGATGTTACTAGTGGACTGGGCAAGGAGGTTTTCTTTAAGTACCACTAGTTTTCCAAAGAAGTTACGAAGGATATTACCTTTTTAGAACTAGTGTTATTTTGGGATGCCACAGTGGTTTGGCAGGATTTGTTCTGCAATCAGAAGGTGCTCTTTCAATCAGATAACTTGTCAGTTGAACAAGTGCTCAAGAAGTCTTCTGAATCTAACAGGGTACAATCTTTACTCAGGGTACTAGTTATGTACAGCTTCTGCACTGATCTGTCTTTTTCATGCAAACATTTCCCAGGGAATTTTAATAAGTTAAAACCAAAACAAACATCACCAACAGTAACAGCAGACATAAATTCAACTGCTTATTTATAGGTTCATAGGTAGGTACTAGGCTATTGTCCCTATGGCCTATATAAGCCTAGCCAAAAATGTACCCTGGCTTTCGCCACCCAAGAAAATTAGCACTTTTATTCCATGTACACTGAACTTCAACTTAATGCTGACAATCAAAAGATAAAAAAATGACTCACCAACATGGAGCTTTAGCAAATAACTTTGCAAACTCCTTAATATAGTTTATAGCTTCATACTAGGCTGTTGATATGGTCGATCAGTTCTAGACTACCCTCAAGATCCAGTTTTCTATATATCCTTTAACATGATGTAACTTCTATTTAATTTCTTCCCCTTTCAAGGAGGGGTTGAAGGGCCGGCTAGAGGTGAATTTAAAGTTTCTCTCCTATTCATCCAGGCTGTGTTTGACATGACATAACTACTATTTAATTTCTTTCAATTTCAATGAGGGTTATAAGAGCTAGATTAAAGGTGAATTTAAAGTTTCTCATCCATTCATCCAGGCTGTGTTGAAAGAGGTCATATAGTTATTTTGCATAAAATATTTTGCTTAACAGTTACAAAACTATTAATTTAAGAAGCACAGCATCAACTATGGCTTCTTAAAATACTCCTTCTGTTTAGCCTGCGCCCTACCAGCAGTTGTTTATCATACCTCCTAAATGCTTGCACCTAGAGCAGCCACCCCTGTGCACTACCCTACTTACAGCTCTGAACTCAGCATACATACACTAGACTGCTTTTGTTAAACTAATTAGTGTATTGCACACCTTTTTTAGCTGTAATATTTTTCATCAACATGAGGGTAAATACAGGATGTAAGAAATAATACTTGCTCAGGCATGCTCTGAACAGACGCTAATAAGCAGCTAAATAACTGTGTGGCAGAGGTCCAATGGAATGTATCCTACGTACTTGCAATGACCTCAAGTAGCACAGCAGTCCATTTCATGACAGATAAAATTATAATGTATGCTAATAAGTATCAATGACTCAGCCGATTAAATACTTGGCTTTTTACTACACAGAAGGATGTAGGTTTAATTCCCAGGTGATTGGACTCATTTTACTCTGACAGATGACACAAAACATTAAGGCTATATGTTGTTAATGAGCTTCTTTCAGTAGTTTTGTGTTCAATTCCCACAAATTGTATTTGCTTACTGTATAACTCTGAGCAGATCACTTAACTTAGATTGAACTTGTGGACAATTGGAAGATCTGGCTAGACTCTTTAATGATCTCTCAGGCTTCATGACTACAAAGTACCTATGAATTATAAGACTTGTCTAACTTTACAGTTTTGGTAGAACATATGAGGGTGAAACTTTAAATAATAGAATTCCCCTACCTATTTAATATTACAGCACTTTAAAAATGCTCCTGATTGGATTGAAACATGACTTCAAAATACTGCCATTGTATTTTAATTCTGCAAGGAAAACAATAGCTAGATATGTGTGTACTTGTAAACTAAACTCTGATCAAAATCTGGTCAGAATTTTTTCAAAAATTTCTATTTAAAACAGTGTAATAGAGTAAACAAAGTTTACAGACTATCAAGAAATTATATCTAATTAAGGTTCACTAGAGCAGATTCCTTATTCAACAATGTAAAGAAAAAGAATAACCACTATTTATGTAGAGTTTAAAACATTATTGCTTGCCAAAGGATTTATATTAGAATGACAAAAGATGAAATACGCGAATG
This sequence comes from Protopterus annectens, assembly GCF_019279795.1. NCBI lineage: Eukaryota > Metazoa > Chordata > Ceratodontiformes > Protopteridae > Protopterus > Protopterus annectens. The sequence continues at coordinate 1,444,460,618 of NC_056733.1, forward strand.
CTATAACACAAACGTCAATCTACGAAAAGAGCGAAGGATGGAAACGCCGAAAGACACAATGCCGAAGGGATTTCCCTGGTCAGCAGGGTGATTGTGGGGATGAGGAAATATATCCTTTTCCTCACTGTAGAGCAGTCTTGGAGTTGGTATATATAAGTAGGGGGGGTGTGGGGGGTGCAGGGGGGCTTGCCCCCTTGCCCCCCTGCAAAAACGTTTATAAAAGTGTTTCACGTTGTGTTTGTTTACTTTGGTTTTACTTACTTGTATGGTGATGTTGCTTCCGGAAATCTGTTCGGCATTGTGACTTTCGGCATTTCCGTCCTTCACTCTTTTCGTAGATCGTTTATGTGTCGATGTTATAGTGTTCACGGATTTCAGTTTTCATGCTTGTAATATAGACCCCTTGCAAAAATACAAGTCATATCTCTGTGGTAAAACATATCAGGATGTTTTCAGACATAGGTGATCTCAAAAAATAATTAAAGCTTATTACTGTCAGTAGATTTTATTTTTGTAGTATATAACCCTGCTATAAAGAAATTTTGAAATCAGGCAGTGATCCTTCTGAATTTACTTTTTCTGATACACCCTGGTATTCAGTAACATGCCTAGTGCTAAGCCATAAGGCTATTGTGGTTATGCCAGGAAGCATGACACATCTCAAAGGTAATTATTTATTAAGATGGAGATATTTAGCTTTGTTAGAAAAATACATATTAATGTGTGTATTAGCAATATGTTTAGTGCTTTTAGAGCTTCGAAAGGGTTAACACATTTATTTTATTTCATACTGAATAAATCTGTACAAACTGCAGTTGCTTTCTGACCTTGTACTGTTACCTAAATTCTTGCTTGTGCCTTGGAAATTTACTGAGAAGCAGGTGATTTCTGCTTGCGTTAGGAAAATAATGAATAGAACAATACTACTTGTATGAAACTTAGACAAGAAGTTCCACTGTGCCATGAGAAAATACACAGCTGTAGAAGTTACAGATAATTAGTACAAAGCCTGCTTGAAAATATGAAGTACAATCAGCATTTGCTTGTATCTGTATTAGAAGAGTACCTTGAAAAGTAACACTGTACAATAGACGCTTGTAAACAGATTAATGGTTACCAAGGCCGGGTTGTTTTTCTGAAAAGTTTCTCACAAATTTAGTCATGTCAGCAGAAAATCTGAAGTAACATCTGCTGTAGAACAATACTGAAAGTTGTGTTTGATTACGTCAGCTTAGAAGGCCATGTCTTGTAAAATAGTATAAGAATGAACATACTTCCTGTTAGTAGTTAGACAAATCTTTGTATTTGCATGTTTTTGTCTCCTTGCTGCAAGTAAATTAAAGTGCCTTAACTGAACCTTACGTGTATTGGTCTTTGAAGTTTTTTCCTTTGACAAGCTTCTATATCATTAACTAAAAAATCTGCTTGTGTAAATGTCAGTGTTGGTGAGTAGAGAAGTATATCACAAGTGCAGTGAGAGAATTCTAGAACAGCAGTGGGGATGCTACATGCATGCAATTATGTTTGCACAAGCACAACCTTGCAACCTTAAGAGAATTGCTGAGAACTTTAATATGTGTTTCCCAGCAATGTTCCTGCCAGGTGAATTGTTTGAAATGGGGAGGAAATGAAAGTACAGGAAAGTACTTACTGGAATGTAAAGTTCTTTCAGGCAGGCCTGTGATCATGATTAGTGGATGCCCAGAAATAGAAAAGCAGAACTGGTAATTTGTGAGAATGTCTGGTGTGTCATTTTATAGAACGTCAGCTCAATCAGTGGCCAAAATACTACAAGGGGTCTTAGAATTGACTGCAAATGCATGCAATAAGGTAACTTACCTGGCACAGGAGTGAAGGACCATGAGTCAGGTCCACAGATAGAGCTGCCATTAACAAACACGGAGGACTTTCTATCATTTGTATCTGTGGTGCTGCTCTGCTCATTTATTCATGGTAGGTATGTTGCAACATGTGGGATAATGTGAACTACCTTCATGAGTCAGGACCATACAGCTAACAAGCATGCTTCTTTATTATTACAGGAAGATCAGGACTACAGGCACACCCTCATTCTACTTATGGTGTGTTAACGTTAGAGTTTCCATTACACTGCGTTACACATGTTTAACTACACTGCTCTGCTGGTATTGTTGAAGGGCGTATTCATGTACTTGGGTATGCTTATGTGTTTTCACAAGTGGAATGTTGTTAGGTAACTCCAGCATGGATATGAACATGACTGATGCTGGGGAATATCTGAGCCACTTAAAGATGGCAACATGTCTTTGGCAGTTGGGTTAGATATGGGTAATGTCACAGTCTTATTTTACCATTCCACAGACACATGTCTGGGACCCCTGTACAACCCAACTCTCAGTGTTGAGATGTCATATTAGGACAGAATTTGGCTGATCCATCATTAAAGTGAGCACATTCTCTTCCATCAAAAAAGCTATCCTCGGCTGCCGACAGCTGGATTGAGAGTGAGGATGGTTGCATGGGTTGGCATACTGGTAGTTAGAAAAGTCATAAGTACTACCCAGCTCTTGACCTGAGTGTCTCAATGGTAAATCCTCAGTGCTTGTGCAGGTTGATTATACTGGGACATGAAGCCATGCCATAATGGGTGAGGGTGGTACATGGTATGCATGATAACTTGTAGGAGTGTCTGGCCTTTTATGTAGCATAATAGAAACCTGGCACAGAATGAATGTTGTAACTGCCCTTGTACAATCACACATTGCAGTCTTTGGCATTATCTCAGCTGATCCACATCCAACTTTAGTGATAAAGTCAATGGAATGGTGTAAAATTGGTGTAGGCACCATGGCACCACCAACTCCACAACTCTGTCCATTGTTAAGGGTACTGTGGGGATAATGTGGATGCACACATGGTTATGCTGTGGCTTCCTGTAGCACATCACAGTTCTTGCTCAAGGAGCTCCTCAACAGGCACCTCCCAAGCTGGTGACTCCAAGACATACTTATCCAGCATGTTTCACCCATATTGCATGTTTTTAGCATCATTTTGTGTAATAGTGTACACAATGCAAATATGCTAAGATTTTACAGTTCCTTAAAAATTACTGAATGTTTTATGATCATCCTGCAGGGCACCACTGAAGAAAACTAGACAGAGAAAATGAGCTTTAATCAACATGAGAATATGATCAACAATAATTCAGATCTATGACAGGGTAATGTTAAATGCATTCTCTGCCATTTTCTGTGGATTTCTTCTATTCTATCAATACTTGATGTATGCTCACAAATCTAAGCCAGCTTAATGCTTGGGTATCTCTTCATACCCCAGACATTATCTCTGTCACAGAAACTTGACTTAAACTTCAAAACCAAGATAAAGACATTCTTCCTCCAAGTTATAATATACTTCGCCAAGATCGCTTAAAGAAAAAAGGTGGAGATATTGCTTTAGTTTACTCTAACTACCTCACTCTCTCCCTTCCTAAAAAAACAATTCCCTCCTTTACACCTGCTGAAATACTAATAGCTAACCTCAAACTCAATGACTTTACTACCATCACAGTAGAAGCCATATACATTCCACCAGGGAACAACATCCCCTTAATTGAAAATATACTGTCATATCTCTCCCTAAATTTCCATAATGAAACTATCCTTCTTGGGGACGTAAACATTAATTGGCATAACCTTAATAATCCAAACCCTCCACAACACATAAACCTCCATGGATTTACACAACTAATTTCCAAACCTATGCATACTAATAACTCTCATTCTTCAAGCTCCTTTATAGATTGGATACTTGTTTCTAACCCCAGCAAATACCATAAACTTGAAACTCTACCTGATGCCCTGAGCGATCACTCACCTATAAAAGTGCTATGATACATCACCCACCTCCCCAAACCACACCAGCTTATCTGCTGCAAACTTTCAAACTTTACCCCATACACTTTTAAAACCCTCCTCACTAGAATAAACTGGAATTTCCTTACTCAGCTCCCACTCAGTGAAGCAGTAAATGCCTTCATCTCAACTTTCCTAAATATTTTAAATTCTCTAGCCGCACCAAGAAAAGTTCGATTAAAGGCAAACATTTCACCCTGGCTAACTAAAACCACCCATACCCTTATGAAATCCAGAGATAGGGCATGGTAAACATGGCTACAAACCAAACTTCCAGCTGACCTCTTAAACTAAAAAGAACTTAGAAATCAGACAAAATACAAAAAAGTATTTTATTATAATCCCCAAAAACATTAAAATCTGATCCAAAAAAATTCTGGAATGCTATAAACCAAACACTACATCCAGGTAACCCAACTTCACCAAACCCATGTCCTTAAATGTCATCTGAAGAAACTGCCAATACCTTCAACACTTACTTTATCGAATCCATTTCCAAACTATTTAACCCCAACCTCTCAAACAACAACACTTCAACCCTCCCTATACACTCCACAACAACTGTCTCAGTAAACTCCTTCTCTCTCAAACCAGTCTCCACTAACTATATCAGAACTCTGCTGTCAAAGCTCAAACCATGCTCTGTATCAGTAGACAATATTCCATCTTACTTTCTCCAGATTGCTGCACACTCCCTTGCTATGCCTATATCTATACTAATCAATCAATCAGTCTCTGAGGTTAATGTTCCTTTTATCTGGAAACAGTTTTACACTCTTCCTATTCATAAAGGAGGTAACACCATAGAAATATCTAATTTCAGACCTATCGCTATCCTCTCCTCTCTCTTCAAAATCTTTGAGAAATGTATACATAAACAAGTTATGCATTATCTCTTACAAGAAAAACTTCTCACTCCAACACAGCATGGCTTCCGTCCCAAGCATAGTACAACCACAGCTTTACTATCATTTCTCAACACCTTAGCCCTTGCTAAAGATTATCACAAACTCATATCCTGTCTATTCCTTGACGTTTCTAAGGCTTTTGACACTGTCTCACACACTCTGCTACTCAGTAAACATGTAGACCTAAACTTTTCTCCGATACAGTTGCATGGTTCTCTAGCTAGCTCTCTGATGGGCTGCAGTTAGTACAATGGGACTCAGCACTATCTACCCCTCTCTCAGTAAGAACTGGTATTCCCCAAGGCTTCATTCTTGGACCTCTACTCTTTAATAACTTCACCAACTCACTCCATTCCTCCTGTCCTCAGTCTAACATTGTCCAATACGCAGATGACTCTACAGTCATTATGACTGCTAATTCCCTCTTAGAACTCCTAACAAATACCCAGACATCTTTCATCTCATCCTCAACCCTAAGAAAACAAAATTATTACTTTTCTTACCTAAATCTGCAAATCACAAACTTTCCTTCTCCATAAGGTCCCTAAGCAATGCTCCTACAGACGTCGAAACTAGCACAAAACTCCATGGCATTACCATTGACGGCCAACTCAAATTCCATCTTCACATTAACAATTGCATCAAAAAAAAAACACCAAAAGCTAGGACTACTGTATAGGAACAACAAATTCTTAACTACTGAAGATAGGATTTCTCTTACCCATGCCTACCTTCCACCATGCTTAACATATTGTTCCCAAATACACACTAATCTGAACAACTCCCTACTTACTAAATTAGAATCAACCTACCACAAAATAGTTTGCAGCTCAACAAACATATAAATCTCACCACTGTCTCTCCCTAAAATACCTGAACTGGCCCAAATTACCTCACCTGTTCCTACAATCTCAACTCCAAATCATACACTTCATCCTATATCAGCCTACTTTCTGCCCAAATCTATCTTCTCTCATCTCTCATTAATCCCCTGCCAGATTCCCCGAAGCTCAACCCAAGACCATCCATAAACCAAAATCTAACACAGGGTGCAACTTATATAGCTACCATTCCTCCATTGCATGTAACAAACTCCCACTAGAAATAAGGACCCTGACTCACCCCAAACAATTTAAGCTAACAACCAAATACCACTTTAAAAAACACTGGTCCTGCTATTGTACTCACCCTCCCTGATTATTACTTACCTTTATAGTACAGTGAAGCTAACTTTCTAAAACTTACCATTAACTACTTCATCCTATACTTCCTATGAAACCTCCAAAGCTTCTTCTATACTCTGCTCACTGAAATGCTTGCGTAACCTTTCAGGTTTCTGCTACTCTGCATACAAAACCTTATATTTACTCAACTCTCTTTTTAAACCAAAATCATACAACTTATTCTACTTTTTTAATATTCTCTTTTTTTATAGTATTGTTTTATCTGCCAACAATATGCATGTATGTAGCTTACATAGTTTAACTACCAAAAATTTCTATTGCTATTTTTATTGAAATGTATCTGTATTGCTATTTTTATTGCATTGTATATCTTTGGAGCTTTTCTCCCCAGGCCTCTGCTGAAAAAGGGTAATAGCTCAGCCAGATACTCCTGGTCAACAAATGTAAAATAAGTACATAAATAAATAAACAAATAAATAAATAAATAAATAAATAAAAGTCATGAACCATAACACTAGGTCATGTCCAGCATAGCCAGCAAGATAACCACCTGGCAAATCAACCCACATAAACCATTGATACAAGTTGCACATTTGCCAGATATGGAAGCTGTAGGCAC